>NW_026526688.1:81842343-82442343 GCF_024362965.1 Panthera pardus | reverse complement strand
TTCTCCATGATCTCATAACCCCTTGATTACGCTGATGTCATTTCACTTATTACCTTGTATTATGGTTGTTTATTCATGTATCTGTGGCCCCAGTAGACTTTAACTCTCAGAGACAGGAACCATGTCTTATTCATCTGTTTCTACTCACACTGTGACACACAGTAGGTATTAACTACACGGCTTCTTGATTTCTACCGTAATGGGGCAGTTGGTTGTATATGGGAGAAGCTGTCCATTCTGTTCTCACAGTGAGTGAGGAAATGAAGTGTTGTTTTTCTGGTACAGTTTTTATTTCTTCAACTTATAAAAAGATACTAATAAAGACTTAAATATATTTTTATTATTTTTTTTTTATTTGAGACAGAGAGAGAGAGAACAGAAGGGGAGACGGGTAGAGAAAGAGAGAAAGAGAATCTTAAGCAGGCCCCATTCTCAGTGTGAAGCCTGATGTGGGGCTCAATCCCACGACCCTAGGATCTGACCTGAGCCAAAATCAAGAGTCAGATGCTCAACAAATTGAGCCATTCATGTGCCCCAAGACTTAAGCTTTTATGAATAGTATTTCAGTCTCTTTCATCTATCTTTGTCTTAGGGCCTTGAAACAGTAGTCTAAGTACGACTACATTCTGTTGATTCTGGCTGATACACACATACACACACACTCATAGTCTCTTACATACACATACATTGACACACACTCACACACTTATACACACACTTGCATGCTCATCACATTTTCACACATGCACACACATATACACTCTTTTTCTCTCTCTCTCTTACGTACACACACATACACACATGCTCAAGCCAGAACACATGCAAAAGGAATAAAATATTCAGAATTTGCATAAGGATCAAGGTATGTGGTAATCATGGGAAGGCCAATAATTTACTCTCTTCAATAAGAATAATAGACTTCAGGGAATATACTTTTGAGAAAATAGTGCATCACAAGTTGATATACCTATGGATACAGGTCTCTTGACCCTCGGAAAATCCTGACAGCTGGGAGAATCTATCACTGTAGATTGTAGCAAAGCTGAAAGGCCTATGTTCCACCTTGAAAAATTGCTATTTTTCCTGTGCATTATCTTCTAAGTGTACTGAAACTTCTTGCCACAGAGATTTGAGTATAGATAACCTAAGGGCCCCAAGGAATGCCAGCATTCATCAACAACTCTTCATTACAAATATTTATCTTTGATTGATACATAAGTCCAAGATAATCCCACAAATTCACTTTTTCTGAGAAAAAAAAATCCAGAGTGAGAAAATTAAGAAATAAATATAAGAGGTATACTGCTTCTTTTTATCTGACTGATGCTGTATTATTTTGACAATTTTAGTATATCCTCTATTGTAGTCTCATCTGATAATGCAAGATGACGCTAGTTTATTACTAATATTTTGCCCTCAATTCTTTTATCAAACCAGGGAAGAAAATTCTATCCTAAATCTATGATTCCTAAGGTAAATTGACATGAATCAGTGTCACTATGGTACAGTGGAAAGCAGTCAGTATGAAGTAGAGGGGAAGGCTGTAGGCTCTAGAGCCAATCGTTGCTAGCCATGTGACCTTAGCAGAGTTACTAAGCTTCTCTGGGTCTCATTTCTGCACCTGCCAATGGAAACATTCCTTAGACAAAGAACCGGAAGGGCCACAGCTCACTCTGATAGAACCATAAAAGAGGAAATAAATCGGAGGAAACTGGCCCCTCATCAGAGGGGCTCCTGGACCCTGGTCCAGAAACTGATCCTTACCTCTGTAGCCAGCAAGACTGAGTCACAATAAGCATCACTGTCCCCCGTTTACCAACCACTACTGAAGTCTACGATGTGACCTGAGACTGCCTAGCTCCGACCCAGGAGCTTTTCCCATGAAAAGGGTGGTGTTTTACACAGAGGAGACTAGGGATTTTGGAATAGAGAAAATAAAGAAAGCGATGGAGGTATGGGGAAGGTGCCAGAATCCAAGGCCAAGTTAGCAATGGGTGAGTGGGAATATTATCCACAAGATCCCATTCTTGGGGGTCTCAATCTTTAGGAACTTGTCTTTTTTGAAATTAAAGAGAAAATCCAAAGGGACTATAACTTTAACCTCTTTCTTCCTTTATTGTAACTCCTTTAGGAAATCACCCAATTTAGGGTAAACTGTAATTGCACATCTCTAAATACTCTGCTATGCTAGTCTTTGGGAGATGGAATGGGCAGAACAGCAGGAAGTTTGGCTCCTTCCCACCCTTTCTGAACACCAGCAAAGTGGGACCCTCAGCACGCTGAGTACATGACAATGTAAAGTTTCTATAGGCCTTAGAACCTCTCCTAGCCAGGAGGGGTTGAGAAGAAACCCCAAGGACTAGAGGAGCATTCTAAAGTGGAAAGGCTGGAGAAATAGTTAAGACCAACCCTTCCTATTAGCCCTGCATATTAGGTAATGTGGACTAAAGAAATAAGGCAAAAAAATCATCCATCAAATGGTGTGGGGGAGGAACATGGAGCACAAACAGAAGCAAAACCATAAGACCACAAACAACGACACAAATGCAGTCAACAGCCAGAAACCGCAAAGGAGTCTTCACATGTGAACAGTCCCTAAGTCCAAATCATCACTCATTAATCATTCAAATCCAGCCAGTACCTATGGAGGGCAGAAGTGGTAACCTGGGACATTGGGGATCTCTCACCATGTGATCTATTTAATGCAGACTTTAGCATATCACATAGATTTACTTATGATCCCCAAATTTTATTTATTTTTTTGTCTTTTGAGGGAGGATATTGCTCTTATTCTTCAATGTAATCAACCAATTACCAACATTTCTAAGCTCAGAAATTCTCCAAATACAGTTTGATTTGCAAATATAATGAGTCCAAAAGTAAAAACGAATGTGAAATTTGTAAATACTAAAATCTCTAATGGTTTTTGTCCTTATACTAAATTCTTTGTAAACGTCAAACAAATAAGTAAGAAAAACCTTTAGCCCCGCACACCTGACTCCAGGCTGGCACTGAGTGATAAGAAGTGGCAATCAGGCTGTACAATAGTAATAATAATAATAATAATAATCACAGTCAAGCTACCTATAAAAACTTTAGCTGTTAGAAGACCTGAAACAAATTCCCCTCATTCAAGAGTCTGTATTTTATTTTATTTTATTTTACATTTATTTATTTCTGAGAGACAGAGAGTGAGCAGGGGAGGGGCAGAGAGAGAGGGAGACACAGAATCTGAAACAGGCTCCAGGCTTTGAGCTGTCAGCACAGAGCCCAGTGCGGGGCTCGAACTCACAAACCATGAGATCATGACCTGAGCTGAAGTCAGATGCTTGACTGACTGAGCCACCCAAGCACCCCTAAGAGTCTATAATTTTAAAGTTCATTTCTCAATATCTGGAATTTATTACAGCTCATTAGGTATAACTTTTCCCATCCTACTAAGGATGGCTCGAGGGAATTTTTCATATTTCTTCCCCCATCGCTACTGAGGAAACACCACGGTTAAAGGGTTCCAAGTTCCTCGGGCAGTTTTCCCATTGACTTGGGGGGAGGCACCTGTAAGAACTCACCCCAGTTTTCTCCATCCTGTTCCCTCCCTTGCCAGATGAAGAGCCCGTTTCTTGCCAGTTACCATGTTATTCCCCAAAGCTACACTGCATGGCACATTTCAGATCTCTAGTCAGAATTTACTAACAGGCCTACGTTGTTTTTAAGTCTGATTTTGCTCCCCAGTTGCTTAGCATAATACCAAATAAGAGAGGAAACTGGGTCAAACTAAAACTGACAATGAATTTGCCAGTGTTATTAGACTTACTGTCCTAAACTTCTAGTATTCTTTTTAACTATAATAGGAAGCCTACACATAAGGGAAGAGATAGTATTCAAGATTTTAAAATGTTTCTCATTTATACAATATTTATTCATTAATTTTTGAGCAGTCTAAAGTTACTTATTGAAATATGTTAGCTACTTATTTTTAACTGCTAGATTTAGACCCTTGTATTTTTGTAGCCTCATACATTATTAAGACAACATTTTGCATTTGTTTTGTTTCCAATCAAAACATCAAAACAAAATTGAAAAAACATTAGCTAAGTGATTAACTTTTATTAGGAAGTAGCTGAAAACTTAAGGTAAAATTGGAAGTATAGGCACAAATAAGACATGCTTCCATTAATAATGGAGAACTTGAGTTCTTCTCTGTTACACTTACTCTTAGTAAAATGGACCTTACTTTGGTGGGGGGAGAATCTCAGATTTCTAGATTTTCCCAGCTCCCCCAACCTAGGAAAACCATTGGATTACACAGCCATCAGAGCCAAACATCCCTTGGCCTCAACAGAGCATCTGCCTTTTTTTTCCACTGCTCTTCTGCCTGCTGCCAAAGTTCTCTGCTTATGCTGAGGCAAACCGAACTACCTACGTGTGGTGCCTTCTTCCACTCTTTCCTCTTTCCAAGTTCACATAACTGGGTCTAGGTGATCTCACAGATTTCATTCAAGTATGTCAAAATGCCAGCTTTTATTTAGCACATCGGTTGCATTTTTCCTTGTTCTGCATCTTCTGTCTAGAGCAGAGGTCAGCCAACTAAAGCCTTCAGGCCATATGGACCTGGCTTTTTTTTGTACAGGCCATAAGGTAAGAATTTTTTTTTTATAGCTTTAAAGGGTTGTAGGAAGAAGAAAAAGGAAAAGGAAAAGGAGAAGAAAGAAGAAGAAGGACAAGAAGGAGGAGAAGGGGAAGAGAGAGGGCATGAGGAGGACATGGAGAGGAAGAAGGGAAGGCAGCAACAGCCCCAGTGGCAGGGACTGGATATGGCTGATAAAGCTCGAAATACTGGTCTAGAGACACGGTTGGCCTTACTCGAAGAATGTGACTCCATTTTAGATCATTTAGGATGAAGGCATAAAAAAAGTGCAAGAAGGAAAATGTAGCCAATCTGACATGACACAAAGGAAATTTTGATTAAAGCCTTTTCTAAACAGTTTCCCTTGTGCAGCAAACAGTGTTGGTGTTTCCCCAGCAGACATTCTCTCTCAATCTTGATGGCGTATCAGGCAGCCATGTGTTTCAGGGGAGCCTGGGGCTCTCCTCATCCTCAGGGAGGTAAGTTTCCATAAGTCCAGTCAAGGTAATTCCATCCCCCTTGCTGGTGATTGGTTTGGAACTTGGCAAAAGTTGTCAATCTGGCCAATAAAACATAAGGGTAAGTCAGCTGTGGGATGCATGAAAACACTTTACTTTCTCTTAAAGGGGAATCCAAAGGGGCAAAAAACACAGCTCCTTCTTCCTCTGGCATCTTTGGACATTGCTGGGTAAAGACATAATGCCCAGAACTGCTGTAACCCACTGGCCAAGGGGATAGGCAGAGTGGAAAGTTGACCAAAAAAAAAAAAAGAATAAATAAAAGATAAAAATTTAAAAAATCAACTTTCAAGCCACCTACCTGGGAATTTGGTATGTAAGATGATGAAATTTCTCTATTATCAAATCTACTTCTAGTTGTTTCTTTCCCTGCCCATCCTCTTCAAACCAGAAGCACGCTGATAGACCCTGTATAGATGACAGCTTATAGGAAACAAGCTTGGCTCCCTCTAGCAAAAAAATGAAATGCTGGCCTTGTTTTAATGGGATAAGTAATGTATTTATTAATCTATCCCTTCTGACATACAACTTTTGAATCTGGGATAAATACATCTCTGGGTGCAGCTGTTATGACTAATTCTTAATTTAGAAGAACTGTCATCAAAAGTAGAGTGAATCTTCCTAACCATTGGTAAGTAGACGGCTTTACCTTTGTTCAGATGTCAGCATAGTTTACCGAAGTTTCTAAGTATTCTCAGTGCTATACGCATCCTTTCACTCATAGATATTTTTTAATATTGCAATGAGCAGATCACAATAAATTAATTTTAAGAGTCAGAAGCAAAATTCCCAAAAGGGCAGAGCAAATCTTCAAACCCATGAAGCTCACTTCTCCACCCCCATGGCCTCTCCCTCTTCCCCACCCATGTTGACATATTCCACACTCCCCCCACATCCAGCATGCTGTTGGCCATGTGTGTTACCACACTTGTGAGAAGTTACAATAGTTTATTCTAAATGTCTTGGCTTTTACAGCCTAAATTGAGGCCTTTAGTGGCACTTGGAAATTATTTTTGTGGTTTACTTTTATAGATAACACATTTCCCACCCCTACCCCTTTCTGCTGGCTCCTTCAGAAACTTGGTTGAGGGAAACCACACAGAATTCTGAAATCTGTAGGCCAGGTGCCCACATCACAGTAACTGGGATCACCATACTGGTGGCTTTTGGCAAGACATCAAAGTCGGTTCTTTCTCCTATTATCATTCCTAACAGGAAATTTGACTCCAGTGAATATATATAATATTTTCAGTAGCTTTAACTCATAACCCATTAATTACTTTTGGTTTTATTTATTGTGCTTCTGGTATTTCTCTTAAATTTAAAACTCTCCGAGAGTCTTTTAATTTTAATATTATACTATTATTTATGGGAAATCGTAGCAGGGATACTGGTAGTAGTAAGAGGGAAGAAATTGATGAAAACTTCTTGTATCTATGCTCTTCCCAGATGACTGAATTTACCAACTTGTTTTGCATCATATGCTGTTGTCTTGATTTCCTCCCAGGATATTTTCTTGCCTCTGTCTCAGCATACCAATAGGCCAGCTACTTATTCACTTTCTCTCGTTCACGAGTCCGCAAATATTTATTCCTAAGGTGCTATGAGCCAGACATTTACAGAGGCTCTGGGGGCTTCAGTGATGAACACAACCGACCCAATCCCTGTCATCATGGAGCTCACATGGAGCTCATAAAAACACAGACCCAAAACAAGAAAAGAGGCTATTACAAGTTGTGGTAAGTATCATAAAAGAAACAAATGAGGAGCTGAGAGAAATCATAGGATATTTTTTCCTCTGGGAAGGTTGTTTGGGGAAAGCATCTTTGAGTAGATGAGTAGTGAAGGCATAAGAGGGAGACAGCCATACAAACACTGGAGTTGAGATTGTACCTAAAAATGTTGAGTCTATTCTTTTGTTTTACTAAAGTTCATATCATTGTGCATTACCTATACGAATAGACTCTGTCCTACTTCCCAGCAGTTTTCAGCTGGAAGAGTCTTTATTATCTTTATGGTTCTCCTATGTCAATTGACCAGAACCACAGGGCAGAAACCTCATTCTTTAGGAACACTAAGACAAGTACAATTGGCTTCTGACCTAAAATTCTGTCAAGTGACTTCTCTCTTGGAACAGAATATGGCAGAAAATTCCAGAAGTGAAGGATCTTTCTTGTTAACGAAGAATGTGGAAGCAGAAATCTTCTAGAGCAATACATACTTGAGCATGGTGGTCTTTCCTTGCCTCCCCCTTTCCCTATTTCCTTCACATCATCATCATCATCCTTATCTACTCATACTCTAAGAGTGTAAGATTATTTTCCTTAAGAGGAATTCTTTCACTTAAGACATCAATGCAATCTAAACTGCATAATCTACATCTATTATCTACGTCTAGCTATACTGACTCAAAACTTTTCATTCTCACACCATATTAATACAAAGCATTTTTTCTGACTTAACCATAGTAGTTTGAGTGGTACACTCCAAAATAATATGTCTATGTCCATGTCCTAACCCACAGAAACTATAGAGGACACATTATTTGGAAAAGGGGCTTTTGTAAATGAATTAAATTAAGGATCTTGAGATGAGATCGTACTGAATTAGGGTAGGCTCTAAATTCAAGGACAAGTCCTTACAGAAGAGAGGAGGACATAGACACAGGCACACAAGGAAGAAGGCCATATGATAACAAAGGCAGAGATGGGAGTCATGCTCCATGAGCTAAACAATGCCAGAGTCTCCAGAAGCTTGAAGAGGCAGGAAGCATTCTCCCCCAGAGACATCAGAGGAAGCACAGCCCTGCTGACACCTTCATTTTGGACTTCTGGCTTTCAGAACCGTAACAGAAAAAAATTCTATTATTTTAAGCCATCAAGTCCTTATTTGTGGGAATAAAAAGCAATTCACAAGCGTTGAAACAGTGTAAAAAGAACATGTTGCCCATTGCACAAAGGTATCCCTGGCAAGTTCCACCATGGCTCTTTCAAAGATCGTGCTCTCAGAACATTAATCTGTCTCAGACCTGGCCATTCCCCATGCTCCATTCCAGGGATGGCAATACAAGATGATGGAAGGAATGCTGGACTGAGAATCAGAAGCTGAGGTAATTTTGGTCCCTGATTGTAGACTCTGGGTCTTAATATTTCTATCTTGCCTTAATTCATGGTGGAGTAATAGAAGTGGTAAAAATGGAAGAATAAAAAAATAGCTGTGAAAATGAACTGTAGGTAATAGTGCTCCCTGAAAAGAAACTCATAGTATCACAGAAGAGAGAGAAAAAAAAGAAAATTCATATGAATTCTTGTCCCATAGATATCACTGGACCCAAATCCTGAACAGGAACCTTCATTCCAAATGAGTCTGGGTGACCTCCATAGCTCACAATCTCCAATGCTGCCAAGTTACTCTGATGAGTTTCCAAGGGTCACAAATCCACCACAATTCCTCACAGAAAATTGACATGAAAAGTACATGTCATGCTTGGCTACGTTTGGGGGATTTAATATTCAGAGAGGTGATAGCCTCATCATAAGTGCCAAACTCAGAATTAAACACCATTTCTGGCTATCAGCCCCATAAGCTGGTATTTTCTGGGAGTCTTTGGGAGACATCTGAACATCCTGGTACCACTCAGTCCTACATTCTGGGCCAAGCCTGTGGATGTTTCAAAAGAAAGCCAGAGTAGCCGAGGCAGTGGTTTTCATGAAGGTCCCAGAGGCTGCCTGCCAAAGCGAAACCAGCTGAGTAAACTTGGTGGCCAGACCCACAGCTCAGTAAGTTAGTCCCACTGAGACGTCAGCCTTGACACGAGAGGGTCCCAGCCCCATCAAAGTGGGTTAAACACAGACCTTGTCTAACAGTTTGGTGAGAGATGTTACAATTCTCAGGCTACCTCCAAGGAGTTAGGAAAGCAGAACATAGGCTGGGATGGACCCAGATTTAGAAATAAATGTTTTCACATTAGCCTAAAAATGTGTTAGGAAAGGAATTGATTCTCCTTCTTCTTCTTCTTGCTTCCTATCAAAATCAAATTACTTTAAAATGAAAATATCTTGGGGTACCTGGGTGGCTCAGTTAGTTAAGCCTCTGACTTCAGCTCAGGTCATGATCTCATGCTCGTGGGCTCAAGCCCTGCATTGGGCTCTGTGCTGACAGCTCAGAGCCTGGAGCCTGCTTCAGATTCTGTGTCTCCCTCTCCCTCTGCCCCTCCCCTGCTCACATTCTGTCTCTCTCTCTCTGCCTCTCTCTCTCTCAGTAAATTAATGAAGACTAAAAATTATAAAATAAAATAAAATAAAATAAAATAAAATAAAATAAAATAAAATAAAATGTGTTTTCTGCATTCAAGACTTACCTGACCCATCAGGCTAGCTGCATGATTTAATATGGCCACATATGGTCAAATGGAAATGTTAGGACTTAGACTTGAGTAGTGGAAGGGCCACCTGGAGGTAGAGTCCCAAGTTCTTTAAGGGTAATAAATAAAGACATGAGCCAGAGGTAAAGGCAGTGATAAATAAACTACACATTAAAAACCAGGAGGCACAACATCCTGACTTTGTGGCTTCCAAGACCTTGAGGCTGATAGATCAAGAGTCCTAGGTACAGAGCTTGCACTCTTCTCTTCACTGCCCCAGGGTAACCCCTAGACTCATTATAAATCATTTGCATTGCAGTTACTGTCCCCCTCCATAGAGAAAGGCTGCAAACCTTATAGAGTCAAAAACTCCCCCTCCCAACCTGTGCGAGGGGTCCCCCAAATGATTGGAAGCAGCCTCCATTAGACACCACCCCTCTGTACATCCCAGCTCCTCCCCACCCAGAGAGACCCAGTAAAACCTAGGTCCAAAAACCTAGGGAGTGGTTCCACCACAGGGAACCTACCTGCACTCTCCAACCTTGAGAGTGTACTCTCACCTTAATAAACTGCTCTGTGCCTGCTGCTTTCCTTCTGGCAGTCTTACTGGAGTGCAGGTCCCCTGATAAATCTCTCGGGCAATCCGTGGACAGGGACCTCGGTTCACACAATGCAGACTCTCTCTCACCTGTAACAGAAAGAATACTGAACTTACCCAGGGCTGGGTCCTAATGCTAGACATAGTCATCTGAATGAGCTGGTCAAGAGGCACATTAACGTAAGACTTAGTTTCTTCTTTTGTTAAAGAACACGGTTAAAGAGCATATGGGGCCCTTCTTAAAAACGTATTTGGAGAAAACCCAAAATATCAAAGGAATAATGATTATTTAAATATACTAATAAGTTGTCAGGTTTTAACAACTTTCAAATCCATCACAAGCCAGTAATACAAACTCCCATAGAAATCAATCCTACAGAAGCTTATGTATATAACTGGGTCTCTCATATACACTGGAAATGCGTCCCTTCCTGTGGAAGAGTTTTGCATTGTAGCAACTTAAGGTCGAACTTCCTTAATTTTAAAATTATAAAGACGCAGTGGAAATAAGTGAAAATGACTCAACAAAACAAATAACAGCACAAAGGATGGGAGTCCAAAAGACTAAAAAAAAAAAAAAAATTATTCTTATTAGGCCAATATGAAAATTTTAGGTTGTAAAATAAATAGGAAAGAATAAAATCGAAATAACATTATATACTGGTAATTCTGAGTAAAAACTAAAGTGTAAAAATCAAGAAATGAATTCATATATATAAACACTGGGCTTTGTGGCTTTTTATTATTGTACAGAAGTCTTAATGGCCTTTGCTCTTAATGTTAGGATAGATCATTTTCCCATCCTTTAATTTTCACTTTTTGCATATTGACAAGCATCACCTTTACAAACACGTTGTCAGAGTGAAAGGGAACTACGTTTTTCAAAGGGTCCTGAGATCATGAAAGAAGTGGTCAATGTCCTTAGCAGCAGAACACTCCAATGAGGACGCCTTCCTTATCCAGGGAGCTGTGAGCTATTTTGTGTTATATAAAGATTCTGCAGTGAAAGAAAGAAAGAATCAAGGGCCCAGGGCAGACCAAATCAATGTTAGCAAAGCAAACTGGACAACCTGAGGCTTCTTGTAAAGCAACTCTCTTGCTTAAGGAGAAATTTTCCTGGGCCCCCGGTTGGGGGTGGGGGGCACTGGAGCAGCTCCCTCCCATCACCTGCTTCCCTGTCTGTGGTCATTTTCACAAGTCAGCAGGGGGTAGAGGCAGGAGGCAAATCCAGCACATCGTCAAAATAACCAAGTGTTCTGTGCCAAAAGGAAATGTGGGCTAAGAACTATAATGAGAGGGTAAGCAAGGAGCCACTGGTTCCAAGCAGCAAGATGTGTCAGCGAGAGAGAACAGCAGCCCTGCTGGCCTCGGTACAGGCCAGAGCCTTAATCTGTAAATCACTGTGAAGCCCAATACGTCAAAAAAATGTGGCCACCCCTGGAGTAAAGGCGTAAGGCAACAAAATAACCTCCTGCTCTAACCTCCTGCGGATAACCCATGTGAAAATACAAAAAAGCGCCAGCGTCCAAGAGAGGGGAAGGGTAGCTTGCCAGAACCTAATTATATTTAATCAAGATGGCGAAAAATGATGAGCACGTGTCCCATAATCCCAAATGAAAAACACACGCATATGCACACACACGGACACACACACACCCCACTCTTAAGAATGCTTGACTGTACATTCTCTCATCTCCCTTTATAAGCCTACTCTAAAATTTCTGGCACGGGCCTGAAAGTCATTAGTAATTTAGCTGAAACGTAAAATTTTACTGCAGCGTATTGGTAGCTATTATAAGGTATAAATCTGTGTGGCTCTGGCAGGTTGAATTCCCTCCTACTCCCCTTCATCATGCTACAGAAAGCATTTAACTATGCTGGGGGTACAGGACTCACATTTTGGAATTAAATTAGAGACATGAGAATACTAAAATACCCTTTCTTTTCTTGATCCACGCCAACCATTTTGAACTGCTTTCTTGGGCCACGTCCCACTAAAGAAAATGTGATCTTCATCAGTAAATTTGGATTCAGCAAACTGCCTCACAAAAAAACATAGTGTGCAAAATCATCAGGGCCAACAAAATCTGTGTTTGCTTTGCCCGCATTTATCCTATCTGCCCAGGCCCATCATTTTCAGAGGTTGTTGGAGAGCACAAGGCTCTTACTCATAAATCCCAAGTTTCCCTATAAAATTAAGCAAAAAGAAAAACCATGTATACTGTTGTTTTGTTTTGTTTTGTTTTGTTTTGTTTTGTTTTGTTTCAGGGAATTTTTTCTTACTTTCTTGCAGTTTGTTTCATGATTTTTTTCAAACTCCTTCCTGGAATCTTTAGGTCTTGGATGCAAATATATTTTCATAGCCAAAGGGTTATGTATTTGAGCATAGTACCATTAGCACATGAGATCTGAACACTTATTATTGGAGCGACTCAGTAGAAGGCATACGGGCCTTGGAATTGACACCTAAATTCTATCCCCTTGGCCAGGGATAGCAATTATAAGAACTTGTTTCACACGCTTTCTATTCTTGTGCCCATAGCAGATATTATTAATGGTTACAGAAATAGTAGGGGCCCAGGTGAACCTAAATTCAATAGTCCTTTCTGACTGAATCAAAACACAAGCTGAGTCTTTTTCTCGGCACAAATCTGCAGGTAACCATGATCAATTTATCAAAGTTAGCACATGAGACAACAAAACTCATTTGCCTTCTCAAGGATAAACTGTAAGCACTAAGAGTTCAGGGACCACAGTTATTCATTGTTTATCTCTGGCACATATCCCAGTACCCAGTACATAGCTGGCCTCAGAAAACATTTATTGAATGCTACAGAACTGTCTGATCCCACCATTAACTCCAAGAGCTTCCTTCACTAAGTAACTTCTTTTCCTTATTTTGTTTTCCTAGAAACTCGGTAGTGTGTTAATTACTAGTCACCTTATTATTGTTACCAAAAAAAATTAAATGTTAATTAAATATTACCAACACCATTAACTTTTTTTAAAGCAAATAATACTATGTTCAGTATGACTTAGAGAAAAATAAGTGGGCATGTTGTCTACTCCCTAGTTGCTTGGTGTCTGAAATGGAATAGCCTGAAATACAAATGAAAATGGTTTATGGATTTCCCTCCAGTTTGGTGTCTTCTAGTGGGAAGACTCAGTCACTTTCATCAATTTTGTCAAGTCTCCTGATGTCATGGAAATTTTCCTTGTCTGTTTAAGGAAATAAGACACTTTTACACAGTGTTATTGGAGTTACTGATATAAAGGCACTTCACACCTTTACTTTCAGGAATAACTAGCAGAGGCATGTTTAAACCATAAGGAAAGATTCACTGGCCTATGTAATTAAAAATACTACAGAGAGTGTAAGCTAAAGGTAAACGTTGATCAAGCCACTCAGTTATGAATCCAAATTTTTTTTTCATTTCTTTCTATGTAGGATTCATCCTAAAACTGGCTTACCTCATGGTCCCCAAATGGCTGCAACTGCGCAAAGTAACACACTTTCTCATTAGTTTATTCAACAATAGCACCAATGT
This sequence comes from Panthera pardus, assembly GCF_024362965.1. NCBI lineage: Eukaryota > Metazoa > Chordata > Mammalia > Carnivora > Felidae > Panthera > Panthera pardus. The sequence goes on along the minus strand of NW_026526688.1, from coordinate 82,428,689 downwards.
TCCAACATTTCCAGGAAAAGAAATGAGATTGAATCTATACAGATGGCGTAAAATTTATGCCACAACCTTAACTAATTATTTTAACTTGTGAATGGGATGCACTGATTAGATTAGCCTAGGTCATGTGTTCCATCTTGGACCCAGAAGTGGAACCATTTCTCTCAGAATCACACAGATCCCCAAACAGAAATCAGTACTATTAGAAAAGGATTTTAAAAATAGTGCAAAAAACTCAGCCAATAACATCTACCATAACAGTATCTCTTTCTAATCAACTGAGGCAGAAACTCCTATGTGATCTATAAACCAAGAATAACTGTCAATCTCCTAAGCTTCTGTTATTTTTTTACTACACAAGCATTGTAAACAGTGTGTAACTCCAATATTTTCTAATCCAACAGCCTATCAGTACTAATAGGGTTCAGAAGGAATGCACAATTCTTACTGCCACTGTAGCCTCTACCTATATGCCTTCAAGGATCATTCTCCCAGAATATTCTCCCACACTCAAATATTTTCAAGAGGCCCCATAGATGTCTCAGATATATTGACAAGGGAGCACACAGTCTCTGGATATTTTGCTTCCAATCACATCATATCAGAAATCTACTTGTCCATAGGGCAGCAACCATGGCCACAGCACATCCGCCATCTTTGCCACGATCTCGCCCATCACCACTCTATCGGTTCTGCTGGAGAATTCTATCCTGGCTATAGCATGGCTATACCATGCATCCAACTATAAAATAACACTGTGCTCCTTTTTCTTTTTCTTTTTTTTAAAGTTTATTTATTTGAGAGAGATTGGTAGGGAGGGGCAGAGAGAGAGAGGGGGACATTGGGTCCAAAGACAGCAGAGAGATAGACCAGGAGCTCAGACTCACAAACAATGAGATCATGGCTTGAGCCGAAGTTGAATGCTTAACCAACTGAGCCACCCAGGTGCCCCAACACAGTGTTCCTTTCAATCCTCACAAACTCCCTCATGTAAAGCACTTCTTCATTTAATTGTCCTGATTCCCAGTCACCAAAACAAGGGCCAGTTAAGCTAAATATGGTCATGTCCCAGTTACTATCTCTGTAACACCCTCTTCTCACTCCACTGCCCATCAAAATCCTCTTCCCTCTGCCCACCTCTGTTTTTTTTTAAGTGACTTATGTTAGACTCCTGAGAGAAAAATAAGGCTGTACATCTCACTTTTAATTCATTTAAGACATCCAGATAATTGTCAAGGTTCCTTTTTACATTGGTTCTAGAGAGCTTAGAATTAAATGTATTTTACCTTGCTTCAGGAATACATATGTGCATTTTAAGCTTTATTCCCACGTGCACATTCTCTCTGTCCTTGATTCCTTCCCTTCTTATCCAGTGATTCTCATTTCCATTTTCCTGATGATTTTTTACCCTGTTGCTGCACCTCACCCATTGCACCATTGTGGTACATTTCCTACATCTTACTCCATGTTTGCAAGGTCCTCCCAGGTCTATGGCTGAAGGTATATGTGATAGTCACAACCAGTGGAAACTTTTGCTAGTAGGGTGAGTTGGCCTAGCCTTCTCCCTACCAGCCCTGACCTACCATTGTATCTCCTTCTTGATGGCTACATCAGAAATCCCTGGTAAACTGAATAACTCATATACCTATAGCAGGGAGAATTTTTCAATGAGGGCAGTTGCCATCACAAAGATGATCGAGGCCTCGGTCTAGGAGATGGCTTCTTCCCTCTCTTAACTGGGATGAGGATATCACTGTTAATTCCAAATAGTGTAAATAATATCTCACCACAAGGGTGGATAGTTCCACCCCTAACTGGCATCTCAAAACCTGGGTTTAACCAAGTCACCTGATTCAGCCTAAGTTTTCTTTCATGTGGCACTGAGGAACATTGCAAAAATTAAGGAAAACAGTTATAAGTTATACTTCAAGCAAATATTTGGTTTAAATGTAAAAGGTATCTATTTACAAGTAATGAAAGCAAAGTACTTCAAGTCATTGGATTTTCCCTTCTTGGAGAGAGAAGACCTCAGATGTTCTCATGCCAGGGAAGAGAGAGCATAAGTAATTGAAATGCAAAGTGAACCCTGGAGAAGGTTCAAGGTAATGGTGGAAGGAAAGCGTAGACACATCTTGTCTTGTCTTAAAGGTGTGGCACATTGAGAAGTTTGAACACACATGAACATGAAAAGCATGGGGCTCTGTGCAAAGGAAACAGAAGATCCTTTCTTGCTCATAATGAGTAGTATCTTCCTGAGGGAAGCAGGTGGACCAGTGGGAAAAAAACATTTGGGAACATTGGGAATGTTTGGAGGCAGTTGATATCAAATGCCCCAGCAGCTTTAGGCAAAAAGCAGTGAAGAGTATTCGAAGATAGTTAGAAGGTAATTATTTTTTTGGAACTGTTACTCAATGTCAACAGAATGAGGTTTCACTATTAAATGGGTTCTGCTCGTCCCACAGTGACTTAAATGAGAAATGTGCTGTCGTTACAAGAATTAATGCCTTCCTCGGAGTTTCCACTATTAACCCTTGACATGCTCTTTTTAAGGCAGCTGATAATGGTTTTGAGTAGAGACAACAGGGGAGGAAAAATACAGAAGACAAGCACTGATTATACTTTTCAAGAAAGGGAATTAACTTAAAAATAACATTAAATTTCTTTTAAGCATAAAAAAACATACAATAAAAATGAAAAACAACATGAAACTATATGTCTTGGAAAATAAAAACTTATGCTCATAAGCTAATTGCATCTTGCAGATAACTAAATTGAATCGCAAACTATCAGAGAGGAGGAGGAGAGACAGGCATTACAGAAGTAAAGAGAAGTTTTTAAAAAATCAGCAGTCTCATAAGGCCATTTAGGTACTCACTGATGCATAAAATTTGTTTCTCTGTCAACTGAAATAACCTGATTTATTTCACTATCGGACTAGCTTCTTCCCATTATTTTACATTTGTTGTCTTTCAGGCCTGGATGGCTGAATGTTCAACTTATTCCCGAAGAACTGGCACGTGTGCTTTGTAAAGTGCATAGCAACAACCCAACTGGGGGACAGCAAGAAGCTGGAGGACCCGCTGCAAGCTAAAACCTAAAATAAACACAACAGAGGCACTAGTGGATACTTTAAAAAGGAATTTATGGCCCATTTCCTCATTTCCCCTAGGATTTTGCTTGTGAAAATAAATTTGATATTTTCAGCATTAAAAAAATATATTTTTCAAAAAGAAAACAGGCCAAAGTTTCACATGTGTAACCCACCATTCCAATAAGACACAAGTGTAACAGCGTTAGTGGGACCCTCCATAGGGACACTGGCTCTGAAGTCACCAGTCTGCAGAGCCACCCACACCTGAATATACTGTGACTATGCCCTGGACATGCCAGGCCCACTCACAGGTATCCGATTACTTGTTTCAGGACACCTGATCCATTGAGAAGTTGAGAAATGACAATTTACATTAGGCTAATCGTCTTTCCCTTACTGTTAAGAGTTTATTTCTCCACAACAGTCTTTCCTTCTAGGGAATAGAAATGGTGACCTTAAGCAAGATAAATCATGGTGTCATAAAATATATCCCATTTATTTAATAGCTTTCTACCCTAGAAAATGTTTCAGGCTTTGAAATTCTGTGTAAGTCATATACTTAGTATTTCTAATACGCTTTAAAAGCCCACTCAACTCCCCCCCAGCTGTTGAGGACAGGAAGTAAAGAAAATGAGCCTTTTTCCTGCTAGTCCTCCTAAGAAGAGTTGAGGGCACCAGCAGAGCCATTTTGGAATTTTGCTGGGAAGCAAGGATTAGCATCTGAGGGACACTGCCAGATTGTTTGATTAGAACAGTGTTGCTAAGTTATTTTAGTTGGGATCCAAATAAGTAACACTAGCTTGAAGTTACACTGTGCACCTCAAAACTGGCCTCCAAGAAGCTATGCAATGCTGTTGACCATCCATTTCTCTTCTATTTCTAAAGCCATTGGAGAAGAACTAGGGGATTGGAGCCCCATTAACCTATCAAAGGCATTTAATCTCAGTCTTTCAAGCTTTTAAAGCAGATTCTTTAATTTTCTGGGACTCATTAAACTAGAAAATGTAAAATCCCTCAGACATTGGAGAAATTCTGTGTAGAGAAATATACTAGTTCAAGGTATAATGTTTCTTGAGGACAGTGGACCAACTTCTTGAGGACAGGGACAACCGTCTATTCAACTTTGTGTTTCCTGCAGCTAGCATGGTATGTGGTACCCAGTAGATGTCCAAGAAGGGTTGAATAAACAAATGAGTGCATTAGCGGCAGTTTTCCCGAAGCCTCCATTCTTTAAAACATTTCTTTTGTTGGGGCATCTGGGTGGCTCAGTTGGTTAAGCAGCTGACTTTGGCTCAGGTCATGATTTCACAGTCCATGGGTTCGAGCCCCGCATGGGTCAGGTGCTGACAGCTCAGAGCCTGGAGTCTGCTTCAGATTCTGTGTCTCCCTCTCTCTCTGTCCCTCCCCTGCTCACGTTCTGTCTCTCTCAAAAATAAATAAACATTTTTTTTTAATTAAAAAGTCTCTTTCTATAATATACTTTCTATATATTTTGAACCCATTAGTTATCAGAAAACTGCTATGATTCATCTTCTCTTGTTAAGAGCACCTGAAACTTTTCTACTGTCAGATGGAAAACTATGAGAAAAATACCTTCTTAACTTATGGTATAACCCAACCCTTGAAGTAGATTTTTTTTTAATGTACTTTAGGCTTTGGGGATTACAGTTCTTACTGACAACACTGGGATTGCAAATTAAATTTGTGTAATATAACAGAGCTAAGAAACCCACCAACACATTTAAAACACAAAGAATCTACAAGAGCACCTTAGATCTTTAAAGAGCCCTCTTATTTTACCCCATCCCAACTGACCTTTAGATATTCAAAAATGTGTTTCCTGTCAGTGTTTTTCCATCCCACTTCCATTTTGTGGTACTGTCACTTGGCATTTTTCCTTGGATAAAGGAGGGGTGCAGGGAAAAGTCTGGGTATTAATTGGTGGCATTTTTCAATAGGAAGAGAGCCCACTGAGGATTTCAATTCCCGGGTAAAAAATGCCTTTTTCTCCAGTTTTTTCTTTTTTCATGAAGTACTTAGATAATTGCATCAGCTCTTTATTTTACTTGTGTTGACAGCCTGAAAGTGCAATGTGATCATCCCAGCTGGAAGTCTCTGGTACTTTCCTCAGCCATCTTGTGACAGTAAAAATGGGTGGTCTTCCTTCTGGATCAAGAACTCTGGTGGATAATTCATCACCCCGAGCCATGAGGTGCAGCCATACCAATTACTTCACAAGCTTTCCAAGAAATCTAGCAAACCAAACAGAGCTCACTTCCAATTGGTTCCTACTCTCTCTTCAGCAAAATTTCAGGAGGCGGAATATTTTCCACTATGAAATAGGTATTTTGGAAAGTTCTACACACGCTTGTTTGCACAGGATTGACATTTACACAATCGTGAACAACACTTTATGTGGTACTTAGGATTTCTTTAGAGGACCTTTATCCAAGTGCTGACCTGGCTTAACCCTACTTAACTTGTAAAAAATGAAGGGATTATAGAAGAAGGTATATGGCCGTGGGCCACTGATGGATTAGACTTTCTTTTGGTTGTGTTTTCTTAGAGCCTTTGAAGTGGGGCTTGAGTACAATCTTCCCTAATGTTCCCTCTTATGGATCTTGTTTTGTTACAGTAGCTGATCTTCTGGGGTTAAGAAAGTGGCAAAAGAATGTGTTGTGCTTATGTGCTTACTTTGTTTATAAATGGTATACCTTTGCAAGGACAAAAAGAGTTTCCTTCACAATGTTCTGGAGCCTATTCCTGTGCAACTATATAAAATACCCGGAGTCCTATTTTTAATTTGAAAACTCAGCGCTGGTGGAGGGTGGAGAAATGGGCCCTCTCATACATTGCTTTCTGGTGGAGACCGTAAACATATACCTACTCATTGACCTGGCAATTCTAATTCTAGAAACTAATCCCAAGGAAATAATAAGGATGTGTGCAAAAATTCAATCACTAGTGTAGCCATTTCAGCATTGTTTATGGTATAGCAGATTTGAAAACACATAAGGGTAAAAACAGACCATGTTCCTATACCTATGGAATGGAAAGGTAGGCAGCTGTGAAACGGCATATTGCAAAAGTGTCTATAATATTGACTTCGACAGATTTTCTCAGTCTGCAGGTGAATAAAAAATATAGTTCCATTCTATACCAAATGATTTCATTTTTGTTGGAAAAAAAAGTTATAAGCCTGCTTAAACATATGTATGCATTTAGACAATCAAAGCAACAGGGAAGTCCCTAAAATATAGACAGTTATTATGTGGTGGGATTATGGAGGAATATTATTGTCTTCTTTTTTCCTTATTTATATTTGCCAACGTTTTTTACTTTACATATTACTTGTGTAGTAATAAAAAATATTTACAGTTTGCAGGGGTGTTTGGGGGGTGGGGGGATTTTTCCTCAAGTAAATGAAGTCAACTGAAGTTTAGATTTCAGTGGACTGGTAAAGCTAGCCTGCATATATAGGGGAGATGGGTCATAGACGGAATTTGGGGCTTGGCTTCAGGCCTGAAATCCCAGCTTGGCTCTGCCTGCACAACTTCACTCAGTGCAAATCAGAGAATTCTTTTACTTCCCTGGGTCTGTTTCCCCACCTTTATTTTTCTTAATGTTTGTTTGTTTGTTTGTTTGTTTGTTTGTTTGTAGAGAGAGCACACACACACATGCACACAAACAGAGGAGGGGCAGAAAGATAGAGAGCAGACAGAGAATCCCAAGCAGGCTCCACACTGTCAGCACAGAGCCCCATGTGGGGCTCGATCCCACAAACCATGGGATCATGACCTGAGCTGAAATCAAGAGTCAGACCCTCCACTGACTGAGCCACCCAGGCACCCTAGTGTCCCCACCTTTAAATAAGGACACCACTGCTACCCTATGTGTCTCATAGTATTATAACAGGCATCAGGGGAGATAATAAAAGCAAAAAGCCTTGGATAAGTTAAGAGTGTTAAGTGAAAAGAATAAACAGGAATCAGCAGACAATTCAAACAGCATAGCACGGGCTAATCCAACCAGCGGAGGCACTATCCTAATCTATCCACCCTTTCCCTGCTTCAGCCCCTCTTGTGTACTAAGAAGGAATTCAGCTCACCACTTTCAGAATGCAGCTTGCTTCTGTTTCCATCCATGAATTCAGCACAAGCAGATGTGCAAAGAGTCAGAAGGCCAGTTCTGTGTTTTCCTACATTCATGTCCAGTGGCCCCATTAGCCCACTGCTAGCCACACACATGCAGGCTGTATTGCCTCACACAATCCCTGCACTCAGAAGCCCTTACTTGGCCATGTTAAGTTTGCCATGCTATACACAGTGTGCTCTGTTTTCATTTTTCCACAAGAATGTCACAATGGCCACGAGAAGGAGAGGTCCTACTTCACAAATCCACAATACCTTCAGTCGTCACTCTAGAAAATTCCTTCCCACTGCCTCTACTTGACAGAGTTTCTTCATCTTTAAATTTCTTACTGCTTATCTAGCTTCTGTCCCCAGATTGATCTGAAACAAATGAAAGTCTAGTACAGAGTTTGTTATGTCTGAAGATTTAGTTGCCCAAGCTGTGAGGCCCAGACTATTAGTTTTTGAGTCACGTTTCTTGGCTCTCAAGCCTGCAGAAAATACCTCAGACTTACATGAGAGAAACAAGTTTTCTCAGGTAGCTGGAAAGGAGGAGGATACCATTGTCTGCTGAAAAAGAATCTTTCACTCTCGTCGGAAAACGACAAACCAAGTTACCAAGTGGGGTATCTGTCTTGTTGGCACCTTCCAGGCTCCCTGACCTCTGAGTTAAGAATGATAATGACATTCTAATATTTTCACTTTATGTTGAATATTTTCAAAAGTATTAAAAGCACCTTAATAAAGTGCTTGGGATCTAGTCTTTACCCATTTGGGGAACAATACTTCAATCAAACAGGTCTTTTTAATGCCAAATGCCCGGTATTTATCAGGTTAAGTAAGAATATGGGATCCTGCTGGCAAGAGGAATAAAAGTGCTTTTAGGACAATAAATATATGTCCTCAATCCTTCTGCTGAGCATTAGGTGGAGACTTTGGCTGACGTCAGTTCTGATAACCAGAGAGCTCCCTGTTCCCAGCTGCCCATCCCGGTGCCCCACTGCATAACATTTTAAATCATCTCAGCCATGGTAAATGACGGCCAAAAGAACAGCTTCAGCCCAGAAGAGACAAAGGGACAGTGTTAGAGAAAGAAAAGCAGTGGTATTCTCGCTTCATTTTAAAATTAATAGAGTTGGTTATAGTTTCTAAGTACACTTGGAAATCCAGCTGCCAGAGAATGGGCTTGAACACTGAAAGCCCTCTTTAATCCGTGGACCCCGGACAGGTAGCGGTACTCTCCAGCAAGCAGGGCACAGGTAGTGGCACTGTAAAGCCAGCAAAGAGAGCCTGCCAGGAAGCTCCCACACTGTCCTCAGGGAACTGCCTCCACGCAACGGGCAGCTTTGATCTCTGCTGAGCCTGCTAGGGGGGTGCCAACGGTGCGGTGGGTGTCCGCGGGGTCATTTTACAGAGACCATCAAAGCCGCTTTCACATGGTAAAGACTAACAACCTGGCCTCTATTTGAACAGCTAGCAGCTCTTCAAACTGTCTAATTCCCAGAGCCTGTTAAACAGAAAGACAGCTAAGAAACAGAGTAATGTTGAGTCCTGGACAGAAGGCAAGGGAGAAAAAGTGAGCCGGCCTGGGGGTGCCACCGCCACGGGCCGGCATCACCCAAACATCAGTATTCCTATCTTTAAAATAAATGATTTCTCAGGGTTACATCACAGGAGTACACAACTGGAAGGAATCGTGATTTGGCCAATGATGCGTATTAAAACGTTACAAGAATCACCAAAATAGCAAGTAGAGATTTGTCAGAAGACAGGGAGAAAGAACAGCCCTGAAGAAGAATTTAAATGAAATAAAACAAGTAAATGGGCTTTTAAATCAAATTTAAATCCACTGGAAAGGAGCTTAAAGAAAGATAATTTAGTAAATGGCCAGTCATAATCCTTATAATCTTGCTCTTCTGATTTAAGAAATCCATGATGTATTTTTTAAATACTATTTTTCACTAGAAATACAAAAAACATTGGAAGATAACTATTATAACTATTGGAAGATAACTAAAAATGTTTTTCAATGTCCCTTTCACCCCCTCCCCACCTAAATTTCTTTCTATAGGAGAATCATAATGTCTTTCATTAAGACATTAAAACAAGACTAACTAGGTGGGAAGTGCTTTTAAAAAAAGACTGATTCTCTAACAGACCAATAGTTATCTTTGAATTTTTTTTAATGTTTACTTATTTTTTAGAGAAAGAGAGAGACAGAGCGTGAGCAGGGGTGGGCAGAGAGAGAGGGAGACACAGAATCAGAAACAGGCTCCAGGCTTTGACTGGTCAGCACAATGCCCAATGCGGGGCTCGAACTCACGAACCATGAGCTCATGACCTGAGACGAAGTCAGATGCTCAACTGACTGAGCCACCCTGCAATAGTTATCTTTGGAGAGCATGATATATTCTCCTTTGGATTGAGGGGTAATGCTGAAAGACTAAACATCACTTAAGTGTCATTAGCTAGTCTTAAGCTTCAGTAGTTAGTCTTTTAAGTAGAAGATAAAATGCATCATCAAAAATACAAAAGAATAAGATGAACTACATTAGCACTTCACATAAAAACAAATATAAATAATCAACTAATATGAAAAGATGCTCACCAATGTCTAGGAAGACACAAATTAAAACAACAATAAGATAGCATTTTTTCTCCTATTACATCAACAACAACAAAAAATTCAAAAGAGTGATAGCATCTAGTGTTGGTAAGGATATAGGAATAAATAGGTACTCTTTTACATTATTGGTGGGACCATAAAGTGGAATAACCATTTCTGAGGAGAAGGAAAAAACAAAACAAAACAAACAAACAAAACGTAGTGGCTATAAAACATTTTAAATGCACAAATCCTGTAGAATAGATAAGAATCTCAGTAGCCAATCACAGAATCACAGAAACTCAACTGCAACCAATTAAAGATCCCCCTCTTTCCCTATGAATAGTTCTAAATTCTGATGTCATGTCAAGATGTTCAGAAGGAGGAAGAGAGGTATATGATCTTCCAAATCATTAGCCCACACGAAATTCTCCAAGAAGTCATTGGCTCACCCAGTCTTCAGCTGGTATCCCAGACAGATCACTGATGAGATGTCCCTTGTTCCTGGTGGCATGATCCTTTTATGTCCAGTAAATTTCTCTTCTCCTTTCATATCATGCTCGAGGGACTGGGAATAATTCTGCTGTTCCCCTGCTAAGCTGGAGGCTTGGGATCTTGGCACGGTTGTTTGTGGGCAGATTTGCCTCTATGCAACACACAGTATTTCTTCTCTGGGGCCCCACTTCCCTAAATCCCTGTGGTCAGCTTCCTCACTGAGATTATAACCTGGAAAACATAGGCCCTGGCCTGCCTCTAGGACCTGCAAACGCTCCCACTATCCTCACTTCCCCTCTACCTTCCCTCCCTTTCCACCATGCTGGAAAAACTTTCTCTAACCTAAAACAGAAGTTCTGTGGTCTTTTACGATGTGTCTCCCACACATTTTGTCTTTGCCAGTTTCCTTCATTCCCCTACGGATTTGGAGTTTTGGAAACCAAAGTCCTGAAGATGCTCTCCCCTCCCTGATTTCAGAGCTGGAGCATCTTTCCTCAGTGACAATGAACACAGAAGACCTTAGCTGCTTGAATATGGCAGGGGCAGGAGGGAGAAAGAAAAATAAACATTGGTAATATTTCCAAATTATTCAATTGACAACCTAGCAGGCCACTATCCTGTACAACTGTAGCAATCCTCTCTATCCTGACTATAGCTATCCTACAAAAATATAATCCCAGAAATGTGTAAAGAGGTAGAGACACACATGATTATTGTGGCCCTGTTTGTAATAGTGGAAAATTAGAGATAATTTAAATGCCCACCAAGAGGGGAGGTGGCGAAATAAATCACAGTAAACTGAGACCATGGAATTCTGTGCAAACACTAAAAAGAATGTGTACATCTGTATGTGCTGACTTGGAAAGATCCTATGAGCATTGTGAAGTGAAAAGGGCCAAGTGTAGGATGATATGCATGAAGTGATCTCATTTGTTTAAGAAAAGAAACACCCTGTTTCTGTGCATGTGTGTATGTGTTACTATGAGCAGAGGAAAGGATGGCAAATGTTAATAGTAATAATTTTTGAGAAGTGAAATTAGAATGAGGAAGGACTCTTTTTTTTTTTTTTTTTACCTTGCAACCCTTTTTAATATTTGGTTTGACTTGGCAAGCACCTTCTACCTTTAAAGATTCTTTTTAAAGGATAAAAAATACGTTGTAGCACATATTAATTTACCTCTAGATGGGACCTTATTCATTCTCAAAGCATATAGAATTTCTTGGAGAATCAGGAGCTAAGACAAAAAAAATGCAGACCTTCCATTCATTGAGGTTTATGGTTCAGTTACAAAGATTAATCATTTAAGACTCGACGATGATTGTAAGAATCATTTTGTAAAACCCTGACTGGAAAGTTAATTCCTGCCATGAAATATAAGGAAACCAAAATTTAAACATAATTGAGGAAATTTAAACACCTTATCACTCTCTGCCGGGCTCTATTAGTCAAATAAATGCAGGAGATCTTGTTTTAAACAAATGATGACAGTTGATAATAAAGTATAAACATGATCCAAGCTAATATATGTGCTAATTGTTCTTTGTTTTAATCCCCAATACACATCCTTCATTATCTGAGAGATCAACTGCTTTGCCTTGAGTCAAACCTAGGAATAGTTTTTTTCTGCCATGGATACCACTGCAATATAAAAGGAATCTGAAGAGTCTGAAATCCAGGCCCAAAACGAACACAAGAGCTAACTAGAGATGCTAACAATAAGGTAGCAGAGGACAGAATTATAAACTCAATGGATATGTTTGGTACAGCATTATAGTGTGGCTACTTAATTAACAATGCTGATACTATAGATCCCAAACAGGGTCTAGTATCTTTATCGAGGATGCTAAAAGAAGAACGAATTTGACCACATAAGAGTAATTTTGCTTAGTATATAAGACAGTGACTCACACTAGCATATAAGAAAATAACCAGAGTTTCAAAACATCTTCAAGTGAACCTTCTCAGCCTCGTTAAGTGCTGATCAATGTAAAAAGGTTGGATCACCTCAACAGTAAGAGACGCTCTTTCAAATATTTCTAATAATTTTCCATCCAGTCATTCAACATTTGTTGAATTAGTGCCATGTACCAGTAACATTTAATATTTATCTAGCACTTACTACGTCCTGAGCCATGTTGTAATTTCATAAATTAACTCACTTAATCCTTATAACAATCCTATGACTCAGGCATATTGTCTTTCAAATTTAAAGAATTGGGCATTGACTCACAGAAATGAAGTAACTCACCCAAGCTCACCCAGACGGTTGTCACTGAACAAGTTGAGATTTGAAACCAGGTGATCTTGTGGTCTGGCCATAGACTCCTGTTCTTCACTCTATAAACTAAGCTTAACAAATAAGGGATTTTTTTTTTATTGTATCTAAATGGGATGATATTTTTTTAAATAAAAAAAATAAAATTTTTTTAAATAAAGGATGCATTCTAGTACATTACATACATCCCAATGCAATGTAATGCTTTGGGAGCATAAATGTAGGGATGAATAGAGAAAAACCACAAGTATCAGAGTTGAGTTAATAAATATTATGGAAATGGGTGCAGGAGGGGCAGGAGCTGGGTAGCAATTATTCCTCTTTTTGGAACTCCAGATTAGCATATATATGACTAAACGAAATACTTCATGAATCCACCCAGATTAAAGTATGTAAACTAATCTCTCACGTGTACTAAACTGGGTGTTCTGAAAGTCATTGAATTTCAGGAGACTGTGATAACCATCTAATGCCTTACTTCTATAAGAAACACTTTGTGATCTCGAGAAAATAATGCAGCATTTTATTTGATGGGATGAAGCTTTAGGCTGAGCAATATCTTTACCTTTAACGCCTAACATATGTAGTCCTGGAAGATTAACCAAGTGACCTTTAAAACTTTGCCCTTCACTTCTTAGAAATCCTGTCAATAAATGGAATGTCCATTTTCACTTTCCTTTAACTGCTCTAGACACAAATACTCATTTTGCAAAGATGTTGGCGTGTCATTGGCAAAATTCACTTGTGCTATTTCTATTCATTATCCTTATACCAGACTTCATCCCAAAATAGTCCTGCATAAGATGCCACATGTGTCCTCTAGCACTCCAGGAATTAAGAGCATATGCTCCATAAAAATGGAATCCCAATGACTCCAGACTAAGTTACCCAGCAAAGATGTCCATCCAATGCACTTATGAGCTCTTTCTCAGTGTCGCTTTTGTTCTAAGCTCAGTTAGCTGTATCAAGATGAAACTCAGCTGTACAACTCAGTACTTTTAAAAGTTCAGTACATTAATGTTGTCTCGGCCTGTTTGGGCTGCTCTAACAAACTACCACAGATTTGGTGGCCTATAAGTAACAGAAATTTATTTCTCACAGTTCTGTCTGGGAAGTCCAAGGCATCAGCAGATTCAGTGTCTACTGAGTGCCCGCTTCTGGGTTCCTAGGTGACCATCTTCTCCCCATGTTTTCACATGGCAGAAGGGGCAAGGGATCTCTTTTATGAAGGCACCGATCCCATTCATGAGGGCACCACCCTCGTGACCTAATGACCCCCTAAAAACTCCACCTCTTAATACCATCACCTTAGGGGTTAGGATTTCAACATAACAGTTTGTGGGGGATACAAATATTCAGTCTATAGAAATCCATTTCACAGTATGTAAATAATGGACTCTCCAAAAAGTCAACAGTCACAGACCCAGATGAAAAGTATATGTATTCCTATGTACATTCTTATTACGGGCCAGACAATGGCAACACAGAAATAACTGACACAGGTTCTGCTCACATTATCCCAAAACCAAAGTTTGCAGTGGATCAATAGGCCTGCTTCATGTTCGTCACTTTGTAGAGTGTATTTTTGAAGTACTTCCTTAATTCAAAAGTAAAATCTTTATCAAATAAAGACATCAATAGCATCCTCTCCAAGACTGAGGGCCAAATTCCTTCCCTTAGAATCCCCACAGGACTTTTTCATACTACTAGAGTAAACATATGTAGCCAATACATGGATTTCAGCCAAGGTAGGATAAAAAGAAGAATCTATTAAATATAACATCAAATCAGTCACTTTTAAGGTACTAGCATAATCATCTGCCAGACAATGACACTTTTAGGGAACAACCATCTGCTGGAAAAAAAAAAGAAAGAAAAAGAAAGAAAATCTAAAGGTCATCTCATTTCAACTGAAAAGCTGAATTGTGAAAATTATGGTTGGCAAAGTGATATCTCTTCAATCAAAATAAAACATAAAATGATCCTTACTAGGCCAACAGCAGCTGTCCAATTATAATAAACAAAATTCCTCAGTTGATGTCTTTTTCTAGACCCATGTTTTCTTCCCCTTTTATTCTTTCCTCAAAAAATTACATGGAAAGACCCAAGGATGGGGTGAAGAAAGAAAGACATTTGGGGCTAGTTCTTGTGTGTGTGTTGGATTATCTGAAATACACAGATAAAAACTGGGTGTAAGCCTTAAAATAGAGCAAAGTGTCAATTTCAAAATAAATAATGATAATGGTATTTTCAAGATCAGCTCTCTATTCATGTTCTGTGCCAAAGCATTTAAATACCCTGTGCTACTCATAACATAATGTGGGTGGTAAAAGAAAAAAAGCCATCCCTACTTCAACATGTTATTCCTAAAGAGTCTATTCATGTCAAAGATACAATTAATTTATATAACCCCAATATCCTGACGCTGAAACACAAAGTACACAAAGCAAAACATTCTCTTATTTTGAAAAGAGAAGAATGAACATAAACGCTGCTTTATGCAATTGCCCAAAGCTATTTAAGATAAATAATAAAATAATTTAAATTAACAAATTATTCTAGTAAACCATTTTTATCAGACACTTAATTTTGTTTTCAAGTCCAAAGTTTGAGCCCACACATACTTTTTCCCCACAGGAGTTAACAATTGCTGTGCTGGCAGTTTTGTAGAATTTGAGACGATCTGGACCTGGCACTCCTTCATTCAGTCTAGATGATGACATTTTCCCATTATATAGTGAAACGACTGATTTCAGACACATTGTTAGGTCACCTGTCTCACCTATTTGGCTGTACTCTGTTTTGGGGGTACCTTTTCATTTAAAATTAACCTTTGGGCCATCAAATCTAGTCAGCCAGAAACATCAACCACATACATTTTTTGTCTAATTGGATTAATAGACAGGTTTCACATATTTCTCTTGAAGAACTCTTAATAATACTAAATCAAATTACTATTTTCAATAGGACCTTTTCTAAGTGAAGAAGAAACAAACAAAACTTTGTAAAAAAAATCTTTTCAAATAACCCAAAATTCAACTCTTCAGACAAATAGCACATTTAAAGTCAAGTCAGGAACATTTTTCAAATGAAGTTAGATTTTAATTACACCTGTAAGTCACTAGAAATTTATTTTAGAGTTGCCTTAAAAATTTGAGTATACTGAGTAAAATCTGAACCTTATCAACAATTTGTGAAAGATGCCTTAAGAAAATACGTGAGGCTTTACCCAGAAAACAGATATTCTTTTCTGTGTCTCTTTTGAAAGAACTCTCGTGAATTTAAGGAGAGGTGTGTGTGTGTGTGTGTGTGTGCGTGTGTGTGTGTGTGTGTGTGTGTGTGTCTATACTTGACATAGGGAGAGAGAACACCCATGAGTGTCCAAAACATATATTTAAATATCACCAATTACAGAGGCATCCCTACACTTAGCACTCATGTATAACCTTTATGCACATATTCAGGTGGGGTAAAGCAGGGTATTTATGGAATACAGGGCAGGACTGCTGGGAACCACTTCTCCCTGTGACAGGGCGGTAATGCTATGGGTGGACCATATCCAAAAGAAATACGATAGAGACTATACACGCAACAGCATCCTAAAGAGGTCAGAACTATAATTTCCTAAAGTCTCCAACCCCTGGGAGGTAGGGAGGAGAAAGATAGCTTTAGTTCTATAAGCTAGTACATGAGTGAAGAGGTTTTATTGCTTGTAAATGTTTAGTTTATTGTGAAATCAATCCTTCTGTCTTGTTTCTGATAAAGTGTATCTTGCCACTGACCCCAACTCAAGCCAGAAACACTTAAGTAACACGGTGTATACAAAGGAGATGCTGGTGTTCATAACAGTGTAAGGGGTTGTTTCGATTCCACCTGTCTTGATGATTAAAATAGAAAGAATGGGGAAGCTTCTAGTGGAAGCTCCTAGCAGCAAGATTATTTTACTTTTGTGTATCCCACTCATTAACCCATTATGGGTGTGTGCAGTGGGGTGGGTAGGGCAAGTAACACACACACTGAAATCTGGCTGGCTCGAGAGAGCTCAGTACCCATATTAAAGAGATAACAGAGGATTAAAATCCTAAAGATCAAGATTTGGTCAAAGGAGGCAGCACACTGTAGTGGAAAAGGCAAGCATATTGAGGTTTGACTTTTGCCACTTAATAGATGTGCAGACCTGAGCGAGTTGCACTTAGCAACAAATTCCCTCATCCTTAATATAGAGTTTAGGGGGTCTTTGTAGGAAGTGAGTGGGGCAATGACACTTGGTAGGCATTCAGTTAATATTTGTCTCCCGTTGCACTTACTAAACAAAACTTATTAAGAAATCTAAAATTGATCACCTCCCGGCATGTGACCACTTTGCCTAAGAATCTTCCCACGTACCTTCCATAGTACATTTATCACTTCCATGAACTGATGTTCTAACGCCAAAAAAATTTGGTTTATTCTAACTATATGAAGTTTATTGGCTCCATATGGCATGTTTGGTCGTCTACAAGTTTGTTCCATAACGGCAGGAACTATGATCCTCCTGTACAAACTTGCATCCCAACTCCCAGCTCAGAGCATGGCACACGCATATTAGAATGAGCAAAATAAATGAAATGAATGCATAACCCACATGCACCCCAACATGGTGAAAGAACAAGAGTAAAGCTTTTGAAAACTCTATTTATTCTTATTTCTTACTTATTTCAAAAATAAAATACTGAGGCAAACTTAAGCCACCATAAAGAAGGGAAAACTTATCTCTGCCAAATTTCTGGAAAGCACCATTCCTAGCTACTCTCTTGCAGGCACTTACCTGTAGAGCCACAAATGTTCTGCTTTTCAACTTTATCCTAAAAGTGGAAAGAGCATTCAAGTTAGAAATTTGAAAACCCAGGGGCACCTAGGTGGCTCAGTTGGTCCAACTTCAGCTCAGGTCATGATCTCAAGGTCCATGAGTTGGAGCCCGGCATGGGGCTCTATGCTGACAGCTCAGAAGCTGGAGCCTACTTCGGATTCTGTGCCTCCCTCTCTTTCTGCCCCTCCCCTACTCATGCTCTGTGTCCCTCTGTCTCTCAAAAATGAATAAACGTTAACAAAATTTTTTAAAGAAATTTGAAGACCCATATTTTGGTTATATCCACATGTGAACACTTAGGTAAATCACATTATCTTTGTAGGCTCATTTTTTTCTCATTTGTGAAATGGAGATAAATCGTCCCTGCACTAAATGCACGTCACACCAGTTCACTGTGAGAAAGGCTCAGAGAAGATAGTCAAGACAGCTGGAATACTGTAAACTTCTATACAAAAGTAATGAACTGTTATTCTATTTTATTTATGTAATTTATATCAATTCACATGTTGTTAGAATGAGTATGTTCTTAGAAGGAGGGCAAGAGCAGCTGCTATGAGAGCAAGCATAAGTATGCCTAGTCTGGGTTGTAATCCCAATAAAACTGTTTGAAGAAGATATGAGTCAGGGCACCTAGGTGGCTCAGTTGGTTAAGCTTCTAGTCTTGACTTCGGCTCGGGTCCTGATCTCACAGTTCATGAGTTCGAGCCCTGCATTGGGTTCTGTGCTGACAGCTCAGAGCCTGGAGCCTGCTTCAGATTCTGTGTCTCCCTCTCTCTCTGCCCCTCCCCAACTTGTGCTCTGTCTCTTGGTCTCTCAAAAACAAACAAACAAAAAAAAAACATTAAAAAGGAGAAGAAGAAGATATGAGTCAAGTGGGGAGAAGAAGCTGTGTGTGTGTGTGTGTGTGTGTGTGTGCGCGCGCGCATGTGTGTATTGAAGGAATGGAAAGGAGAGGCACCATCATTTATTGAGCACTTATTATATGCTACAATTGGCCAACATGAACATACTGTCCAACCATTAATCCAAGTCCTTTGCTGAATCCCAATATATTTGCCCCAAATAATCTTGTTTAAATTATTGTTGTACACTTTCTATGAAGAAGGGGTGTGCTAAGGGAAATTTGAAACCTAAAACCTGTCTCAAGAGATAATAAATTCTAAATCTGCAGTGTGAAATTAGCAGCCTTAGTCCATTGACTTCATTCTTCAATAGCATGATTCAGTGTTGTGCTTGAGCTAGCTAACCCTGACTTACAGGAGTCAATGTTATGCAGTATCTTCTCAATTCCATTTTCATCAACATTGGTCATTTGAAATCAGCCTTGGTGGGAGTATTTACACTGTAGAAATGGGTAAGGGAACAAATCAGGGTTTTTTTTTTTTTTCCCTGAGAGTCAGTTGTTAAACATTTACCAGCATACCACTGCTTTATGATTTTCCTCATATCAAGCTGTTTAATTCCTCTGTGGCTGGAATCCCATCTTTTGCAAACATTTCCAAGTCTTCTTTTTCTCACTAAAATAACTTGGAAAGTTCTGTTTCATAAATTAATTGAGCTCAAAGATTGGTCTGGAAACAAACTGACTCATTTTTGCTTTCCATGACTCTTCTGTATTTCTTCTTACTTCTCTTTCATTTTCCTATTTTCCTCAACCATCACAATACCCACCTTTCCCCATTCTAGAAATTATTCTCCATCCAGGCTCTCCTACTTTCCCCTAAAACTAGCACAGCAAAATTAGGTACCCAAGTGAAAACATATGCCAAGTCCTTTTCGTTTTCATGCACATAGCCAGTGCCTATATTTGGGGGATTTATAAGTAAATAAAAGGATGTACTTCTGCCTGCTTTATATTTTATATGCATCCACATTTATATGTATCCACATTTCATCTAGGAAATTTCCTGCAGGGACAAGCTATAATATAATGGATTGGCTATAAAACAGTAACAAACCATACTAGCCATTTACACGCAAGCTGATCAGCAATGATGATGAACCTATTTGTGAAATAGGTGTCAGTTACTGTCTCCTCACCCTAAGTACAAACAGCCATCTCCATGAAGTAGCAAATTAAATTCAGAATCACAGCCTGTTAGCTGTAACTTGGACAAGTCATATAGACCCTGTGAGCCTCAGTTTTCTGTAAAATGGAAAGAATAATAAGAGTTATATTCATTTTGAAGAACTATTGTGAAGGTTAGTGATAATATTAATAGAGTACCTGACACAGTGCTACATATTATTATTATTTGTTTATCTGGGAAATGTTGTTACATTTACACTATATCCTCTTCTGGACCACTGAAGAACTCACACACTTTCTTGAAAAATGTCTCTTCTTCTCTGTCTATTACTACAATTTTGTCTATCACTATAACATACTTTGAAATAATAAAAAATTGACTTTAGTTTATGAAATTATTATATATGTGTATTAAAGACATTTCTTAAATAGTGATAAGAGAAAAGGGAAAACAAAATCTGTTCCTCAAAGATATTCCAATGATACAGTGTTATATAAACTTCCAGGCTTTCTAATATGTGTATACAGTTATAAAATAGAATCAAAATATGTATGTATTTTTGTAATCTATATTTTCCACTTAACATATCATGAACCTCTATTATGTCAATATATATACAGTAAAACTTTAACATCTCTAATGAGTTCTGATTTATGGATGTCACACCATCCGTCAAAGAGAAAGTCCAAACATTGCTATGATAACCTATTGCAACTTTTAGGCCAGTGTCAGGAAACTCTTTGTCTGATGGTCTGAGAAAGGTGTTGGCCAGTTAGTGTAATCACTTCAGAAAAGTCATGCACACAGTGATGGATGTTGGATACCAGATCTTAATAAGGCAAAGAAGAAGCAAGTGGGATGAGCCAACACATTACAGTTAGCTGGCTCCACAGGAGAGAAATTTCCTACAAATGTCCTGGAGCAGAGGATCAAATAGGAGGCTTATTTCCACCCTCCTCCCTTGTACCCCTAATGGGGAAGACAGTGTTGAATAGCTCTTTCCTAAGACTAAGACCATTGGCCAACTCCAGCAGACCAACAGTATAAAGGCCATGGCTCTTTGGCCAATTTGTCATCTCTTCTTTTTTTTTCCCCTGGGTTTCTGAAAGAAATGAGGAAACCTGCAGGCAATTAGATGTTTAGTGTAAACCTCTGGGCTAGTGCTGTCTCAGGGCAGGAGCTAAATAGTATAAGTTGGCAGGAAATATAGTTTAGCCCTATCCACCCAATTCGCTAAACCATATTTTCTTACAGATTATCTCAAAACAGAGAAGAAATCAGTTGAGAAACCAGTCCAATGTGGTTAAGAAGTAGGTAAAAGTATTCATAACTTATTAACATTAAAATGACCAAAAGCTTCAAAACTGTTTTTGAGACTGTGTGTGTACGTTTGAACGGATCTGGTCTTTCATGCAATCAATTGCTGCTAACAGCAAAACACGAGTTACAAAAAGGGTTTAAAAAAAAATCAATGCATCAAAAGATAGAAGGCTATTATTACTCAGAAAAAGAAAGGAAATGGGGCAACTGGCTTATTTTGCAGTTGTTTTTCACATTCTTTTGGATGCAAGCACAGAATTGCCAGTGATGTCTCTTAGCAAAATTGAGTTGAGGCAGTTAGTCGGAAAAACCAGCCATAATATTACCCTTTCTAAAATTCCCCAAGTCACTCGTTGGCACCATCTTGGAAAACTGCCTTGACTCCTACCCCCTTCTCTGCTCGCTCATTCCCCTCTGCTATTTGGCTCAAGAGCACCCACACAATAAAGCAGAAAAAAATACTTGTTACTCTGAGCATGATTCACTTCCACAGAGAGTCCCATTTTGAATTGCTTGTCTTCCTCCTGTGTGGTCATCCCTCCTGGCCTTGGGATCTACAGCAGAATAATTGCTTTAGGCCAAAGGGGTTTCTATTCTTTCTTAAGAGTTACCATTTCCTCCCATCAAGAGTGGTTAATAAAAAGCCCTCAGATCAGTTGTATTTGCTGTGCTTCAATGTCAAGCTGCCATTTAAAGGGTTTAAAATTAGGTTGGGCACTGTTGCTGCCTTTCCTGTAGCCAGTTAATCACAGGATTCTTTGCCACATTGAGGCCAGAATGGGCATGGCACATGCAACAAGTAAGGAAACCATGGATTACAGGCCAAGCAGCTCATGTGCTTACACAACAGGAATTGTTTAAAACACTTTGAACATTATTTTATTTGTTTTTAACCGTCCTTTACTTAAGAATTGTTTCTCTAGGACCCAGCACTAAGCTTGGCACATTTGTTAATGAGCAAATGGGTTTCTGGCTTTTCCCTTGAAAGGCTGGCCAAAGTAATAACAGTCCTTTGCTTGGGCAATTCAAAACTGGCATTTGAGTTGGAGAGGTGCTACACTCATCATTGAACTTGAAATTGTGAGGGCCCCCTGTTCTCCTTCCTGGTTGGGCTACGGTGACCTACTGATGATAATGTTAAAATTCAGAAGAAGCTCAAGGCACATTTGAAAAATCAACAAGGGGCGCCTGGGTGGCTCAGTCAGTTAAGCATTAACCTCTTGATTTCAACTCAGGTCATGGACTCACCACGGTTTGTGGGACTGAGCCCGATGCCCAGCTCTGAGCTGACAGCATGGAGCCTGCTTGGGATTCTCTCTCACCCCCTCTGTCTGCCCCTCTCCTGCTCTCTCTCTCTGTCTTTCTCTCAAAATAAATAAACATTTGAAAACAAAAAACAAAAAATCAATGAACTCTCTCAAACTCATATTTTAAAAAAAAAACCTCCAGATTGCATTTGCCTGAAAATGCAGTCAGATTTAAAATCAAGTACAAATATAATGCCACCACCTCTCAACTTTCTGGTATTGTTCTGGCATTGCACTTGTAAGAAATTCCTTTTATTTCAGGATCTTAAAATAAAATCAAGACCCATGAGTTCTGACTTGCTTCTCTATTCTGGCTTGTTCTATAGCTTCAGGCATGTCTCTAAATCTCTGAGTGTCTCAGTCTGCATGTCTATAGAGTGGAGACAATTCCATTGGCCTATTTCATGGGGGTGTTGTGTTGAATAGTTAAGTAGTGATTATACAGTGCCTTGAAAGTACAGTGTACCAGAGAAATGCTCATAAACGATAATGACATGGTACAGAGTAGGAAGGCCATATTAAGCCACTTTTATGTAGAAGGAACTTAAAATGAAGTGAGAGTTTCATATCATATCCAATGTTAAAGATAGAAAGCAAAGCTTTGCTTATTTCCATAAGGTTATTATTCTACCTTACTGACAAATAAAGAGGTAAAGAAGCCTAACATAACACTAAGTAATTTGAAAGAATCATCTTAGATAGATATCTTCTATCTTAGATAGAAGGTGCCTGCAACTTCATATGTTACCAAAACCTGCTTGAAAATGTAGCCACAAGGCCACCTGCGAGCAGAAAAGTAATATAGTCATCAGACTCCTGGCTTTCGTTTATTTGTTTGTTTTTAATGGTTAAGAGGGACAGACTTATTAAAGATATTGGGCCAATCAAAAACTTTCTCTAACTATGGCAAATTAGTCACAGAACCAGAAGGTAAGTAGTACACAGGATACACCAAGAATGCTTTAATCCTGTGGTAATACTGATACTAGATTCTATTGTCCTTGACTTCTAAGTTTCACCATGCCTAAGTCAAGAACTTGACCCCACTTCTCTTCTCTCAAACTGTATCCAGTGCTACAGAGACTTCAATATTTCTAAAGTGTGTTTACTCCTTAAAAAAAACAATATAAATACATACAAAATCCTTTCATTTACTAACTTTCCTGAAGATCTCCAGGTAGAAAACATTGCCATAATCACTAAGACACATGACCCACCACCTCATGTTGTGGCCACATCATGGCAGATATGATCTTAACTCTATGGCAAGATGCAAAGAGAAAAGAAAAGAAAAAAAAAACCACTTAAGGAAGTGAAACATTTGTAAATTAAGCAAAGGTTAAGCAAGGATACAAACTTACTCTGACACATAAAAACATGAGATATAAGCAGTGTTAGATGTTCTTCTAGGCCTAAGGAGAAAAATGTACTTAAAATGAAAATTAGGACAATAGACTAGAAAGCTGAAGACCATGAGCCAATTATAACAATAACTAACATAAATGTAGTGTATCAATAAAGTCTAGTGTGCTGCATAATTTTACATGTATAATAGCATTGCATTCTCATCACAACCTTTTGAGAAGTTCGTCCATTCATTCAAATATATTTATTTAGTCTTCTAGTTCCAGGCAGGAAAATAGTAGGTGATAAGGACCATTATTTCTACTTCAATAGCCTTTAAAAACCAGTTACACTGAAAAAAACAAAATTAAAGACCTTGGCAAAGTAAATCTCCTGTGCTACCATGGTATTTAAGAGACAAAGTCCCACTTGAGGATGAGACCTACCTCAAACACATGGCTGGACTCCTCAGTATGTTTGCCAAAGTTGGAAGCAATGGGAAGCAGGAAGTAAAAAAAAAAAAAGTGAAACCTCTGAAGAACAGACCAACTCTGCCACAGTCTTTCAAGGCTAAGGTGATAGAGACCTGCCAGCTTTTAATAAAAAGACATGGAAGAACATGCTTGAGAAACAGAGGTGAACTGGTTTAACTGAGTTATATATGTCTGCAACCCAGTCCTAACTCAGCATAATGAGGGTTAGAATGAGACAATGTCTAACACTATCTTCCTAATGTGGAAAGTTCACCATTAGAAGATGTCATCTAGACCTTCAAAAGGTCCATACACAAAATGTTTGTCAGATAATTAAAAATTACTAGATTTGTGAAAAGCCTAGTAAATGTGGCTGATAATCAAAGGAATAAAACTTAATGGTATCCAGAGATCTTTAAACGATTCAAATATTGAGGTTAACAGACGAAGGCTTTGAAATAACCAGTTCCGATAGATCAAAGAAATTAAAGGTAAGAGGGGCAAAATTAATGAAAAGATAATGGATTTCATCAGAAAATTGGATTTATTACAAAGAATCAGGTTGATGCACTAGAACAGCAAAATATAACATCTGAAAAGTCCTTGAATAACAGCAGATTGACCTGCAGAAGATAGGATGTTTGCATTAAAAGATAGATCAATATAAAATATCCGAACTGAAACACACAAAGAAAAATGTTTAGAAAAAAAATAGAGCTGAGTATAAAAGAAATGGAATATCTGGTAAAAATATCAAATTTACCTGCAATTGGAATCCCAGGACACAAAAATGGAAAAGGAGAAAATGGAGCAGAAGCAATCCTTGAAAACATAACATCTAAGCATTTTTCAAAGTTACTGAAGACTATCAATCCACAGATACAAGAGTTTTATTAAATCCCAAGTAGGATAAATACAAAAAGCCAAAAATACACACCTAGGTATATCATGGTCAAACTGCTGAAAACCAAGAGCAAAAAGAAAATTTTTTAAATAGTCAGAGGAAAAAACACACACAACATTTAAAGGAACAACCATAAGACTGACAGTTAACTTTTCAATAGAAACCAGGGAATTTGAAGAAAAGAAAAGGACATCTTGAAGATGCCGGGGGGGGGGGTGGGGGGGGGGGGGGAAGGGAATGAAGCTACCAACTAGATTTTATACCCAATGAAAATATCCTTCAAAAATGAAGGTGGAATAAAGATGTTTTTAGGCAAACTAAAGCTGAGATAATTCTAGCAAACTTTCACTACATGAAATACTAAAGGAAGTTTTCCAGACTAGAGGAAAATGATTCCATTGGAAGCAAGGAACTGCATGCAGGAATACAGAATACTAGAAAGAGTATATAAATATTTCTTTCAAAAAAAAATGCATGTATAGCAGCACCTGGGTGGATCAGTTGGACTCTTGATTTCAGCTCTGGTCATGATCTCACAGTTCATGAGATCAAGCCCTGTATTGGGCTCTGCACTGACAACACAAAGCCTGCATAGGATTCTCTCCCTCCCTCTCTCTCTGGCCCTCCCCCACTCACTCTCTCTCTCTCAAAATTAAAAAAAAAATAAACATTTAAAAAATGTATATATATATGATGACCATTTAAAAGAATAGCAATACTAATGTTGTGTACAGGGCCTAATGTGACAGAAGTGAAATGTATGAAAACACAATGAGCAAGAAGGGAGTAAATAGAATCAAAGTATGGAAATGACCTTCATTTTTCAGGAAGTGATAAAGTTATTCATTTAATGCATATTGTAACAAGTGAAGAATGTGTATTTTAATATTTAGGATAACCAATGAGAAATTTTAAAAATCTATAACTAAACAACAAATAAAGAAATAAAATGGAATAATACAAAATCTTATTAATGCAAAACTAGGGAAGAAAGGAAGAATGAAGGAATGAAGAAGGGATGGGACAAACAAAACAAATAGTAAAGGAGAAACTTGTACTCCTCTTTATTAATAATCACATGAACCAGACAATGAACTAAACAATCTAGACAGAGACTGTATAAAAAGCATAAGGCCCAATCATATGCTACTAAAAAAAGGCGCACTTTTACTCTAAGGATACAGAAAATTTGCAGGTAAAAGGATGGAAAAAGATAGGCCATATGAAATCCAGCACAAAGAAAGCTGATGTGACTGTGCTATTATATGACACAGTTGACTTTAAGGCAAGTGTATTACTAGAGAATAAGGGGGACATTTCATAATGATTAAGTGGTTAACTGAATATGAAATATAACACCCTTAAGTCTGTGTATATCTAATAACATAGTTTCAACATATATAAAGCAAAAATTTTACAGAGTTAAAAGAGGGAACAAACACATTATGTTTAGCAACTTGGGAAGTGCTGAGTATATAATGCAGAACAGAAAGACATGGCCTTAGCCTTTAAGAAACCTATGGCTTAACACAAGAATGTTTCAAGAAGTAAATAACACTACTTCCTGCTTTTGAACTAAAGTGCTATTCTAAATATTATTATCATACTCATTTTAAAACAAAAGTTGAGGGATTTGAGACACAATGTCACTTAACTGGTAAAGGGCAGAGTCAGGACAAGAAGCAAAGTCTTTCTGACTCAAGACTCCAAGCTTCTAACCACTATGTTGGCAGTTCAGTGTTCATTTTTTTGAAATTTATTTATTTATTTTGAGAGAAACAGCTCAAGCAGGTAAGGGCAGAGAAAAAGGGAGAGAGGAGAGAATCCCAAGCAAGCTCCACACTGTCAGCACAGAGCCTGACACAGGCTCAAACCCATGAACCACAAGATCATGACCTTAGCTGAGATCAAGTCAGATGCTTAACCTACTGAGTTACCCAGGCGCCCCTCTCCTGTTCAATGTTTTAAATAAACTTATTTTTCTAATCAGTGCTACTTATGTATTAAAGTAAATCTTATGTAGAATCACAATATACAAAAGAAATAAAAGAAGTCAACTATACTTAAAAAATATAATAATGAAGTCTTTCACACACACAGAAAAAATAAAAAATAAAAGAGAAGCTGTTTACTTAAAGAAAGATAAACCAGCCCCCCCCCCCCCCCCCCCCGTTTGCTCTTGTGGTGATCCCAGTGCTCCTAGGACTCAAAGAAACATAGTATGAAATATTATGCTTCATTAAAATATATATTGGAAACTGTTTAAGAAGAATTGAGAACAGAACTTGAGCATAATAATTTCCAAACTTTTTTGATTCTTCACTTCTATAATAATGTACCCTTAATATATATATATGCACAAAAAATCAGAACAATTTTTGAGATATTATTCTTAAAAAATAAATACAGTTGGATGTTCTTATGCTTTCTTCCCACATCCACTGGACCACCTTCCATATTCACTGGAGGACAAGAACCCCCAACTTGCAGGTCACTGTTTCAGCAAATTCACCATCCACAATAGGAGTAGGTGACTTCCTCTATCCCCATGCCTCTTCTCACTCTTGCATTGCTGGGCCCACTGATTCCTCCCAACTGCAGCAAAGTCAAATCAGGAGCCGGTCCAATGGGGTCTTGGGTACAAAGAAAGAAAAGTGTAGATTCCTTCATTGTTGGAGTATAGAACTGAACTTTTCTTTGAGATGGGCTTCTATATTGTGTCCTGGCATATTCCTATTCTCTGGCTGATTGGTGCTAACCACTACTCCTTTGTTCATGAAATGTTATTCAGTTCCTCACTATGCCCAATTCTGTTAACAGGAAACTTGGGGAGGAATTCCTAAACATAATTCTAATAGGACAAAAGGAGAAAGTAATAGGGATGGTGAATGGGAATAGGATTTCTCCATGGTACCCAGTTAATACCTACCTACCTAGTTAGGTAGGTTTTATATAAGAAACAACTGTTTAAAAAAATCTTTAATGTTTATTTATTTTGAGAGACAGAGCACTAGTGGGGGAAGGGCAGAGAGAGGGGAAGACACAGAATTCGAAGCAGGCTCCAGGCTCTGAGCTATCAGCACAGAGCCCAATGTAGGGCTCAAACTCACGAAATGTGAGATCATGACCTGAGCTGAAGTCAGATGCTTACCTGACTGAGCCACCCAGGGATCCCGAAACAACTATTTTTAAGTGTGCTACAGGAGCCTAAAAGTACTGGTATTAGAATTTTGCATCTGCCCAGTTAATCACTGCTTGTTTTATCTTGGAAAAAGCCATGTTTAAAGTAAGCTAGGAAGCCCAACAGCAGTTAGAGCTGCTTTACAGGTCAATTAGGCCAGTCCCACAGAAAGAATGTACCCAAGTTATGGCCGAACCACTGACTAGAGTACTGTGCTAAATTATCAGAAATTATAGACTAAATAATAGCTACTGTGATTGGTAAAACAGTAAAATATAAAGTCACTATGGTTAAAAGGAATGTTTGTTGGAGATGGAGTTTAATGGTTTTTAGGAAATGGGAAGGGCTTTTCAAGTGAGTCTCAGCCTGTAGATCCTCTTTT
Organism: Panthera pardus; assembly: GCF_024362965.1. Lineage (NCBI taxonomy): Eukaryota > Metazoa > Chordata > Mammalia > Carnivora > Felidae > Panthera > Panthera pardus. The sequence continues at coordinate 82,400,305 of NW_026526688.1, read as the reverse complement.
CCTCCAGAAGATAAAGAAAAATATCATCATTTACACCACCACAACACTAGGAAAATCAGAGGCAGTATATATTAGAAGTCAGAACTTCCATGTACAGTTATGCACATTGTGCACTGGACAACTCTAAGGAGAATAATTCCCATGATAATATGACTAGGTAGTGTGTGTGTGTGTGTGGATATAGATATAGATATAGATATAGATATAGATATAGATATAGATATAGATATAATGTCAAACTATTATACACACACACACACACACACACACACACACACACACATATGTCATAGTATGGCTAGGTAGTAGTTCATATGTATACTATTGACCCAAACAAACTATTTTGGAATCCTGACTTGCCCCCTCTACTAGTTTTACAATCTTGGACAAGTTATTTAACCTCTGGGGCCTCTATTTTATCATCTATCAAATCAGAACAATAATAATTTCTATTATAAGATGGTTAGGAATATTAAATGGGATAATAGTAAAAGCTTATAATCCAGGGTGGTAGAGGGAATAATTGTCCCCAAAGATTTCCACTTCCTAATTCCCAGAGCCTGTGAATATGTTATGTTATATGACAGAAGGAAATTAAAATTGTCAATGGAATCAAGGTGACGAAAGAGCTGACCTTAGGGTAAGAATGTTGTCCTAAATTATCTGGATAGGCCCAATGTAATCACATGGGCCTTTAACAGCAGAAGAGGAAGGCAGAAGCATAGGTCAGAGAGAGATAATGACCCCACCCCCAAAAAGAGAGAGAGAGAGACAGAGAGAGATTTGAAGCATGACATAGACTCAAACTACCAATGATAGCTGAAGATGGAGGGAGGGGCCATGAGCCAAAAAATGTATATTGACTCTAGAAGTGGAGAACTTCCCTCAGCTGAAAGCCTGCAAGGAAATGGGAACCTTAGTCCTATAAATGCAAGGAACAGGATTCTGCCAACAATTTGACTGAGCAAGGAAACAGATCCTTTCCCAGAGCCTCCAGACGAGAAATGCAGTCTGCCAGCCCCTTGACGTTAGCCTAGGGAGATGCTTTTTGGACTTCGGATCTAAGGAATTGTGAGATATCAAATTTATACTGTTTAAGACACCACGTTTGTGGTATTGATTATAACAGCAATAGAAAACTAAAACTAATATCCATTGATGTGATTACTATTATTATAATTACAATCATTTATCCAATCTTTACAGTAGAAGTATTTACTGAGGGTCTACTGGGTGCCAGATACTGTTCTAAGTACTAGGATCCCACAAGAAACAAACTAGGAAGGGCCCGCCTTCATGTAGCCTACCTCTTTGTAGAACATAAACAGAGCTAGAACAAGGGGCAGGAAAGTGCGGAAAACTAGCTGTAGGCAGTTTGTGGAGTGTATTATCCAAAAAAGTAAACCTCTTTAGAAATACAGGTGAGAAATGTTCAACAACTGTCGACAAAGAAGTTGGGAAGCCTTTATATTTTTTTAAGGCTTAATACAATTTAAGAAAATGTTACGATAACAACAACAACAAAAATAGGCTACGCGAAGAGGATTATTTCACCTACTGGATAAATCAAGAAGGTGATGTGGTTCATACAGAGATTTCATTTAGTTTATACCTGAATAAGAGTGATAGTAAGGAGAAACCACATTTACATCATAGTAATTGTAGTTTATTGCATGTATAATTAAACTTTAATGAATTGTTTAATAAAGTGTAAACAGTTTTTGTTCCATTTTATGATTTTTTTCATTCTACATCATTTTGCCTTAATAAAGTACAAATTTTAAAAACCTTTCAGAACCATTATAGACCTCCATTCTCTGAGTTAGCGCATACAATTTTAATGTTTCATCAGTTCTAAGCATTTGCACATGTGTTGTGTCCTTTGGTTTTTCACATTCTATGAAGTATTCTTTAAATTATTTATTTATTTTAAGTGATCTCTACACCCAACGAGGGGCTCAAAACTCACAACCCCGAGATCAAGAGTCACACACTCCTCCAACTGAGCCAGCTAGGCACTCCCACATTCTATGAAGTATTTTATACTCATTTTATAGATCAGAAACTAGACACAGAAAGAAATGAATCATTCAAATACGAAGATGTCATGTAGCAATCTACATTAAAATTAAAACCTTGCTAAAGAGAGGAAAGGGGCTTCATAGAGACCAAGCACATCAGCTCCCTTCCTCTGGAACTAAATGTCTAAGGTAAAAAAGCAGGAAAATGCAGCACAGATGATCACCTTCATCTCTACCAAATGCTGTGGAGCTGCCTGCCAAAATAAAGAAATCCACCCCATTCAATGCTGCAAATCTTTCAGTTCAAACCTCTGGTCGCAAAGGAAACAGCACCAATTTGCAACATTCCAGTGCTCTGAGTTGGTTTCTGGAGTCTTCTACATCTGTTCTGTGAGGAAAATGAACTAATGCCATGGTTCTTTGTTACTTTCAATAAACTGCCTCTGGAATTAATAAAGGATCTTGAGGAATGAACTAATGGTGAGAGTTTAGGAGGAAGTCGTCAACCTGGAAGTTATAATAAGTAATCACAGACTTGCTGTTGTCTTCTATTGATGGAATACCTACTACTAGCATGGGGAGGAAACACAAGAAGAATGTTTTTGTCAAATGTGTATACTTTTCTTCTTTTTAAACAAGAAATCATTTTCTTTGGATGACTTGGCAAAGATGGATCGTCTGTCAATGATACTATAATGAGTGGTTTTGAGCCATGTTTTTAAGGCTAGGCTTCTTGAATAAAGTGACACTTGAAGACAATTTTAAGCAAACAAGGGAGGATTACTTGATGGATAGAACATGATAGATTTATCTTATGCCTATAAAAAAGCATAGGGCTTATAAAGGCAGACAGAAGCAAGATGAAGGCCATTTTGAACAAGCAAATTATATAAAATTGTAGACAGAGATTGAGGAAATTGATGACACAAATATTTGAAAGCTTATGAATCCATCTAAACATTAAACAGTAGGAACTGTTTCAATAAAAAATGGCACATCCATTGTGTGCAATATTATATACCCTTAAAGTCAGGCTTTTGAGAATTATTTAATGGTACAAGAAATTGTTGATGATATAATATTACTTGAAAGAGAAAGCAGGATATAAATTTCATATTCAGGATAACAGCAGTTTTGTTATACATACCCACACAAACATAGTATACAAATGTGTATACTATGTTACAAATATAAAAATGAAAAATTAAAGCAATCTGTCTTAAGCAGGATAGGGAATGGTTGATAATGTAACTAAACAATTCAGAGATGGAATTGGCTTCAGGGAGGCTTGACCCAAGGTTCAAATCTAGTTTTTCACACAAGATTTCTCCACTGTATCTCTGTGGAATTGTTTCCATTCTCAAATAGGTCCTACCCTGGAGATCTTCCTGGGACCACATGTACCCTCACTTCAAGTTATGTGGGAAGAAAAGTCTTAACAAAAACCAGTTTGCAATCCTGGTTTGTTTGACTTGTTTCTTGTTTACCAGCCCCTCCTGTAGCCAGAAAGATGTGATACCTTTTATCCTTCCTCAACCCCCTCACAACTAGAGATGAGGTGAATCCCAACCATGTTATCAAAAATGGCAGGATTTCCTCCTTTTGTAAAACTGACCAATATTCCACTTTATAGAGACACCATTATTTCTTTATCCATTCATCCATGGATGAACACTTAGGCTGTTTCTATATCTTGGTTATGGTGAATAATGCTGCAATGAACATGAAAGTGTAGATATCTCTTTCAAATACTGGTTTCATTTCCTTTGGATGTATGATTCTGACACCAACTTCAGGGTGTGAGCTTTTTCTCCACACCAAGCAATTCTTCAACACCAGCTGGGTGTTCTACAATTCAAGTCAATTCTGACATTATCTACCTGGAGATGGCATCAGATGCAATTGGTTAAGAGCTCAATCCCACAAGACTGCCCCCCACTTCAGATGCCAGTCACAAATCCGGTTGATATCTGTGCTTTCTGACTGACTGGCTCACAACCTCCTCCTTGGATTCAATTAATTTGCTAGAGCAGCTCATTGAACTCGGGAAACCAGTTTACTCACTAAGCTACTGGTTTAATACAAAAGAAATTAAAGGATGCAAATCAACAGCCAGATGAAAAGATACACAGGGTGAGGTCTCAAACGTGTTAGTTTCTGTCTCCATGAAGTTTGAAACCTAGCACAGCAGCACATGGATATGTTCTGGTTTACCAACCTAGAAGCTTTCTGAACCCTTTTAGGTTTTTATGGAGGCTTCATTACTTTGACATGGTTGGTTAGATCAGCCACTGGTGACTGATTCAACCTCCAACCTCTCTCCCCTCCCAGAGGTCAGAGGGTAGAACTAAAAGTTCCAACCCTCTAATCACATGGTTGGCTCCACTGGCAACCAGCCCCCATCCTTAGATGCACTCCAAAATCACATCATTAACATAAACAAAAGACATCATTATAGCTCTCATCACAGAAAATTCCAAAGGTTTTAGGAGCTTGGTGTCAGAAAGGGATATGAGGACCAAATATATATTTATTATTATAAATCACAATAGTACAAGATACCCGGAGTGGGATTGTTGGATCATATGATAGTTCTAGTTTAATTCTGGGGAAAATCTCCATGCTATTTTCCATAATGGCTATACCAATTTGCATCCCCATCAGCAGTGCACAAGGGTTCCCTTTTCTCTACTTCCTCACCAACACTGGTTATTTCTGTCTTTTTGATAATTGCCATTCTAACAGGTGTGAGATATTTCACTGCGGTTTTGATTCACATTTCCTTGATGATTAGCGATGTTGATTATCTTTTCATGTACCTCTTGCCCATTTGTATGTCTTCTTTGGAAAAATGTCTATTCAGGACTTCTCATTTTTAAGGTATTTGGGGTTTTGCTATTGAATTGTATGAAGTCCTTATATGTTTTGGATTTTAATTCATCAGATATATGGTTTGCAAATATTTTCTCCCCTTCTGTAGGTTTCCCTTTCATTGTGTTGATTTTTCTTTTCTCTTTTCTTTTTTTTTCTTTCTTTCTTTTTAATTTTTTTTTTGTTTGTTTGTTTGATGTAGTTCCACTTCCACTTATTCATTCTCGCTTTTGTTGCTTGTGCTTTTGGTGTCATATTCAATACATCATCACCAAGAGCAATAATGTCAAGGAGTTTCCCTATGTTTTCTGGTAGGGGTTTTATCATTTCAGGACTTACACTTAAGTTTTTGACCCATTTTGAGTCAATTTTTGTGTATGGTATAGGGTAAGGGTCCAATTTCATTTTTTGCATGTGTATATCTAGTTTTCCCAATAGTATTTATTGAAGAGATCATCCTTTCCCCATGCTTGGTGCCCTACTGAAGATTAGTTGACTGATTATGTGTAAGTTTATTTCTGTGCTATCCATTATGTCTCAGTAGTCTATGTATCTGTTTTTTGCTGGTACCATATTGTTTTGACAACTAGCTTTTAACATCATTTGAAATCAGAAAGTAGGATGTCTTCAACTTTGCTCTTTTTTCTCAAGACTGCTTTGACTATTCAGGGTCTTTCTTGGTACCATACAAATTTTTACATTGTTTTTTTCTGTTTTTGTGAAAAATGCTATTTAAATTTTTCAATGAATCTTTAGATCACTTGGGGTACTATGGACATTTTAACAATATTTATTATTCCAGTCCATGAACACAGGATATCCTTCAATTTATTTATGTTTTCCTCAATTTATTTTCATCAATATTTTATAGTTTTCAGTGTACTAATCTTTTACTTCCTTGGTTAAATTTGTTCCTAAGTATTTTATTCTCCTAAATGCTATTATAAATGGTATTGCTTTCTTGATTTCTTTTTTAATAGCTTATTACTATTGTGCAGAAACACAGCCTATTTTTGTATATTGGGATTGTTTTCTGAAACTTTACTGAATCCATTTTTTCTTTTTTTTTTAATTTTTATTTTTTAGAGAGAGTGAGAGAGACAGAGACAGAGACAGAGACAGAGACAGAGACAGAGACAGAGTGGGAGCAGGAGGGGAGCAGAAAGAGGGAGACACAGAATCCAAAGCAGACTCCAGGCTCTGAGCTGTCAGCACAGAGCCCAATGAAGGGCTCAAACTCATGAACTGTGAGATCATGAGATCATGACCTGAGCCAAAGTCAGATACTTAACCGATTGAGCCACCCAGGTGCCCTCCATTTGTTAGTTCTAACTAACAGTTTTTTATACATAATTTTACCTCTTATTTTCCAATTTGGAATCCTTTTGTTTATTTTCTTGTCTAAATGTTCTGGCTAGGACTTCCAGTACTATGTCAAATAAAAGTGGCAAGAGTGGGCCACCTTGCCTTGTACTCGATCTTAGAAAGAAAGCTTTTAATTTTTCTCCATTAATTATGATGTTAGCTGAAGATACCCAAATGTTAATACTTATTAACTCTGGACATGGATTATAGATTATTCTAAATGACTTTACATTATTACTTATTTTTTAAGAATTCTTCAATAACTATATATAATCTAAGAAAGAAGTTACAAAGCTCATGAAGATGAAATATATCCAATATATCACTAAAGGCAGGTTATTACTAGATTGATAGTTTTATATAGTTATATATTGTTTTCTACATATAATTTTATAACCATATACTTTTGTAGTTATATGTAGATAAGTTGTATAGTTTATTTATTTAATAATAAGTTAATGCACATTTAAAAATATGCGACTGAGGGAAAATGGTTCTAGAAAGTATTTAAAACCATGAGAAAGTTAGTGAAAAGAGAGTGACTTCATCAAGCAATAATTGAGAACTATTATTTTTGCAATAATATTTTTGACTGATTAAAGTTGATGGGTGTCATCAATTATAATTACTTTTCTACTACCAAATGCTTAGACAGGTATCATTATAAACTTCAAAAACCTATTTCTTAGAAAAAAATCATTCAGAAATGTCATGTAACTGGCCTGTGCCTGGGCTTTCCTGAGTCATTTCTCTAGTCCTACCTGTCTGTATGAATGTCAGTCTTAGCCCATTGCCAGTGATTCTACACACACACACACACACACACACACACACACACCAGTAAGGTAGTTTAATTGACATTCTTGTGAACAGATGGAGAATGGGGTAGTCATATAGCACAACTTTATAAACAACACATTTACTTTCCTTCATTCCCACAACACCCTTTCCCTTGGGAGCTGTCTCATATCTCCTAGCTTACTCTGCATCTCTTTTATCTATTTTTGTTTTCCTTCTCCTCCCTCCCACATTGCCTCTAGTCCTCACCACCTTACATTGCTTCTTCTAGGTCAAGAATCGAAATGCAAATGTCCACAGGAGATGTAGGCGACATAAAGGAAAGAGTAAAAGTCCAGATATAAAGGACTGGTGGGGGTCATGACAAACTAGACAGAAAATGCCCTTCAAGTACTTGGTACCTTATAGGAATGAGGACCCAGTATTTCTGAGTCTCCAATTGTCAAGGAATCCACAAAATATAGTATTTTTCACATCTTGGCACTAATTCACATTTTTAAAAAATACTATGCAGGTAAGGACACGTGGGTGGCTCAGTCAGTTGAGCGTCTGACTCTTTATTTCGGCTCAGGTCATGATCTCAGGGTCATGGGATTGAGCCTTGCTCAGGATTCTCTCTCTCTCCCTCTCTCTCTCTCCCCCACTCGCTCTCTCTCTTTTTCTAAATAAATAAATAAATAAATAAACTGAAACAATACTTTGCAGGTAAAATAGAAGTATTTGCCAGCCAGATGTAACCCATGAGCTTCTAGTTTGTGACTTCTCTAGATCTCTGTGTTCCTCTTCCTAAGTGGACCAAGTTAGCTCTCTCTTGGTGTTCTCAATTTGTGTAACCAAACATTAGCCATTAGCCACTGCTCAGGTGAATGTAAATGACTCACCACTTAATTTGTCTGTGTGCATGTGCATGTGCATACGTACACTTGTGATAAGCATAAGATTATAGACACAAAAAGTTTCCAATACAGTATTGCAGTTTGCAGCTAGGGTAACCTGTGTCAGGAAAGCTGGCGCTAGTTCCTGTTTAGCTCCTTTCTAGCTAAAAAATCATTTAATTTTTTTTAATTAGTTCAAATGTTATATTTCACACTTACAATACCAAGACAAATGCTGAGATGCCTTAAACTCTAAAATTAATGAGCTATGTTGTATATATTTTCTTTTATGCCTTTTTTTTTCCCTTTTGGAAAAAAACAAAAGGAGCCAAACATTGCACTATCATTGATGATTCGTGGTGTTTAGTAGATACAAATGTGCCCGAGCTGCTGTGATGGACACTGCATGAACAAGGTAAGACTAAAGAGTTGATGCCCAGGAGCAATGGCTTTCAAACTGTTTCTTTCTCTTTTTTTTCTTACCATGTATAATTCAGAGTCTAGTCGGGAAAATGAAAATCTCATTAGATATTTCAAACAGAGGGATTTAAAACAAGTAATTGGTTACCTAAGTGTTGAAAGACTGAAAGAGCGGAAAGGGAATACTAAACTAATATCTAGAGAAATAACTGCAGAAATGAGCTACCACGGCATGTGAAGGGGACAGGGAATAAGAATAAAACACAGTGGGGATACTAGAAGCAGAAGCTTGAGGAAAGTTTCCAAGGAGCTGACACTCAAACCTTTGAGGAGGGGACACTTTGGCTGGTACCTCTGCCACTGGAGACCTGAAAGAGGCTGAAAGAAACTGGAGGCTGGCGCCATGCTGAGGGAAACAGAACAACACACAAGAAGACTCTTCTCCCCTCCTCCCACCTTCTCATTTCCCTCTAGGGCCCCCTACTTGCAGAACCTAACAGAGAAGCAGCTGGCACAGAAGAATCCCAATGCCAAACACAGAACAATATATAGAGAGAGGTAGATTTGGAATTGAGAGACAAAGGGTAAATTACAACCACAAACACAATGCCAGTAAGAAATGTATTTCACATCAGAACTCAGCACACAACATTTGGGCACATGTCCACCTGGAACAAGTCTCATGCACCAATGGGATGCACTCTATTTTCTTTTCTAATATAATCAATTCCATCTTATTTTTTAATGCTAATTACATCCCCCCCCCAAGTAATTTCATGACCCACTAATGTCCTAGAAGAATCTCAGATCTAAAAAAGGAGTGGGTGATTCCTTTTACTCCATGGAAGTAAAGTATGCATAGTTGAGAAAAAAAAAAAAAAGAAGACTCCTATCAGATTCAATCAAAAGTTTGTAAGTAATGTGGAAAATGTAGGGAAAGCATAGGAACACTTGTTTTTCTAACTTTGGAGCAGTCTTTGCAAAACAAAACAAAACAAAACAAAACAAAACAAAACAAAAATCAAAACACCCAGAGAATATTATTGTGGTGGAGTCAGCAAGATTCACATTTTAATTCTGACCCCGCCTTCTCCGTCAACATTACAGATGTAAGTTTCGAAGTAACATATGACATAGGTGTTTACACGGTGGGTGGCACTGAAATACTTAATGCCCTTTTTAGAGTCAACATTTATCAACATGGTGGCACATGGAGATTAAGTTTGTTTTCTTTAGTTTATAAGTGTTAGGAAAATTACAGTGTTGTCCATTGGATGGCATAAAAGTTACTAGTAACAGATTCTTCTTTTGATTTCTGGGGTAATGAATCTTAAAAAGTTTATTTTTGTTACTCAAAAGACACAATAGAACTGCACTATTTGTTTTTGATTATTGGCTATCATCCAGTATTTAGTCAAATTTTTATATATATATTTAATAAATTCATTAATAATTCAAGTACTGAATTTGGTCCTTATAAAACCATTTAGATATCTGTACTACTAAAAGCACAGCTCCCTCCCTCCAAAAAATAGACCAGAAACTTGGAGAGAAAACCAACTAAAATATGCTGTTTCAGGGCACCTGGGTGGCTTTGTCAGGTAAGCGTACGACTCTTGCTCAGGTCACGATCTCACTGTTCATGAGTTCCAGCCCCACAGTGGGCTCTGTGCTGATAGCTCAGGGCCTGGAGCCTGCTTCAGATTCTGTGTCTCCCTTTCTCTGCCCCTCCCCTGCTTAAGCTCAGTCTCTCCCTCTCAAAAATAAATAAACATTTAAAAAATTAATTAATTAAAAATATGCTGTGCAAATGCAAATTAAAATCAATATAGATGGTTTTGACTCATAGAGTTAATAGATTCATTCATTTGTAGAACCTGGAGGAACTTTTGACTTGGATTATATAGAATTTTATCCTTTGTCTTTTTTTTTTTTTTTTTACTTTGTACTCAAGTTCTTCTCTGTGCATTAGATTCTTTTTTTTTTTTTTAACATTTATTTGTATTTGAGAAAGAGAGAGACAGAGCATGGGCAGGGGAAGGGCAGAGAGAGAGGGAGACATAGAACCCGAAGCAGGTTTCAGGCTCTGAGCTGTCAGCACAGAGCCCGACACAGGGCTCGAACCCACAAACCATGAGATCATGACCTGAGCCAAAGTCAGATGCTCAACCAACTGAGCCACCCAGGTGCCCCTCTGTGCAGGAAATCTCAGGGTTTGAATCTAGGCTCAGATCCTACTTCTGCCATTAACACACCATTTGAACTTTGGCATTCACTTAACTTCTTCGTCCTAAATTTTCGCCTTAGTTAACATTCGTGAAGATCAAATGAGATGATAGACGGAAAAGAATTTGTAAGTTTACAGGTTCTGTTCAAGGGCAAAATCTTGTTAAACTCTTCACCTTACATGTACCATAATGTCTAACAATAGCTCAGGACACACATTCAATAAATAGTTTATAACTGATGGAGCACCTTTCTAAGATAAGGATATCTATCAAGAAATCATAGTTTCTCTAATCTACTTCTACTATAAAATAGAAATAAACACCAGAGAGAAAAGAGGCAGGCTTCAAGCTACACCAGCATAGGGCAGTATAAGGATCTAAAGTTTGGGTTCAGAGTCTGTCCACCTCAGTTCAAATCCAGGCTTCATGACTTCCTGTGTAACCTGGATGAGTTGCTCACCCTCTCTATGTCTCATTCTTCCCACCTGCCAAAATTAAGGAATAACACCATCCGAGTCCCAGAAATGTTATGAGATTTAAAAGAATAGGTACCCATAAAGTGCTTTAGAATATTGCCTGGCCAACAGTAGCATATAATAATTATCAGCTATTTCTATCACTTTCATTCTTATTCCCAGAGTTTGAGGAAGCCATTGCAGAGGTGAAAGTTGGATGGAGTGAAAGAAACAATAGAGGAGGCATGAATTTGAGAGATGCTTCAAAATTGTGTTGCTGTGTTACAGCAACACCACAGTATAAAAGCCCCCACAGACTAGCAGATAAGACCACTGGATCTCTTCCTTTCCAAAATTTTTTGGCTCTCTATTCAGAGCAGTTGTCCATGGGAACACATTTCTGATTTTTATAATTTAAAAACTCCCAGGTTTCATAAAGAAAACCACAATGGGAGACTACCACATATCCTTGAGAATGGCTAAAGTGGAAAAAACAGTCAGTGCCAAGCATTGGGGAGGGTGTGGAGCAATGGACTCCAATATCCACATGGTGGTCATGTAAACTGCTAAAAACCACTCTGGAATACTGCTTGGCAGTATCTATGAGAGCTGAGCATATATGCATTCTTTATGATCCAGAAATTCCACTTCTAGGTATATACCCAACAGAAATGAATACATATGTTCACCAAAAGGCATGCACAGAAATGTTCATAAGGACAATATTTATAACAGCCCAAACAGGAAACAACCCAAATTCCATCACAGAAGCATGGGTAAATAAATTGTGGTATATTCACAAAATAGAAGGCTATAAAACATAGAGAACAAACAAACCATTGTTACACAACATGGATGAATCTTACAAACAATATTGAGAAAAGTAGCCATTATATAAAAGAGGAGTACTTTATGAATCCATTTACATAAAGTTTAAAAACAGGCAAAACTAAACTATGGTGTTAGAAGTCAGAATAGTCATTGTCCTTTAGGAGAGCTGGTAATGGGAAAGGGAACCAGGGTACTTCCAGAGTGATCTGTGTTCTATATGTTGATCTGGGAGCAGAATACATTAGTGTGTTCACTTAGTGAAAATATGCTAATATGTGCACATATGTGTATACACACATGTATACACACAATGTATGTGTGCTAAATTTCAAAACTACATACACATATATGTGTATGTGTGTGTATGTTAAACTTCAAAAAGAATTTAAATGCAAATAGGCATGTTGGGCGTTCTATTATAACAGAAACAGGACCTTTGAAGGGCTAACCTCCTCAGGCACCGCTTTTTTCCCCCCTCTTTCTTTTTAAAATTTGTTTGAAATTTATTTATTTATTTATTTGAGAGAGAGGGCACACGAGTGGGGAGAGGGTCAGAGAGAGAGGTAGAGAGAGAATCCCAAGCAGGCTCTGCACTGTCAGCGTAAGCTGGACATGGGGCTCGACTTTATGAACTGCAAGATCATGACCTGAGCCAAAATCAAGAGTTAGACAATTAACCTTCTGAGCCACCCAAGAACTCCCTCATTTGTGTCACCAATTAACCCTGTACCTTGGCACCTAATATAATGCATTGAAATTGCTTGTTTATATGTCTGTCTCCCCTAATCTGCTTAAGGTCAGAGACTGTGTCTTATTCATCATTGTATCTTCAGTGTTCAGTGCAGAGCCTGGAACATAGTAGGGTTCTTATAAATGTCTCTTGAATGAATGCAAAATAAAACTAATGAGAAATGAGGGGCGCCTAGGTGGCTCAGTCGGTAGAACATCTGACTTTGGCTCAGATCATGATCTCGTGGCTTGTGAGTTCGAGACCCTCGTTAGGCTCTGTGCTGACAGCTCAGAGCCTGGAGCCTGCTTTGGATTCTGTGTCTGTGTCTCTCTGTCTGCCCCTCGCTTGTGCTTGCTCATGTTCTCTCTCTTTCTTAAAAATAAACAAACATTAAAGCAAACCCACTCATATAATCTTAAAAAAAAAAAAACAACTAATAAGAAATGAGGGCGCCTGGATGGCTCAGTCAGTTGACTGTTCTACTCTTGACTGTGCATCTGGTCATGATCTCACCGTTCATGTGTTCAAGCCCCTGCTTGGGATCCTCTTTCTCTCCCTCTCTCTCCGCCCCTCCCCCACACCCTCTCTTTCTCTCAAAGTAAATAAACATTAAAATAAACTCATGAGAGGGGCGCCTGGGTGGCTCAGTCGGTTAAGCGGCCGACTTAGGCTCAGGTCATGATCTCACAGTCCTTGAGTTCAAGCCCTGCGTCGGGCTCTGTGCTGACAGCTCAGAGCCTGGAGCCTGTTTCGGATTCTGTGTCTCCCTCTCTCTGACCCTCCCCCGTTCATGCTCTCTCTCTGTCTCAAAAATAAATAAACGTTAAAAAAAAAAAATTAAAAAAAAATAAACTCATGAGAAATGAGATACATTTTACTTTATATTTCACAGAAATGTATTTAGATGCCAAGTTTGCTGAAACATCATCAGTTTTTGTCAAGGGAGCCGCCCAGGAGTTTTTGTCAACGGTCTTCTGAGTTCTCTCACAAATTTCACCCAAACCACTGATTGCCTGTCCATAGCTTTGGAATATCATTAACTAAGCTATTCTGATCAGACAAAGCAGATGAACATCACCTCCCTTTTTAAAGTTTCATAATAGATTCTGCGATTAAAAGATGAAAAAACTTTTGTATATCACCTAGCTAACTCTGCAATATATCAGAGAAATATTATAACCTAACAAAGGCATGGTTATTTTACCTGTGTGAGCTGCTGAAGTTCGCAGAGACAAAGTAAGCCTGGAAGAAGCTTTCTAGCTTTGCTACACCTTAAACAATTTTCTGAGAGTCACGGTTTATTGCCTTAATAGTATATCAAGAAAAATGAAGTAATCATCTGCGACACAAGATGCTGTTGCTCTGAGCATGGACCTTTGTGCTTCCCACCCTGAAGGGCAAGTTCTTATTATTCTCATGAGTCAAATCTGTTTAATTCCCGTCATGTCTCTTTCTTTGTAAAAGCGTACTTACAGACAACAGTAAAGAGCTCAGCACCTCGGCTTTTATCACATGCTGGTCATAGCTCTTTGCATTTGAGACTTAACAATACAAAGCAGAATTAGAAAAGTCAATTTCTTGAAGTTCGGAAATTAGTTTCATACTTGCTGTCTTGACAGCAGCCTAAAAGGATAAATTAATACAACATTATGTACAGTACTAAAAGGGGGGGTGGGGTGGAGAGGGGAGATTTACGTTATCCATTAATCAGTGACCTAACCAGAAAAACATTAGTAAATGATTAAAGAAAGATGACCCTAAGGGGAATGCAGGGGGATTCAGACAGACTTTGGTCAAAGCCCCCAAATCTAATGTAATTTCAAGCTGGCCTCAAAATTCAATTTGCGTGGAGCCTCTAAGTCATCTATTCCGCAACAGCATACAGCATAATTGCATCTGAACGGCTTCCAGCACAGCACTGAGAAAATGTCGTGTTCCAGGCCCTCAGTGCCCATGAGGGAGGCGGCCCAGATGACCACACAGGAGGACAGGCTCAGCAAAGCACGCAGTCTGCCGATCCCACCTGCTGACCGTTGCCCTCCACAGGAAGCACATGTTGCTGCTCAATTCTTGCCAGCTTTTGGCTGTCAGGTAGGGCATCTGCAGCGGGCAGCTCCCGAGGGTGCCACCTGGTGCTGTCAGTCGGCCTCAGACCAACAAGAAGAGGGGAGGCATTCATCTATGTGCTTATTTTTCTGTGTTTAGGGTATTTCTTGGGACTTAGCGTTTTCACTTGGCAAGTTAACTGGTCTCTTTTAGTTAGGAGGGGGAAAAAAAAGAAAAAGGAATTCTGCTTGCTTTCCTTTAACTCAGAGCTCCCTTCTTGGGAAAGGCTGTTTAGTAATACCTGGTTCACCCTCATTAAATCTGTGCAGCTTCTTCACAGTATTGCAAACTTACTTGAAAATACATTTTAAGAGTATATCCTAATCATCAGAATTTGAGACATAGTCATTAGGTCCCATTATTTTTTAGTGTGTAGTTAACGAACAATTACAAATAGATTAAATACAAAGCTAATGTGTTAATCCCATTAAAAAAGAAAAGACAAAAGTAAAACAGCAATAAATGTCCCAGGAGAAAGATGGAAGATTCTTTAGAAAAGAACATTTTTGGCTCCTGTCTCAATAGTTTACAGCATGCAAAGGAATAAAAGATTCTCAGCAATGTCAACAGATAATATTTCAACCTTAAAAAGACTGCTTGTTTTGATCCAAAATCAACTTATATTTAATTTTAACTCCTAGCTTGCATTTTGCATCTACAAATGCAGTACAACTTACCATAAAGCCAGTTAGATATAACGAAACTGACTAATGAGGAAGCATGATTTGCTTTTACCAGACTGGTCTAAGTAGTAGGATAATTTTGAACAGAAATTAGCACCGGAGTAGGAAGAAAGACGTTACCCTAATAACACAGATAGTTTGGTTAGTGGCTTTTTGCTTGGTTTATGTTTCTGATGAGTGACAAAGTAATAATGATGATAAAATGTGTGAAGATACTAGGTGAAGGTTAGTGTTGATGGGAATAGGAAAAGGAAAATAATAATAGGAAAATAATCAGATGCCGGGTTTGCTCAACAAACTTTAGATTGTATATCTAAGCACCTATTGGTTTATTTTTTAAAGCATGCACCCAAACAATTATATACAGCACCACTAGAAAAATTAACTATATCTCTCTAGCTCTGAACCCTATCTTTCCATCGGAGCAATCCTTTCTATCATGTGATTTTTTTTTTTTTTTTTTTGATACCAGGGAATTTTTGAGGAACACAACCATCATGTTATGGCGGAACAAACTGTTCTGAACTTCAAAAACATATTACTATGGAAATAGATGTTCAGAAAGCCACGCGGAAATTGCCATGAGTTTATTTATATCTTGAATGGCATTTTGAACACTGGAAAGAATCACGGTGAAGACAGAATCAGAGAATCCTACAGCAGCATATTTATGCACGTTTTCTAGTAAACATAAGCACTCCATCACCTTTATTTACATGGCCATATTTTCATTCTACCTGTGTATTTTTAGGAAGTTCAATAAAATATTTGCTCAGAAAGTATTCCGGACATGTGAAAGTCTGAGGTGCCAAGTCATACAAAGAACTGGATGCAAGGGAGGAACAGGAAGTTGAATGGGTGAAAAGTGGTTGGGCAGAGAAGCACAAAAGGGATTAAAAAACGCAGAATGACCCTTAATTTAAGAATCAGAGGAATCAGACCATAACATTAAAAGCAGACACTGTTTTCATAACTTCTCGTTTCCACAAATGGTGTCTTGATTATCTTAAACCTCTGGTAAGCTGCCTGTGCTCACTCACACTTACAGGAAAGCCCAGACAGGGAATGAATGGGATTTTAGCCTCTCGGGAGGTTTTGGAAATGTCTAAATATCTCTGTGCACTTGCTGATTTCCCATCTGTCACTTACCATCAGCCCCCATGAGACAACCACATTGTACTGTGAGTTCTTTCAGGTGTGTCTGAACCATCAATTTAGCCTCCCTGCAGGGGTGCTAGTGGAGACAAAGTGGCATAGTGGCATCAGGAAGAAGATACACACTCCAGGTACCTAAGGAAGGGGCTCTAACAACAACTCTGTGTATGCCCTGAGAATACTCAGGGAACTCCAAGAGAATTGCAGCCAAACATGCTTGTTAAACTGAAGTGATTTTTCTGAACAGTGAGAGCGTCTGCCTGGTTTATAGATAAGGGAGAATTTCAACCTGCCCCTTGACATTCTCTCCTCAGTTCTTACACAGAGCTGCCCTTGAACACGCAGGAGAGCTGCTGCATTTTAGAAGGGTATGCCTACAAAGAGCTCCTAAGCGTCAAGGCGTATTCTACACTCATGTTCGCAGAAACAATATTCCACATTACTTGTCTCCCATTCAGCTGGCTCTGAAGTGGAAACACCCATCCCCCTGCGTGCACTGTGAGAAATTCCTAGGTTTTGTTTCATGAATTTTTCATGGAAAGCAAAACAGTATTTTTTTTTTTCTAACAGAAGAGCTTTTGAAATGTCTTGAACTTGCTTTGGGTATTTAATCGGATCAGTTTTCTGTAATGTTACTTCCCACCCTCCTGTTCTCTCATCCAAACCCCAAATCCTTCAGCCACTAGCCTGCTCAGTGCCCTGGTTTGATAACCCTGCAATTGAAGGGTGGAGTGGGAGAAAAGGCCTCATACCTTTGTTTTTCTGGTTCTCCTCAACACCCTGGTGGCCTACTTGGGTGTCCCACAAGCTCTCTGTGGAAAATAGTGTGTCCCATTTAGCAACAACTCCACCTAGCAAGAGTTCCTGAGCTATACTTAAACAAGGGTAAGAGAGAGTTGGAATGATTTGAGGCCTGCATTACACTGTGCGAGGAGAACCATTTTCTCTCCATGCTGGTGGGCCACAAAGTAATTTCTGCTTCTACTTTGGCAACCCCCGGGGTAGAAGGAGCAAAATCATGTTATTTTCCAGTGTGACAAAAATGCGATCGGTGTTCAAGGGCATATTTTCAGGGGGAAATTTTCAACGAGGTTGAAAAGGTTTTTTTTTAAGCTAATAGCAAAATATCCAAAAGGAAAATTTTCTACTTCCCAGGGCTTCTCATATGTTGGATTCTTTTTTTCTTAATGTGAGGGAAGAGAAATATATTCGATGCAGCTCAGAGTATCCATATCTACACATAGCTACACAAAATGATCACAGTCTTTCCTATTTCTTCTTCAGAACAGCCACTGTCTTTTGTGTTTTGTGATATTTACAGAAAACTATAGATTAATTTCATAGTCCAGCTTTTTAAGAATCTCAACTATGTAGAGTGTTTCCCCTAAGCCCTAAAAACATGCTAAGGAAGGAGGAGGCATGAATCTGTCAACATCTGCACCTAGAGTGCTGTGAGCTGAATATACTTTCCTCTTCAATAATCAGTCTGAAAAACATTCAGGCAATTTTTTTCTAAATATGGAGACACTAAAATTTAACAATCATGCCCATCCATAAAAGTACCGTGATGCAAAAAAACTACTTCTGACGTCTGGACTCTCTCACAACATTTCAAAACCACTCTCTGCTTCTATTTCAATATTATTTGCTGTCTTTCCTTTGGGTCTCATGGTACCCAATATCTGCCTATCACTTAATTATATTTCTTTTCATATTTTACCATGTAGATCATTACATTGATTTGTTGTATGCTTGTATTCAATTAAAAAATACAAAGCCTTTATTTTTAAAATCTTTTTCATGTTTATTTATTTTTGAGAGAAAGAGCACAAGCTGGGGAAGAGCAGAGAGAGAGGGAGACAGAGAATCTGAAGCAGGCTCCAGGCTCTAAGATGTCAGCACAGAACCCAACGTGGGGCTCAAACCCACGTACCGTGAGATCATGACCTGAACCGAAGTTGGATGCTTAACAGTCTAAGCAACCCAGGCACCCCCAAAATACAAAGCCTTTAAGTTCTGCAATGATGTCTCCATCATTAAGGAACTTCTAGGGCCAACGATACATCTAGAATTTATAGATGACTAATAAATGTTTGTTGAAGGAAAGAATGAATGAATAACAGAAAACCAGACTGATATAAAGACACCAAAACATTTCTATTTAAAATATACATATGCTTTAAAAGATACCAGAAGAATAAATGAAGGCACTTTCTGTACAGAATTTTGAAAAGAGAAAAATAATTTCTTGGCCTTATCTGTATACTTTCTAAATAAACTCCCTTTTTGGAGAGTAAACAAAACTCATGCTTTTAATAAGATGGCGACATGAGGTATGATGGTGGTAATGGAGGGAAGATGGCTAAGTCTTGGCAAGGGTACAGTCCATGCTCAGGGTAAGAAGGGGGCTCCTCTCCAGCATCTTCCTTCTGTACTTTAGACCTTCTACCCGGCGCTGCAGTTTCCCCCTATTTTATCATCCTTGGGTTTGGTTTGTTTGTTTTTTGGGGGTTTTTTTTGTAAGGGGCTAAAAACTTGAGTGCACCAAATTTGCCTAGTTTGGATTCTACTGGTTGGAAAGAAAACTTCACCTCCCCTGCTTTTCGTACACTTAAGAGGAATGGGCACAGAGATGAAATGGATAATGGGTTGGACTCATAGACATTACAGTGAAAGCTTTAATAGCGTAAAAGACTTCTCTGGCATCCAATTGACAGACATACGAGAGCAAATTTCTTTTGAACAAAGCTAAAGTAAAAATAAAAATATATTTACTTATGTATATATTGTATATCACTATAAATTTAAGTATTCCTGGGGCACCTGGGTGGCTCAGTCGGTTAAGTGTCCAACTTCAGCTCAGGTCATGATCTCGGTGGCCTGTGAGTTCGAGCCCCACATTGGGCTCTGTGCTAACAGGTAGGAGCCTGGAGCCTGCTTCAAATTCTGTGTCTCCCTCTCTCTCTGCCCCTCCCCTGCTCATGTTCTGTTTCTCTCTGTCTCAAAAATAAATAAAAATATATATTTTTTAATTTAAGTATTCCTTTAAGGGAATAGCCATGTTTGTAATTAAAAATTTGTAATATTCAAAATTAGGCATTCCAATCTAGAAGAGGTCTATGAATTGCTAAAAGCACTCTGCTATCCCAAAGAGAGATTTTATAAATAGAAGATTTTGTATATAAGCCTATTTATCTGTAGCCTTGTAAAGAGTTGAGCACTGTCTAGAGAATGTGATCTAAGTAGGCAAACAATTCAGATAATGTAAATTGCAGTTTGAGGTCTAAGAAATGGAGAAAACATGTTTAGTCTAAAAAAATATAGAGACCTAAAATGGCATGCAAATGCTGAGAAAAGTTTTTCTGGCATGGGATAATATGAGAACACTAAAATATAAATTAAAATCAAAGACACTTTGTAGTTTAAAATGGTGTGTCAAGGAAGCTGCTCCTAAAAATTTGTCCCAAGTTCCCATTCAATTCCCACAGAGACATGCAAAATAAAAACAAAGGCCAATTATCTATTGCTAGAGATAGGGATGTATTTTCATAAATGGGACTAACTCTAAAAAAAAAATTAGAGCCTACCCATGCTTTACCTCTTGAAACAGAGCAGCCTTTTTTACTTAGAAGGGAAGAAGAGCTTTCTACTGACATGTAGGTCAGTGACCCAGAGCCCTTTACCAATAAGAAATTGGGGCCATTACTCTTTTGTGGGGCAGATGGTGTTTTCTGAGACTGGCAGAGTACTACATTCCCAGCCACATTTTTCATATCCATTCTGAGGCTCTATATCACAGAAAATAAAGGAGCAATAATTTGAAGAGATACTGATGATTGCACTTTGCTTCCTAGGGGAACAGAAATAGGGAGAAGCTGATGGCAGCATGGTTTCGTTGGCTTAGTGTATGGAAGAATAGGCTGTCAGTGGAGGAACCTGGCAGTTTTCACTTGCTCTGCTGCCCTTCAAGGCCTTATGTTGATTGAGACAAAATTAATGAAAGAAGATCCACATAGAGACATGTGCTAATTTATTAGTGTTGAAATAGAAGGACAACAGGAAAACATCCTATTAAATATCTAGACAGAAATGAAGGTTAGCTACAAGGGGGCCAAAATCAGGTTGGCTGTCTTTTAAACAAGAAAAGTCATAAGACAATAGAACCATAGCTACACACAGTTTTTCAGGAAAAAAAAAATTGTGAACTAAAAGTTTGATACACCAGCTAAGATGTTTTCTTTCAGTGGGAGAAAGCAACAGAATGATGATATTTCTTGGTATGTCAGGCCTAAAAACAAACAAACAAAAAGTCAAATGTTCTTCTGGAAAAAAATTATAAGACACAGTGGTCAAGACTTATTTCAAAAATAAAAGCCTAACAGTTGGAAAATATTTTATGACAGCATGGTGGCAGCACACCCTGAATTCTATTAAATATACTTGTCTAAGTAATAATATGAAAAAGCAAAAAACTGGAATGCAAATCTCCCAAGCAAATTTGAAATATCAAACATATAAGGTAACTATAATAATAATAGCTTATATTGATTATTAAAACTTTCCAGCCGCTGTTTTACTATGCAAATTTATTGACTCTCAACAGGAAATTTACAAGATGATTGCCATTATTATCCCTATTTTCCAGGTGAGAAAATTGAGGTACAGAGAAATTCAGTAAGTTGCCCTGTGTTATTTAACTAGAAATATAATAACCTGAATATAACAGCCTGAATTTACAAATCTGAGATTTTTGTTTAACTTAGAAATTGAGGGAAGTGGGTGGTAAAATCCTTTAGAGGAATTATACACAGCTCAAATAAATGTGGCTAAAATCTCCCTCTTGTTCTTTCCCCAAAAATAATTGTTTTCCCATCTTTCATAATTTCCCTAAATAGTCTCACCTTTCATCCATTACTTAGGGCCAAAAATCTAGGGATTATTTTTCATTATTTCCTTTCCTACAAAATCTATACTAAATCAACAGAAATGTCCCTTCTTTATCCAATTTGCTCATTTCTACTGTCACATCCTTAGCCCAAGTAACTATCACTCTTCCTACTTCTGACTGCTTCTAAAACTTCCTAATTGATCTCCCTAACTCTTATGTTAGCCCTCTTTAATCATCTCTTCACCCAGCAACCATAAAACACTGTACCATCTTTCAAATTCTCCAATAGCTTCCCACTGCTTTTGGAATAGAATGCTGACTCCTTCATGTGTCCTAAGAAGCCCTGCATGTTCTGGACCCAGCCTGCTGCTTCCACCATTTCCTGAATTTAGCATGCCCCTCTCAGCTTTTGACATCTTAAATTTCCAAAAAACATATTTCATAGAATATCAGAACCATGCATTGAATTCATTTGAATCAATATTTGTATCTCTTTGCCTTTCACTCAGTACACCCCAGCCACACTGCTGGATGGTCTCAAATAAATGTTGGGTCTAATTGGTAGAAAATTATAGAACAGTTAAAATATTATTAAAGCAAGGGCAAAATTTATTGACTGTCACCAAAACTCTATGTAGTGATAAGATCATAGCTATAAAAGCCTTTATTAAAAAATAAGGACTAATAATAAAATTTAAAAACATTGCACACAAACTACTGGAAAAATATGCTATTTTTAAAAGAAAAAAGAAAAGATTTTTAGATTTATAAATTATATTGTTTTCCATTTCTGATTATTTAAAAATAGGAAAAAAAACTATAAAACCTTTGCCAAGGAAAAATTCATTCAAATAAATTTAATATGAGAAAGGACAAATAGGAACATACAGGGATGATTTTTAATTTTAAAATTATAGAAAATATTATCTTAATAAAAATTTGGATCTTAATATTCAGTGCTGATTCTATAGCATCTAGAATACTGCCTGAGACAGAGAGGTTTTCAGGAATTATTTGACGAATATGTAAATTTTATAGGAAAATATCACCTGTCTCATGAAATAAAAAGCCTTAAAAGAGGATCAGCCCTGGCAAGGAGAATACTTTTTTGTTATCAAAGAATTATCTCAGATTCCCAAACCTTCTCATTCAATAAACACTTACTGAGCACTTACTATATGCCAGGAACCACACTAGATATTGGAATATCCATCCACCACCACCCAAAAAACCTGCCTTCATAAAGTTTTATTCATTTCCTATTATCAACAAGACAACACACACACACACACACACACACACACACAACCAAACAGGTGTGATATGTGCTATAAATAAAGCTACAACAGAGTGTGGGGAATGGAGCAGGAGGCCCATGGATGGTTAACCCTCAGAAAGTCAGGGAAGGTCCCTTTGGCATTATCAAAGCAACACCCCTAAGAAAATGAGGAGTAATCCATGCACTTAATGAGCAAAATTAGTTCTAGAGAAGACAGTGAAGGACCCTGAGGTAAAAGTGTGTGCCTATGTCTGGAGCTGAATGAGCCATCCAAGAGTAGTAAGAGCCAGGTCATGTGGGCCTCAGAGGCACTGCATTCTGAATAAGAAGGAAGCCACTGTGTGGCCTTGATCTAACATGATTTAGCCTCACTTGAAATCTATACCATGGTTAAGGTATGGAGAATAGACGCCTGCATACAAGGAGAAGGCTGGAAGAACAACCAAGTCATTGCTATAATTTCAGCACGAGGTGATGGTGGCTGAAACCAGAGTAGTCACAAGTAGAAGTAGTAAACCTTGGGTATATTAGTGGTCAGATTCTGGATTCATCCTGAAGATGGAGCTGACAGGATTTGCTGATGAGTGAGAAGAACTGAAACTGTAAGACAGTAATACATCTTATAAGCTGCAAAAACAAACAAGCCAAAGCCAACAGGAGAGCACTGGTTCAATGCAGGGATCAGTTAGACCTATGTAGAGATAACCCATTGACAGATGCTAGAATATATTTTTAAATTGAGTATATGATAAGCTTGGCTTTATATATCAAGTATGTGGAGAAGAAAGAATTATTCAGTAAATGGTGCTAAGTTAATTCATTACATATTTTAAAGTCATATTCTTAGCTATTACATATACCAAAGAAATGGTAAATGGAGTGATGAATTTAATGTGATCAATTTTTAAAGACAATTATTAATATCTAGAAGAAAATTTTGATGATTTTTTATCTGAACTCAGTCCCCATAGAACTTCTAAATTTAAGAGCAAAAAAGAAAGAAAGAAATCACAAACAGGGGGAATATACTACAGCATTAACTAGACAAACACATAAAGGTTCTATAGGTCAAAAATACATAAACAAAATTAAAACCAAACTAGAAAATTTTGCCATAGATGACAATAGATAATGTTTTAATCATATACAAATTTATTTGTTTTAAACCAAACCAAAAACAAACCCTAACCACCATGATAGGGAACTGGTTTAAAGACTAAAGCCAGAAAAGGGACCTCATGGAGTCATGCTAACAATGTTTCTTCCTGGAACAAGTACCAGTGCTGATCATGATCAAAATTTTCTTAAAATCTACAGCATTGGAACTGCCATTCAATGTTTCCAGACAGAAGAAACACTTGAAATATAAAACTGAAGTGGTTAGCTAAATAATCGTATCACAGAACATTCAAGTAGTGAGGTGAGCTATAATTCAGACATGTAATTCAGAATTGCATTTGGGAAGAAACACCCAAATATAATACTTACAAGTAAAGCTATCAATTAGAAGTAAGAGTTCTAAGAATCACTAGATGCTGTTCCCTGAATATAAGATACAAATATACTGCTGTGGACAAAAGGGGAAATAAAATACCAGGTATCAAATGTGAAATGATGTTCAAAACAATAGTGGAAAGTCCCTGAAATGTTATATGCAGTACTGATGGTTGGTCAGTGATCTTCTAGAGAGAAAGGAAAATAGAACATCTCAGGGATTGAGAGGCTTACGAAAATAAACTTAGAAAGCAGGATTCTTCCTCACAGGTGCAAAATTAAAATAGTAATAATAAATGTACTATATGTTTGCTTTAAACCAGGCAGTATATTAAATCTTTGAATGTGTTATCCCATTCGGTCCTCCCAACCATTCTAGGAGGGAGGTGTTCTCATCCCTGCCTTACAAGTGAGGAAATGGGTCTAAGGGTTTGAGATCACACAGCTGGTAGAGCAGAGCAGGGACTCCAAGGAAGACTGACTCCAAAGCAGGTGCTCTTAGTTGTTAGCATCTTAATCTGTGAAAAGACAATGTGGACTTGTCTACCGTGTAGTAGACCTACAAGGCACTCCTTGACATTTCAAGATTACTCGAGGCCCAATAATCTGATCCATGACAGGCACCAGTGGAATTCCCTTCCCCAGGAGACAGGACAGGATGAAGCACCACATGCTCAGACACATGTCATCTCTCCATCAGGTGTTTATCGAGGCCCCACTATGCACCAGGCACTGTGCTAAGCACTACACCTTAAATTCAGAATCAATTTCTAAGGATAGAAAAGGAACACTTAGGGTAGACATTCTTGGCTCTTTTAGATTGAATTTGTGAAGGACAAGCGTGGTTTAAAAAGAGAAGGCTTTTCTTATACTGGCATAGTGAGCATGACAAACCACAAATCTGATCCATGTCCTTCTGTCTAATTTAAACCACGTACATTTTGAGAGGTGGAACGTTTGGACTATCGGTACGGTTTTCTGAACACTTGAAGGAAATAGTACGAGGTCATAATTTTGGAATGTTAAGATGCTGCCTACTTTTTAAATGTGAGATCTGCCGAGATTTTTTGTACATTTATTCCTATATTTCCAGTAACTAACAAAACAACTTTAGAGCTGGTTTATTTTCTATAATGATTTATCTAATATTGCCAGTGCTTCCTAAACTTTATCTTCAAGTTTCCCCAACATCTCTCTCATGATATCGATCTTGGGGTTATTATAATATGCCTTCTATAGACACTGGGAAAAGAACATGGGTTTTCCTTAAGAATATACAAAGGAGAAGGTTTTTATGGGGTAGAGATGTTCTTAAAAGCTTTGTATTCTATACTAGCAAATGAAAATTTCAGGATATTTTCCATAATTAAATATTCTTTTATAAATTATAAAGAAGTTAATTCCATCTACTGAATTTGAGCCTAGGTGACAGTTTTCCAACCTGGAAATTTCATGTTTATATAACCAGCTTACTTTCAAAACAATGGCTTTATGTTTATCAACCGCCAAAAGCCTATGTGTAGGACAACAGATTTCCTGAGGGATGCTCTGGCTCAGTCATTAGGAAGGTGAGGCTGGAGCCCAGGCGGGAGGAAATAGATTGCATTGCACATGAGCATGACCTAGTGGCTGGTTCATTGAGTGGCATTTATGGCAGTAATAGAAAAGGCTACTTGTCTGTTTTCCAAGTGTCAAGATAAGTGATGTGTATGCAGCTGCTGTTCATGGAGAGGAGAAGAGCTGGAAAGAATAGCATTCAACAGAGAAGGTGCAGGTAAGAGAAGACATTCACAACCTCTTAATATTAAAGAGTTGGGGCTCCCCACTGCCTCCAGGAACCTAGCCCATCAAAAGCACTTCTTTGCATACGTAAATAGAATGTTCTTACTGATTTGTCACAAGGAACCAGAAAATAATACTTTGCCTTATAGTGGCTCCCAAATCATTGTGGGGGATTTGTTTACACTGTGAGATATTTAGCAGAGCTTACCATGGTAAGTAGGATTTGCCATACAGATTTCATCAGGGATAACTGGCCAGTATGCAGTTATATTGTTAAATAATGTAATGTAAGTGGAATGCATCAACCCCACAGAGAATATAAAAATATTACATTGTGCTTTGTAGCCAAACATGTATTATATATACACATATGCCTAAGCACTTCTTCAGTCCATTGGTAACATGGCTTTGTATGCCTGTCAACACTTTGATTAGGGTTGACTACATGAAAAATTATCTGAAGGATTTTTTATAATCTCTCAGTTATAACTGTGTTTCATCTTAAATGACTATTGATACAACCGTTAATATTTTATTCCAATCAGATTTTATAAACCTAGATATTTCCTACCCAGAATTGTGAACACATTTGAGGGGCGCCTGGGTGGCTCAATTGGTTAAGCATCTGGCTCTTGATTTAGGCTCTGGTCATGATCTCATGCTTTGAGATCAAGTGAGATCTTGATCAGGTGAGATCAAGCCTGTTTGGGATTCTCTCTCGCCCTCTCTCTCTGCGTTTTCCCTGCTTGTGCTCACATGTGTGCACTCTCCCTCTCTCTCTCAAAATAAATTAAAAAAAAAATTTTTAAAGCTGAGTCCCAAATGCCTCATTTGAAAATTATGTTGCATAAATTTGCGTATCATTTTCATGAGGCTCATCTATACAAATTTAAGTAATTGCTAAGCCATATTGCCAATATACTCAAATTCATTACTAAGCAGTAATCCAAGAATTGCTAAGAGATTTTTTAAATTATTACATCTCTGATGAGAAATGAAAGTAGTAGCATTGAAAGTATGGTATAAAGTATGATTTAACAGAAAGAGGTCTAGAGTAGGAGTATAGAGACTGGATTCTATTCTCCACTTAGTCACAAATATACTACATAATCCAGGCCATCAGTTTCCTGTTTTTAAAACATTGTAGGAGGGAGAGATTCGTAATATTTTGTATTCAAGTGACTTATGTTGCATGGACAGAAAAAACAGCACAATTATCTTAAAGATAAGGGATTTTCTGATTTAGGGAGTGTGGTAACTCAGAGGCGGGGAGGGCTTTAGGGTTGGACTCACACTCAGTGATATTACTAAGGACTTAATTCTCCCCATCTCTCTACCCTTGGTGTTGGCTTCATTCTCAGCCTATCCACCCCCATGGTCAGGAGAAGACTGCCAACACCTGAGGATACACATTCAGAGACAACTCTTCTGCCTCACATTTTAAGGAAACTACTTGCATTTTTCTTCTGATTAATGAGGGTCACTACCTCAGAAGTGTCTTAGCTGTGTGAGAGAAGTGTCCCTGCCCCTAAAAATCTAACATTGTTAGAGGGAAGTAGGAAAGAATGGATATTAAGCAGACCCACCAACAAATATCTAATACACATTTTTGTTTGTTTGTTTTTGTTTTGTTTTGGTTTGTTTTGGTTTTGGTTTTGTTTTTACCAGTTTGATCTCCTACTATTCTAATTTCCTTGGGTCTCACTAAGTTTATGCATTTATTCAACAAGCATTTATTTAGAATCTAAATCATCATTCATGACCCACCCCCAAGGAGATGATAGCCTGGTTACAGAGAGAGAGAGAGAGAAAGAGAGAGAGAGAGGGAAGAAACAATTATTTCAATAGCCAAAGGAGAGATTTTTAAAAACAAATAAATCAGAAATAAATGGGTGTGGGAAAACTATGATACAAGAAAAGAGGGAGAGGCATTAGGCACCAATCTGAGGAATCTGAAGAAAGAAAGTGGCTAGGGAACAGGCTGAATGGAAAAAGAGGGCAAAGGGGGCACACAGAAGATTGTTAGGGCCAGATTGTGAAGAACCATGTGCACTAGTCTGGGGAGCTTGGACTTGGTCTGTGGAAATCATGTATAAGTATATTCAGATTTGGAAGTGGAACATGAGTGCAGTTTTCAAACACATAAAAGCATAATTTAGGTACATTTATTAAGGTTGTCCACTTACTTCGCTGATTGTTTCCTTTGCTATGCAGAAGCTTTTTAGTTTGATGTCACCCCACTTGTCTATTTTTGCTTTTGTTGCCTGTGCTTTTGGTGTCATAACCAAGAAATCTTTGTCAAAATCAATGTCAAGGATTTTTCCTTGTTTAAGGAAAGGACTTTTAAGGTTTCAGGTTAAGGAGTTTTAAGGTTTCAGGTCTTTTCATCACTTTTTATTTGATTCTTATGTATGGTATAAAATAAAGGTCCAATTTCATTCTTTTGCATGTGGCTATCAACTTTTCCTGATACCATTTACTGAAGAGACTATCTATCCTTTTTCCATAGGGCATTCTTGTCAACCTTGTCAAAGATCAGTTGATTGTATATATGTGGGATTATTTCTGAGCTCTCTATTCTGTTCCATTGATCTGTATATCTGTTTTTATGTCAGTACCATACTGTTTCAATTACTGAAGCTTTGTAATACATTTTGAAATCAGGAAGTATGATGCCTCCAGCTTTGTTGCTCAGAATTGTTTTAGCTATCTGTAATCTTTTGTGGTCTCTCAGGAATTTTAGGATTGTTTTTTCTATTTCTATAAAAAAACGCCTTTGGAGTTTTGATAAAGATTGCATTGAATCTTCAGATCACTTTGCAGAAAATATTTATAAACAATGTATTTGATAAAGGATTCATATCCAAAATATATAAGGAACTCCTACAAATCAATAGCAAAACAAAACAAATAATCTGATTAAAAGAGCAAAGAACTAAATACACTTTTCTCCAAAGGAGACATATAAATGGCCAACAGATATATGAAAAGGTGCTCCACATCACTAATCATCAGGAAAATATAAAGCAAAACCACAGTGAGGTATTGTCTCACATCTGTTAGTGGCTATTATAAAGAAAAAAAAGTAAGTGTTGGCAAGGAGGTGGAGAAGGAAAGGAATCCTAGTACACTGTTGATAGGACTAGGAATTGGTGCAGCCACTATGGAAAACAAGACAGCGTTTCTCAAAAAACTAAGAACTACTATATGATCCAGTAATCTGGTATATATCCAAAGGAGTTAAATCAGTGTCTCAAATAAATATCTGCACTTCCATATTCATTGTAGCATCATTCACGATAGCTAAGATTGGAAACAACCTAGATATCTGTTGATAGATGAATGAGTAAATAAAGTGTGATAAACATATAAATACAATGGAATATTATTCAGCCTTCAAAAAGAGGAAAATCCTGCCATGTGTGACAACATAGATGAAACTACAGGACATTATGCTAGATGAAATAAACCAGACAAGAACAGATATTATAAGTTACCACTTCTATGAAGAATCTAAAACAGTCAGACTCATAAAAGCAGAGTAGAATGGTGTTTATCAGTGGCTGGGGGAGGGAGTATTAGTCAAAAGGTATAAAGTCTCATTCTGTCTCATGAATAAGTCCTAGAGAACTACTGTATGGTATAGTGCCTATAATTAACAATACTGTATTGTATACTTTAAAATTTGCTAGGAGAGTAGATCTCATGTTAAGTATTCTTACCACACACAAAAAAAATGATAATAATAAATAAAGAGGTCAGGAGAAAACCTTTAGGGGTGGCAATATGTTTATGGCATAGATTATGATGATGGTTTCATGGGTATATACTTAGTTCCAAATATCATCAAATTGTATACATTAAATGTATACAGCTTTTTGTATGGCAATCATTCCCCAATAAAGTGGTTTTATTTCCAAATTACAATGGTCCTGAGCCCCTACTTCCCTGTAAAATCTTAGCCCTTTCTGTCCTCTCTATATATACCCTGCAATGCCTCCCCAGCTTTTTCTGGAGTCTCAACATTGCAAACCAGACTGTCTGTAGCAGTCATCAAATGGCATCAACCATGTTCTCCTCCTCTGCTCTGGCTTCTACCTGTTTATGTCCTTTGCCCAAGAGGCTACTTATAGAAACCTCATTAACAATAGTGCTAATCCACTTTTGGAGAAAAGGAGCCACTGGTCTGCAGAGCTCTAGAGTGGTGCTAGATTTCAGAGAGAAGGGCTCTCACAACTAGCCCTTGTTTCCTGGATTCTAAAACAATTGTTTATGTCCAATAATGCACAAAGTGAGACTTTTATAAAAATAATTCCTTAAGTCCCTTCCCATCTAACCATGGGGATTCAAATTTATTTTAAGAGACATTGGGGCATCCAAACACTATGACATTTCATGACCCCTACCCTTCTCAAAGTCCTTATATACAAAATATGCCCTCCTCCCTCCAGCAACAAAGCCTTTATCCATATCAAGATGTAGATGAAGACACAGGGAAAGGAAGTTTCGCTTTTTGCATTACCAGCAAATGGGCCCCAGCCTTTGGTGCTTCCACAGACTAACTTACCACTTATCTTCAGTCCAGTGCTTGACACATCAAAGGCCTTAAGTGTTACTCATTGAATAAAAGTGTAAGTAAACAATGCAGGGGATGGACTGGAGACTGGAAAGGATAGACTAATAGACTGTTGGAACAGTCTAGGAGCACTAACCTCAGACACCAGCAAGTGAGGCCAATTTTGAGAAATATTTCTCAGATGGAATCACCAGGTATTTACAAATGTATTCTCCTCTCGCATCTTTCAGGGGGGTAGGAAAAAAAATGCCAAATAGACAACAAAAGTCTGGAATAGGTTTTTAGCAATTCTGACTTTTTACAATCGTAAACTCGTTGGTCTTTATCAAATATATGCAAAACCAAGGTCATGATCATTGGGACCCTTCCCCAGGACAACTGGAGACCTAGGAGACTCTGGAGACTCCAGAAAGCCTTTAGGAAAACAAAGCTCCAAATACCTGAGGAAGAAATAAGGTTCAAGGAGATTTTCTATGTGGAAGCATTGCACATGGGAAATCTAGGAAGCTGTGTTACAGAACCAGAGTTCACAATCCAGAAAATAAGAATGTATGAGAAGAAACACCTAGAAAAAGTTAGTGTGGAATTCTTAAATAGATACCTAGATTTAGATCATAATGCCAGTAAAAATAGTAAAAACATTCTCTCTCTTTTGTTGCATTCTAATATGTGTCAGGCAGTGTGCCACCTATGCTAGATTTATTTCTCACAACTAGAATGTGAGGGAATATCTCTATCTATAGTAGAGGTAAGAACTGAGGCTCAGAAAGATGAAGAATCTTGTTCAAAGATCATTTCAAATACAGGACTGGTTTATTTCAAAATATGATCCTATCTGCGAAATTTTTACCTTCATTCTTTAGATGCTGAGAAAATTTAAATTTCTATTACTGTAAAAAAAATAATTACTAAATGCTACAATTGCTATATTATCTCTTGCCCACAATCAACTCAAAGTAATTTACTAGGTGTAATCCATATCTGATCCTGATAAAAATGAAAATATCACTTTGATACATACTTTTCTTCCTTCTCATGTGTTCTTCCTTCATAAATTTTTTTTAATACTGTTTGGGGTATCATAAGTGGTTCCATCACACTTATCCCTAATTCAGAAAGATATGACTTGCCTCCTGTTGACCCTGAGTTTTCAAACTCACTAGCAAAAGAATAGGTACATGAATCTGACTATGAGTTACTTCTGTTTTCACAAGCAAATCATATACAATTTTTCAAATACCTATACTATTCAAATATTCTTTGGGAATATAAAAGGCTATTTAATACAGAAATTCAAAATGACATGTTAGAGAAATGTAATGTTAATAGTCTTGACATTTAATGTGAATCAAAGAAATAAGAGTTTCTCATGTTAGATTTCAGATCTCACTTCAGATGTCAGATCTATGTCATGATTCTTAATTGAGTGACGTTTCAGGTTATTATCAAGGGAAATATAAAGCAGCACAGATCCATAAACACAGGATTTGATTTGGCTGCTAGGGCGAAACTAATAATCCACTGAGCTGTGCTACCTTCTGGGAGAATAAAAAGTGAGGGTTTATTATTTTCAGGAAAAGTTACTTGGGTGATATACCCCTTTTCTTTTCAAATATAAATCACCTTTAGCTTTCTGCATCACTGGTGCCTCCAAATTAGGATTCTAGAGCAGGTGGAGAGACTTAAAGATACGTAGGACTCTTGAATATGGGCCAAAAGTCAGATGTCGATGGGGATAAGCCAGTAAGTACTCAGTTTCTTTATACTCAAGTGACCTGAGGTTATGAGAATTTGGGGATCTCTGGAGGATACGACCTCAGATTAGAGAAGTTTCCAGAAACTCATTCTGAGTTGCAACTACTGCAGAAGGAGCAATTCCTAAAGACACTGGAACCCCCATGAGCAAGGTGAGCACTTTCAGAATTGCACAAAACTACATTTTCATTAGTGTCCTATGGGACTCTCTGAATAACTGTAATCCTCTGACCCCTGTATTTTCTCCTGTACATTTCAGAATACCTGGAGTAGATGTTCTTTTGGAAGAAGAAAAAGCCAAGGTCAAGACAGGGCCCCCAAAGCAGCTGTGCATCCCTGGAATTCCCAAGGATCCAGCATGATCCTGGTATATTCCAGAGATTCCTTGAGTGTCTTGGAGCTGGGCAATTTGGACTGATTACAAAGAGAATCCAGTGGTCCAACCTCTGACCCTCGGACCCTAGGGCAGGCCCACTGATCAGCTCAAGGCCAAAATGTCCTTTCTGTGTTACAGGTGTCATTTTCATGCCTCAGCTTGATGTAGAACTAAAGTCATTGAGTTATGGCTCCATTCCAATAAAGAGGCCTTATTAACTCACTGTCTAATTCCCAGTTAGAAATGCACAAATCTATTTCTGAATGAGAGGTGGCATGTAACCTTGGAATAGAGAACAGCTTCAACGGTCACGTAGTTGAGGGCCAACTGACATTTTCACTTCATCTTCTGGAAAACTATTCAACCATGTACATCAACTGGAGTTGGAAAGCAAAACAAGTAGTAAAGAAGAAGGGAAGAATTTTAAGGGAGAATGAAACAACCACAACAGGACAAATAATCCTGAATCACAAATTAGAACGCTCCCATTGGCACAGACACAAAGGTAATATTTTCACTAGAATGAATAGTCCTAGAAAAATTTGTTCTCCAGTATCAGACACAACCAGGCCTTTCCTTCCATATGAGACATGAATGTCTCCTTTTTCCACTTCATCTTTTTCAGTAATCCAAACAAAATTTTAGCAGCAGAAAAAATAATGAATTTAGTCCATTTAGGTCCAGTATTTCCTCGTTAATGTATTAACTCCCTGGCAGTAGTCAGACAGGGCACTCTGACTCCAGAATATTTCCTTTTCTTTTATCACCTTTGGAATTCCAATGTCACTGAATAACTAATTATAGTCTACTTAATTTTGTACCAGTGCAAGAAACAGACTCCTCAAGAGCACATTAATTTCATTCTCCTGAACCTTTGGGAGGCCTTGTACAGCGCAGAGGCAGACGGCTGTTTGAAATGTTCTTTTTTCAATGTGTGTCAGAACACTTTAACTTCAACCGCTCTGCTAAGAGGCTGTTGTTTTAGTTCAAAGTGTACACAAAGGAGAGGATCACCACGTATGAACTAATATTTGCTTAACTGTCTTCATTTCCCCAGTGCCTTGCAATTCAAGTGTTCTGTATTCTTTTCTTTAGCAGTCATGACGGTAAGTAAAGAAAAATTGTGTTGTTCCTGAGAACAACATTTGCCAAAGAGTCTACTATGTGGCCTAGTGTTTCTCACAACTGTGTGTTAAACAATGCTTGTACTTTCGTCAAGACTAAGGAGCAAGCAGCAAAGGACAGAGTGTGGCTCAGGGGGTTAGCTCAGGTAAATTCTCTGCCTCAGAGTGGCTGTTCCTTATTCCAGAAGCCAGAGTGCCCATTTCCCAGCCCTTATGTAACAATTTCAAAAACAAAGGATTGACCCCGGGTGGCAGGATTAAAGTAAACTTAAATGAAAAATCAACATCAACAAAAGAAAGAGATGGATATGGAGATAGGAAGAAAAGGAAGAGGAAGAGAAGAGAAAAAAAGAGAAAAATTGTCCCTGGAAGATGTGGGAAGGTACCTAGGGCAGCTATTGAAGTAGTTCCCTGCTCTCTGCCGAAGACAGTACTTGGGTACAATCCAGTGTTGTCAATCATTCACTCTCAAAGTTGTCAGAGGACTGGAGGTTGCAACACAGAACAGAAATATCAAAGCTTGAAGTGGGGTAAAGAGAGGAAGAATAACATCGCAGTTCCTTGAATGTTACTACATCTCTGCATTTGAAAAGATTTCAAAGTGCCCTTCATCACCCTTATCTTTCCTCCACCTGACCTTCTATTTTCCCTTCCTTTGTCTCCTCTTCACACCCTCTTCAGAGCCTCCTACCTATTGGATCTAAACCTTAGGGGCAGTCTAAATTGTGGAGGGTGGGGAAGGGAAGAATGACTATCAGTCCGCTTCTTCACACCTCCTGCCCTGCCCACAGGCACCACTGTCCTTCCCATCAAACCTTCCAGACACTTTTGCTCGCAGCCAGTGGCTCCCTTACTACTAGCTCCAATGGTAACCCCCATTGTTTCAAAACCAAGATTCTCAACATCACCCTGCCTTTTTGCCAAATTCAGAAATGGTTTTTAGGCTGCCCAGAGTTCCCAAAGATACAAATGCCATATCGTTTTTACCCATATTTTTATTGCCATTGGTGCTCTGATCCATCCAAGTAACCATGCTTAGAGCAAAGCTGTTTAACCTAGGGTGTTTAATAACACCATTGCTAACAGTCCTATCAAAATAATGTCTATGTATGCTTGATCCCCCAAGGCTCTCATTTGTTTTTCAGTGTTATTATACAATAAAGTTCCTTTTATAGGATTGTTTTTCAATTCAGTATTTGAAATAGACAGGGGTAAGGCAAGCTGTATTTGCTTGCACAGTTTCACACCCATTCATCTCTAGTGAGAGCGTGTGTCTCTTTTGGACCACTGGGCATTGCAGAGCACAGCCAGGAAGTACAAAGCGGTGTTCTCCCTCTGCCCATCCATAAACCATGTTCTGCATCCAGAGCCAAGGAAAGGAGCAGAGGGACCACTCTCCATAGCAGCTAAGCATGTGGTCTCTCCTCCAGACCTCCCCAGGGAACAGAGCCTAGAACTATAGTTGATCCACCTCTGAACATAAGTGTTTTATTGTCCTTCTAAGGCCAACACCCCCGCCCCCAAGTCTTTTTGGATTTCTTCCCTTTACAGGCCCCACTGAGACGTCTCCCCACTCAGTCAACATTGCAGTTGTCTCTGGCTGGGCCCTCTGGGCAGTAAATAGGTCAATTGCAATGAAAAGGTTCCAGTATTGCTATTGCTTTTTGCTGCAGGTGGAAAGCAGGTTCCTGTGTGTGGTTCACATCGGGTTCTGCTTATTATCACAGTATATTGTACCTGGGGTTTTTTTCCCCCTGCTTCTTTCCTCTGGCCTCTGGCCCATTTCTGCAAAAGTAAGAGCGTCATTTCTTCAACAAACAAAGGATTTCCTCTGCACTCTCATAGGTTTGGTAAAACTCCATTGCTTTAATATTTCTTTTCCCCACTTAGGAGTTCTTTCCAAAAAGCACTACACCACAAGTGCTATTGGATGGCAGGCAATGTCAGGTTATTTTTTTTATTTCATTTTGAGTACAAACACTTGCAAAACCTCAGGCACATAAGTCCCATCATTGCCTATGCCTGAGTTCTTGCCGGGCTGAGGATCCAGTTATTCAGAGATTGTCTGTCCAAGTCCTTTTATCTACTCTTTCATTAGGAAAGGAATGGAGACACAACCAAAATTACAGCATCCTATTTTGCTACTGGCTGGTTAATTCTCTTTTGGGGGGAAAGGATACTACAGAAATAGACTGAAAGGCCAGCTTTTTGAAAGTTTTGAAATAATCTGGATTAACCATGTATTGAGTGTTCACTTCAGGCACTGGCTATAGGCTTATGTGCACTGCCTTTTTTAATCAATGCAGTAATCTTATGAGGGTACTGTTAGCATCTCCATTTCACAGATGTATAAATAAACTCAGACTAAGTAATCTGCGTAAGATCCAAATGAGAAAATATCAAAGCAGAAATATGAGTATAGATTTTCCTAAACCCAAAGCCTGTGTTACTAGATTCCTTGCCAAAGAGCTTCCCTGACTGATAAACTTATATTCTGTAAGTTGTTCAAGCTCTCTTAATGATCATTTGAAATTTAAGGTGCTATAGCAGCCACCTTTTTTTTTTTTTTTTTTTTGGCTAGGTCTTCTCTTTACATTTTTTTCGAAAAAATCTGGACTGCTAGTATTTTTAACAGAGTAATATAAAGGCCCAGGGTAATTGAACATGCTCCTGCCCCTCTGTAACCATGTAAGGTCTACGTGCTGAATTCAGATCATCTGTTGACTCCTGTGGCCTGTCATGTCTCAGTGTCATGACCTCTCCCATTACAAGAGACTGACAGCCTGACAGTTGCAAAACTCTCAAATACATCACTCAACTATTTCAAACATGCTACCTGACATGCTAAATGTTCAACATGGTATTGCTCTAGGGTTCTTTCCTAAGACACCTTAGCATTTCCTCAAATTCCTCATTAATTCAACTGTACTTCTTATGGCACAACTTTCATAAAACTATACAAATGAGAGTTAGAAACCATTCCAGAGAAGCCATTTAGTCAATCTCCACATGTAAACAATCCAAACAAATTTGAATGTACCCTGATGTTTAAAAGACCCTTAGAATTTTCCTACTCCCCATTAAGATCAACTATTAATAGGAGACATTTGCACCATTGTTCCAAAGCACCTTTCATAAATATAATCTCATTTAATTCCCACAATATTCCTGTGGGGTAGATATTATTATCTCATTTTATAGGTGGGAAAACTGAGGGTCAGAGAAGTTAGAAAACCTTCCAAGAGCTCGGAGCTAGAAGTAATAAAGTTGGCAATCAATCTTAGACCTTCTGACTCCAAAACCAAAGCCACTACTCTTACACCACATTCCTGATACCAAATTGGCAGGAGTTCCTTTCTAGATCTTTATAAGGACCTATAGCACAAGTCAAAATACACCTTTTCTTGTTTGCCTGAAGGAAGGGCTTCCAGAATGAGCAAAAAGAGGCAAAAAAAAAACCAAAAAACAAAAACAACCCTTAAGTTCACACCAAGTGTCTTAGAAAACATCACTGAGATGAGCCATTATCAACTTGTGGAGTTTTTCTTTCTTTTTCTGAAGTGGGGAGGGGGGCGTTCTTCTGACCCAATCACTTAGAAAGTTCAAGTCTAGATCTTTGCTGGAGCTAGCAGTGCATGAAATATGCTACTCATGGAATCTGATTTGAAAAATGTAAGTTGCTAGCAAAAATAAACATAGTAAACTATGACAAATACATATGCCTGAGCCATTTTGCATTTTGGAATAACATATTTCCATACTCGCTTTGGTTGGTTTCAAACAACATGCAGTTCTACAGGACAGATTCTTAAAGCTTGAGGGGCAAAAAGTAAAGGCTAATAGATTCTGGCAGAGAAGATGAAGGAATACAGGGGTCTGGATATGATTTTTAAACTTTTTTAACAGTGTTCATTTCTTATTTATTTCCTAGTAAACTACCACTTGTGGGAGTGACCAACAAGTGCCCCATACCTTTCATTATACCTAACCATAGGACTTAATATGTGCTATCTATCCACGTTGTCACAAATGGCAAGATCTCATTCTTTTTTGTGGCTGAGTAATATTCCAAGGTGTGGGTGTCACACCTTCTTCATCCATTTGTTTATAGATGGACACTCAAGTTGCTGCCATATCTTGGCTACTATGAATATGGTACAATAAACATAGGAGTGCATATAGCTTCTCAAACTAGTGTTTTTAATTTCTGTGGGTAAATACCCACTAGTGGAATTACTGAATCACATGGTATTGTCTATTTTTAATTTTTTGAGAAACCTCCATACTGTTTGCCTGCACTAGTTTGTGTTCCCACCAGCAATGCACAAGGTTTCCTTTATCTCCACATCTCCACCAACACTTATTGTTCCTTGTCTTTTTTATTCTAGCCATTCTGACAGGTGTGAGGTGATATCTCCTTGTGGTTTTGATTTGCATTTCCCTGATGATTAGCGATGTTGAGCATCTTTTCATGTGTCTGTTGACTATCTGTATGTCTTCTTTGGAAAAATATCTATTCAGGTCTTCTGCCCATTTATTTTTTCTACATGTATTTATTTATTTTGAAAGAGACAGAGACAGCATGAGTGGGGGAGGGGCAGAGGGAGAGGGAGACAGAGAATCCCAAGCAGACTGCACTGTCAGCATGGAGCCCAATGAGGGACTTGAACTCACGGAACGGTGAAATCATGACCTGAGCTGAAATCAAGAATCGGATGCTTAGCTGACTGAGCCACCCAGGCACCCCTGCCTATTTTTAAATCAAATTATTTGTTTTGTTTATGTTGACTTGTGTAAGATCTTTGTATATTTTGTATATTAGCCCCTATTGGATATGCCATTTGCTAATATCTTCTCCCATTTAGTAGGTTGCCTTTTTGTTTTGCTGATGGTTTCCTTTGTTTTACAAAAGCTTTTTATTTTGGTGTAGTCCCAATAGTTTATTTTTGCTTCTTTTGTTATAGTTTCTCTTGCCTGAAGAGACCTATCCATAATAATGTTGCTAAAGCCAATGTCCAGGAGATTACTGCCTATGTTTTCTTTCAGAAGTTTTGTTGTTTCAGGTCTCACAGTTAGGTCTTTAACCCATTTTGAATTTATTTTTGTGTATGATGTAAGAAAGTGGTCCAGTGTCATTCTTTCACATGTAGCTGTCCAGTTTTACCAACACTATTTGTTAAAGAGACTGTCTTTACCCCATTGCATATTCTTGCCTCCTTTGTCATAGATTAACTGACCATATAAGCATGGGTTTATTTCTGGGCTTTCTATCCTGTTTCATTAATCTATGTGTCTATTTTTTTGTGCCAGTAGAACACTATTTTGATTACTATAGCTTTGTAGCATAGTTTGACATTTGGGATCTAGCTACCTTCAACTTCATTATTCTTCTGAAGATTGTTTTGGCTATTCAGGGTCCTTTGTGGTTCCATACAAATTTTAAGATTATTTGTTTCTGAGTCTTAAATTTGACATCAATTTTTCCAATACGCTTTCTCTGACATCCTCTCTCCCCTCCCCCAGCCAAATCTACACTAGAATATGAGATACTTTACATAAAAGCATTCAGTCACTCACTTAACACCTTTTTATTAAATATCCAGTTACTGCTCTGGATTCTGGATAGAGTGAACAGAAGAACAGGATGTCTGCTATCATTCTAGTTGGAGACACAAGAAAATAAATAAATAAGTACTAATTAGTGCACAGGAGAAATTTAGGTAGGACAGGCCCACAATCCTTTATCCAAATCCATGGGGACTATATGTATTTTAAATTCAGGACTTTTGAACTTAGAAAGGCAGTATATAGTACTTATACAATTTTTCAGACCAATAAGGTCTGAGGCAGTACCCCATAATCAAACACATTAATGGGACTGCAGTAAAATATATAAATAGTCATAAATATTTTTTATGTAAATAGATAAATATTAATAAAGAGTATAGCACTAATTAATTCCACTCAAATTAAAAAGAAAATTTTTTTTTACTTTCCAGAGATGTTTGGATTCAGGAACTGTAGATAAGGATGATGGAGGGATGTTGGAAGGGCTTGTAAGGAGGGCTTTGAGGTTGGGTGGGACAAGAAAGACTCTTTTAGGAGGCAACGTTGAAGCAGAGATGGGAAAGGTATGTGAAGAAACATGCCATGAAAAAGTCAGGGAAGAACACTTCAACCTGGAAGAGCTCCTCAAATACTGAAACCACATTTTCATTCATTCTTTAATTTTCTGCCTCCTACTTTAAATCACAAACTCACAAGCTATGGAGATCATGTTGTTCTAGTCCACTGTGGCTTTGTGTCCCCAGTGTGGTCAAAGGTGCCTGGCACAGAGCAGGCACTCAAAAAAACATTTATTAAAGCAATGGAAA
The DNA here is from genome assembly GCF_024362965.1 of Panthera pardus. Classification (NCBI taxonomy): domain Eukaryota; kingdom Metazoa; phylum Chordata; class Mammalia; order Carnivora; family Felidae; genus Panthera; species Panthera pardus. Next base: position 82,360,119 of record NW_026526688.1, on the reverse strand, counting down.
GAATTAACAAAATAAAATGAGGTAGCTAATTATTAAAGTGTTAGGTCAGGGGAGACCAACATGTAACATCAAGATCAAGATCTTAAAAACCACAGAGGAAGTTAGTAAAAGTGACACACAGTGATCGCCAACTTCTATCATTTTGTTTGTCCACTAAATTTGAAAGCCATCAGTTACTCACATGGACCACCAGCAGTTGCCTCTGTACCAGCAGACAGTGGGGAAAGAAAGCCCTCACTCTGGGATGCTTGCCAGTAGGGCAATAAGAAGTATTTGCTAAAGAGCAAAGCAGCTGCTGAGATGCAGTCATAACTAATAGTCATGCCCAGTTATAAATGCACCCTCCCCCTAGCTCAGGCCCACACCCTTCTCTCTGTCCCAGCCTGATGGGCTTTCCCTTGGGCCAACTAAACTACCCAGCCCGCCCGGTGTGGGGAGATACTGCATTGCTCCTTCATAGCATAATTTCATGTGCCAAACCTTACATCAGACAAATAGTCCGCAGAAGTAAACCCCCCTCCCTAGAGCCACCTCAGAGCTCCCTACTTCCTCCTATGTGTTCCACTTTGAGATTTCCTCACATTCGAATTCCTTCAGTCTCTTCTGGAACCCTGTAGTATGACAGACGTATCAATCATAACATCAGAGGCTGAAAGAGACGTTGAGAGGTAATTTGAGCCACATCTTTCCCATTTTCAGACACAGATACATTTAAACAAATTTTAGAAGAGGAGAATCTACCACCTTTATTATTTTAAACCCTGGAGACAGAAACTCCAAGATCTTTCATCATAACTCAAGTTATTGACAGTGTTGGGTGGGTTACTTCTCATCCCAGAAGACCATCACGTGGTCTTCAATTAGGTCTAATAACATTAAAAGCTTAAGAAGTTATCAGAGGCTTATATTAAGGAATTAATGCTAAATGGAAATAAAGTCAAAATCTGTAAACATGTTTTGTGTTCCTAGATGTGAATGTCAAGATGATCAGTACTTGGAGACTAAAAACAAAATAAGGTGATGGCTCAAACAGAAGAATACATAGAGTTTACTAACTATTTTGGTTTCACAAAAACAAAAACAAAACCAAAAAAAACTTCTGTGAATTTTCTATCCTTTCTCCCTGAAAATACATTTACAAAAGGACGACCATTCACCTTTATCACAAATAAAGTCATTGACACATCTGTAAAACATTAATGCCCATGGGTCTGCTCAGTGTTAATAGGCTGGCATTGTTGATAAGCTCCATTAAGCAGAGTACCTACATTTCATCTCCCATTCTCCACTAAAATTTTAACCTCTTAAGTTCTCTTCTCTCAGAGGGCCACTGGTTGTTGTATATTGGGGCTCCCCTCTAACAAATTGATCTGTAAAAAATACTCTTATATATGAAAATTTGGAAGGGAATCTGCACATCTATATCCCAGGATCACTATCTTTTTTTAAAAAAATCACTGACTTACATCCACACTATAAGAATCACTATAGAAAAGCACAAGTAACAAATGGTCTATTTGAACAAGTGTTATTGAGCAAATTGCCATGGCATATGCAAGGCATCATGGTGCACCCTGCAGAGGATGTAAAGGGGTCAAAATGCAGTGACTGCCTTCAGTGAAACACCTCACCTGTGAGACAAGAATACCTGTAGACATGGCTACGCTCCATGGTGGCATGTAATAGTTGTAAGGAGATACCCAACAATGTGCAATGGCATACAGAGAAGAGAGGACACATTAACCTCTGCCAGAGAAACTGAGGACAGTTTTACAAAAAGGTGGCATTGGAACTTAGTCTTGAAGGATAGTGAATACCTTAGTATCTTTTTGACTGCAAAAACAAAGCTACAACTCAGACTGGCTTCAATAAGGAAAAATTTTTGTTTCACATGGCAAGAAAACCAGAGGTAGAGAGGGCAGCAGGCTCAGCATCAGTAAGTTCATGATATCTGTCAGGTTTTCTCCATCTCCTCTTCCCCCCTTCATCCTCCCTCTTCACTTTCACCTTTGCTTGGGTGGCAGTAGTTCAGGCATCACATCCAGACACAGCCATGTCCTAATAAAGATGAGGGACAGTCTCCACACTGGAAAGATAAAACCTTTCCCAGCAGATTCCTTTTTCATCTCATTGGCCATGACTGGGCCATAGAAAGTTTCCTAAACCGATCTCTGCAAAAAGAAAGGGTGTTCCTAGGATTAGATTAGACCACCCATCCTTGGTAGTGGGAAGGATTTTGGGGAGTCATCACAATGGATAGTCTGCAATTACACTGGCAGAAATAGAGCGTTGGCCATTTCCAGTGGAGTGTGTCATATTTCAGGAAACACAGGAATCTAATTCAGCTAAAGAATAGGGTACATGTCAAAGAGCTGTACATGTACAGAAAAATAAGACTAGAAAATAACTGGGTCTGTACTGTGGAAAAATTTAATACCAAAATAAAGAGTTTGGATTTTATTCTGTGGAACAAAGGATATACTGAACATTTTTTGAGTAAAAGAATAAATGGTCAAGATTAGGACTATATTTTAGAAGGACTATCCTGTCAGTGATTTGTACAATGGATTATGATAGAAAATCAGACAACTGAATGACCTAAGAAGCTATGACAATAATCTGGCAAATCATAAAAAGGACTCAAATTAAGTTAATGGCAGTGGGGCTGGGGGGAAAAAAAGAGTTTTGTAGGAATTTGGCAACTAATTGTAGGATATGAGGGATTAGAGAGAGGGAGGAGTGGAAGATGACTCAGAGCTTTGAAGTCTTGGAAGCTGGACCAATGGTGGCATTATCCACATTAGAAGGGACATCAAGAGGAGTTGTTGGTTAACTGGTGGGAAGAAGGGCAAGCCTTTACTACTAACTTCTTAAAACTGTCCTTGACCAAGCCTTTACTACTAACTTCTTAAAACTGTCCTTGACCAAAATCTGGATATTTAGTACAATGAGACGTGAAACAAGAGTGATCAGCAGTAGAGTCTATAGGAGGAGACACTACTAGTTATGTTTTCCACCTTTCCAAGTCTGTCTTTGATTTCCTTTCCTTGGTCCCTTCATTGTTGGGCAGTTAGTCTTTTAGAGGATAAAACAAAACATAGAGAAGATATAATTCAAATGAGCCCATTTGCTACTTGGCAAATCCAATTAAAGAAAATAGAAATTCATAAAAATAAAGTGGTGAAGGTCATATGATATGCAAAAAGATTTTCTTCCTTTCAAAGCAGTCAGCCCAAAAGCCCTTTTGCATATTTTCCCCAACATGGCTTGAACAACACAGGTTTGAACTGCATGGATCCATTTATACACAGATTTTTTTTTCAGTAAATATAGTATAGAACTATAAATGTGTTTTCTCTTCCTTATGATTTTTTTAAATAACATCTTTTTTCTTTAGCTTACTTTACTGTAAGAATACAGTATATGATACATATAACATATAAAATATGTATTAATCCACTATTTATGTTACCAGCAAGGCTTCCAGTCAACAATAGGCAATTACTCGGTAAGTTTGAACGGAGTCAAAAGTTACACATATATTTTTGACTTCATGGTAAGGAGGGGCTTGGTGCCCCTAACCTCTGGATTATTCAAGGGTCAACAATACATACCCAAAAATGGTATCTGAGTATGTATGGTAATGCAATTCTTCCTTTGTATATTAAAACTGTATCAAATAATATCATAATTGGGTTTGTGTTAAGGTTTCATTTATCTTTGTCTCCTTGACTGTCATGGTCAATGTCATGAAAACCACAATTTTACTACTATGATTATAAACTTTAATCCAGCCATATCCCCAGAAGCCAATCAATAAGAATTTTAGCTGATTGAGCAATGCTGTAATATAGTTATTTCTATTTTGTATTATCATGTATGCTATATTGGTCTTCTACTGCTGAATGACAAATTGCCACAAGTTTAGAAGTTTAAAAAAATGCCCATTGATTGGTTCACAGTTCTGTAAATCATAAATCCATCACGGCATGACTGGGTTCTCTGCTCAATATATCACAAGCCTGAAATAAAGTTGTCAGCCTTCTGAGATTGGAAGTTCCAGGAAAAATCCACTTCCAAGCTCATATTTCTTGTTGATAGAATTCAGTTCCTTGCAATTGTAGAACCAAAGTCCCCATTTCCTTGCTGGCTACTGGTTACCTCAAGAGGATACTCTCTGGTGCCTTTCATGTAGCTCCCATAGGCAGTTCACAACATGATATTTGCTTTATTCCAGGCCAGCCAGAGAGTATCTCTAGGACTCTTTCTTTTACTACCTGTCAGAGAAAACCCTTTGCTTTTAAAGAACTTGTGTGATTAGGTTAGGCCCACCAGGATAATCTCTATTTTATCCTCAACTGATCAGTAACCTTAATCACATCTCCAAAATCCTTTTGTCATGTAAGATAACATTATCACAGGAATTACACCAGAAGACAGAGACTATGGGTCCATCTTAGAACTCTGCCTGCTGCACATGTTATTATATTTTACTTATTATTTGTATTATTGTTGCTAATAGCTACTATAGATACGATAAATTCCTAATAAATTCTGAATACCTTATCCCTTTAGTTATTGTCCAAAGATACTAAGTTCATCTCTTTTCTTCTACTTGACTTCTTAAAATTGTTTTTGTTTTGCCTTACTTCATTCTGTTACACTTCTTTGTTTTGTTTTCCCTTTATTTCTCCTTCCTTACTCATTATTTCACTTTCCATCTCCACATTCCTCTTTCTCTTTCTCTAGGTTAGCATTTTGCCAGTTTTAAGTAAAGATGCTCTGTAATTATTTCTAATTATATTTATACTCCTGTAGTATCTCTCATCAAAGCCTCAAAGCTTATGAGTCTTAATTATGCCTCACAATATATTTGTGAGGATGAGGAGGGTGATTATTCCATTTTACAGATGGGAAAGCTGAGACTCAAAGAAGTCAAGAATCTTCTCTAAATCATACAGTTGATAAAGAGAAGAGAGGGGTTAAATCCTGGTCGTTTGTTTTCTCCTTCATCTGATAATTTTTAGGGAATTTTTGTAGTCCCTACCAATGATTCTCACTTCAAAGCACACCCCCTTTCATTGATGGTGTCTTTGCTGCCTACTAGAATCCTTGCAGGAATGATATGCTCAGGAAGAAGCCACTGGTGACTTCAAGTCCTGACAGAGTGTGTGGAAGGAAATTGTGTAGGTAAAAGAGAACCAGAGTCTAAGAGTGTTCCTAACAGTGGCCAGAGTTAATTGGGGAGTGGTGGATCAGTCATACAGTCACCAAAGCCCTGAATTAAAAGGGAACATGGAAGCCATCTAGTTTTCCCTTGATAAGTGATAAAATCAGTCTCTGAAAAGTGAAGTGGCTTAAACTTCATTCTAGAATGAGTTCAGAGCTGAGCTGGTATCAGAATCCAGGTGTTGGGACATGCATAGCAATGGCCTTACCACTCACTACCTCTTTCCACTCTACTCCCCATCACCCCATACTATAAGAGTACGAAGTGGACACTTGGAGCCAGGATGTTAGCACAGGCTAGAAATTTGAGGTGGGGGAAAAAAACAGCCTTAAAATGTGTTTCAAGTTTATACATACCTAATACATTTCCAAGTGGTATATGAGGAAATTCTATCTTTTAGCCATCAATGCTTCAGAGGAAAGCAAGCGCTTTGTCCATCTTTTGTGGCTGAATTCTGGTCCCTCTCCCAAGAAAGACATGGTCTTACTTATCTATTTTCTACTTTGTTTATCTTAAAATATTTCTCTAATTTCCAAATTCTCTCTCCTATGAAGAGAGCCCCTTGTCCCAAAACTGAATTTTTGGGGTGACAGAAAATAGTCACATTTGAGGATAGCACAGTTAGAATTACTCTAAACTCATTGTCTTTCCCAATGTCTTCAGTCTATTATTTTGTAAAAGGAAATGGGCATTGACTACAAGAAAATACAACTTATAAAGTTGTCATTCTTAAATAAAGAAGTATTTCTTGAAGTACTTTTGAAAATAATTCTCAGAGGGGGCAAAAAAAAACTTTCTGTGGAGGAGTGGCAGTTGAAGAAACATTTCATATGTGCAGGTGGAAGCAAAAATGTTTATCCGGTCTAAGGTTCACAGGTACCCAATACTCAAACCAGAAAATTGCAAAGCAGCATGAAAATGACAGAATTTGCCATTTTACTGTGCCTGAAATCTTAAATTTAACCTGCCTGTGACCTTTTCTTGATTATGGTCTTATTTCCCATAGAGCTGAAACATGAAGTCTGTGAAAATCCAGAAAATTCTTGGATCTGTCTGCTTTAATTTTTTTTCAAAAATAGTTTTAGAACATATTTTAGAACATTCATCATTTTGTTTAGCTGGATTTAGCCTGATATGGTGACCAGAGGCTTCCTGAAATATTTTTAAATTAATTTTGAAGAGTTAGTGTAGACAAATGTCCTCTATAAATGAATTTTTTTCATTGAATTGAATTGTCAAAATTTGATAGCAATAACTTTTCAGATTAAAGCCTTATGGAGGCCGACTTCCACTCTCCCTCTAAATATAATTTTTATAGTAACTTAACATCATAAAACACATACAATTCTTAAGTTTGAGATGTTGTTTTTGTGATAATAATTATGGCCATTATTGGTATTTTTTCAATTATGATGAAGGCAAGATTGTTAGGTACATTCACTAAAATGTTCTAAATTATACTATAATGTCACTAATAATGCTTTTCAATACAGAAGAACATTTAGAATTATCAAACAGAGGAGATGAGTATATAGTCTAGTTTTTGTTTGATACCTTGCATAAGTAAGTGTTAAAAATCATACATCTGCAGACTATTGAAAGACATGGGGAAGCTAATGGCATAATGTTCAGTGAAAAGATTAGGACAACTTCTTGGTGCTTCTGGTTCTTCAGTTTCTTCCTCCATCACTGCCCTCCATCACTCATCTTTAACAAAGTGGTAAGAATTGGAGTTAGTTAGGGTTAAGGAATTAACAAGTTTTGACACATTTCAAGATAGTTCATTGTGTTTTCCTTTGATGCCACAAAACTAATAGTAGAAGATCTTTAACTTGGTAAACATTACATACAGCAAACATTATACATGATGGGGAAACTTCAGCTTCTTAGGATTTACGATGATGCCCACCATCATTGCTATAAGTAAAGATGAGGAGGTAGTGCTATAAACATTGGAAAGGAAAAGATGTCATGGATTATTTTCAGACAATATGATTATCTGTATAGAAAACCTGAAGAGTAAACTATTTAAACTAATAAGAGAGCAATGATGTTGGATCTAGAATCCACCTACAACATGCAAAACTGATCAGCATTTCTCTACATTGTAAGTAATTATTTTTAAATATTTTTAAAAGACCATTTAGAGTAGTGTTTTTAAAAAATCCTTAAGGTATCTAGGAATTAACAAAGAGTTAATAAAACTGTATTAAAAAAACATAAACAAAGATCTGATATTATGGAGACAGCATTCCATGCACTTGGGAATGATTTAATATTATAAAGATGTCATTTTTCCCCCAGCCCCAGATAAATCTCCAAATTCATTTATAAATATGGCCTAATCAAAATTTCATCTCACTTTTCTTTTAGGAATTCAGTAAGTTTATTTTGATATTTATATGGAAGGAAAAATGTTCATGAATATCTAATTTAGCTTTGAAACAGAGATGAACAAAGGAGGGTGAATTGCCCTACCAAAATAAAAACTAGCACAAAGCCATAATTAAAACAATATAATAACATGGACACAAAGCCCAGTAAAGCAAAGTAGAGTTAACAGAGTAGAAGTAAAGTCATGTTTAAAAGGAGCTTACATCATTAATTATCAGGGAAATGCAAATCAAAACCACAATAAAATATCATATCCTACCTGTTAGAATGGCTATTATCAAGAAGACAAGAAATAACAAGCTTTGGTGAGGATGTAGAGAAAAGGAAACCCTTGTGCACTATTGATGCTAATGTAAATTGGCACAGTCACTATGGAAAATTATACGTAGATTCCTCAAAAAATTAAAAATAAAACTACCATATGTCTGAAGGGGAAAAACAAACCACTGTCTTGGAGATTTATCTGCAGTGTTATTCACACTTACTGCAGTGTTATTCACAATAGTCAAGACATAGAAACAACCTAGGTGGCCATCGATAGAAGAGTAGATAAAGAAAATTATACACACATGCACACATACGTGCATGCGCACACACACATACGCATATACTAGAATATCATTCAGCCACAAAAAAGAAGGAAATTCTGGCTTTTGTGACATGGGTAGGCAGTATACTAAGTGAAATAAGCAAGAGAGAGAAAGACAAATACTTTATGATATCACTTATTTGTGGTATCTAAAAAAAGCCAAACTCATAGAAACAGAGAGTAGAATGGTGGTTGCTAGAGGGAATGAGGTGTTGGTTAAATGGTACAAACTTTCAGCTAAAGATAGTAAGTTTTGGGGATCTAATGTACAGTATGGTGGCTATAATTAACAATACCATGTCATATACTTTAAAGTAGTTAAGACAATAAATCTTAAGTGTTACCACTACACACACACACACACACACACACACACACACTAGTAATTACGTAAGGCACTGGAGGTGTTATCTAACTTTATGGTGGTAACCATTTAAAAATATATGTGTACCAAATCATCATGTTGTATACTTTAAACTTAAATAATTATATGTCAATAATATATCTATAAAGCTTAAAAAAGTTAATAAAAGGAAGCTTAATATACAATGAAGTTGACACCCACAAATCATTGGAGAAAGTATAAACTGGCAAATGCTGTTGGGAAAACTGGCACAGCATGGGGGGTGGGGAATAAAACTAAACTCCTTGGATTACAGACCTAAATGTGAAACATTATGCTATAAAATTAATCTATTTAACATTGATTCAAGATGTATTTAGAGTACCTACTCTGTGCCAAGTACTGTTCTAGGTACTAAGTTTATGTTGCAGTTTACAAAACAGACCAAGATCTTTTGCTTTGAGGAGATTACATTCTAGAAAAGGAGATAGACAACAAAGAATCAACAAATAAATAATATTAATCATATATATATAAGTGAAAAGGGGGGGAAGAAATAAGGGTGGGTAGGAAGTGCAAATGTATGAAGTCACAATTTTTAAAAGGAGTGCTTAGGGTGGGATTCAATGAGAAAATGATATTAAAACACAGGTTTGGGGCACTTGTCTGACTCAGTTGGTAGAGTATGCAACTCTTGATCTTGGGGCTGTAAATTCAAGCCCCGTGTTGGGTGTAGAAATTACTTAAAAATAAAACCTGGAATGCCTGGGTTGCTCAGTAGATTGAGCATCCTACTCTTGATTTTGGCTCAGATCATGATTCCATGGTCATGGGATGGAGCCCCACACTCAGCGTGGAGCCTGCTTGGAATTCTTTCTGTCCCCCTCTCACTGCCTCTCACCCTCTTGTAGGCACATGCACTGCCTCCCTCTCTCTAAAATAAAATAAAATAAAATAAAATAAAATAAAATAAAATAAAATAAAATCTTTAAAAAACAAACAAATAAACAACGTAGAACAGACACTTGAAGAAAGTGAGGGAGTTAGTCATGCAGGTATCTGGGATAAGAATATACAGGAAGAGGTAGCAGTCAGTGCAAAGACCTTAAAGGCAGATGTGCCCATCATATACTAAGAACAAGAAAAATGTTAGCATGGTGGGAACAGAATAAGTTTGGGGCTTCAAGTGGGAAGTCATTGGAAGGTTTTGAGCAGCGAAGTAACATCATCTGATTTATACTTTAAAGTAATCCTCTGGCTGCTGTGTTACAAAATAGAGTAAGGAGACAGGGGTGGTTGGAGGGTAACAATAGAGGTGGAAGAAGGCAATCATATGCTAAATACATTTTGAGGCTAAATTCACCCAAATTCCGGATACTTGATAGATCAGTATCAGAGAAGAAGAATGAGTCTAATATGACCTGAGTTGTTGGTCTTAGCAACTGGAAGGATGGAACTGCCATCAGTTGAGTAAATAAAGTACCATGTAGAAATATATATTTTGAACTAATGGTAGGGAAGTACTTCTTAAATAAAACATCAAAGTACAAAACAGAAAACCAAACACTGATGACTTTAATTAAATCAATATTAAGGATTTCAGTTAAATAAATAACATCATGGAAAAACTAATGAATAGATAAGACTTTTAAAGAAATTATTTGAAATTTCTAAAATTTTCAAGTGACTAATATCTAAAATATGTCAGGAAGTCTTACAAGTCAACAAATAACAACAACAAAAAAGCCAGAGAAGTCCCCCCCTGCCAAAATGGTCCAAAGAAAATTCACAGTAGAGATATCTCAAAGGACAATCATAGGAAGAAATGGTCAAAATGTAACAAAAAATTAAAGAAATTAAAAAGAAATTGATGATGAAATATCACTTTGCACCTACCATAGTGGCAAAAATCACAAAGCAGAATAATACCTGGTGATGTTGGAGACATGGGGATATGGAAACGTGTGCTGCTCCATGGGTGGGTAGAACAGTGTGCACAATGTCTGAATTTTGCCAAATTTAGTATACCCATCCCTCTAACCCAGCAATTTTATTTCTGAGTATGAGGCTTGTGAAAGACACACATTATAAAACATTATGTTAAAGTCAAAAATGGAAAGATTAGGGGCACCTGGGTGGCTCAGTCAGTTAAGCCTTCAACTCTTGATTTTGCCTCAGGGCATGATGTCACAGTTTGTGGTATCTGGCCCATGTTTGGCACCGTGCTGGGCTTCACGCTGATAGTGTGGAGCCTGCTTGGGATTCTCTCCTTCTGCCTCTGCCCCTCCTCCCCTTTCAAAATAAATAAATAAAATTTAAAAAAATGAAAAGATTAGAAGAATGCACAGCAACCTGCAAGGGTCTTAAAAATATAATGTTGAGGGGGAAAAATCATTGAGAGAATGATTTCTATACAAAAAAAATACCATTATGTAAATGTAAAATACACAAACCTGTGGTATATCCATACAATGGAATATTACTCAGTAATAAAAAGGAATAAACTACTGATTCATGCAACAACTTAGATGGATCTCAGGGGAATTATGTTGAGTGAAAAAAGCCAACCTGGAATGTTACATGCCATATCAATTTATTTACATAACACTCTCTAAAATTATAGAAATGGGAAGAGTTAGTGGTTATCAGAGCTTGGGGATGGGTAGGGCAGCGTGTGGAGTCACTATAAAGAGGTAGCAGGAGGAAACCCTTATGGTGATGGTGACAGAATAATTCAGGACCTGGAATGCAGAAGTGGTTATGTCAAGCTACACAGCTGATAAAATGGATAGAGCTTTAAGCACACATACATGCAAACATGTGCTTATAAAACTTGGGAAATCTGAATAAACTCTGTCAATTTCCTGGTTTAGATAGTGTGCTATGGGTATAGTGTACTATGGCTATAGTGTATAATGGCATTGTAGAGGCTGGGTAAAGGATTCATCTACAATTTTTTGCAACTTACTGTCAATATATAATTATTTCAGAGTAAAAGTTAAATGTACACATATACACAAAATGCACATTTTTCAAAGAACACATACAAAAGATAGTGTATGTCACATATGTGAGAATGGCTGTCTGTGCTAGGAAGAGAATAGTAAGGAATTAAGGAGAAGATGATGGACTACATGAATGGATGTGTAGACAGGTAGGCAGAAGTGTAGGTAGGTAGATAGATAGATAGATACATAGATAGATAGATAGATAGATAGATAGATAGATAGATGATAGATGATAGTTATAGATAAGAAACATAAGGAACACTTTCACAGGTCAATGTTCACAGTAAGCCATATACTAAGACATAAAATAATTCAACTCTGCACCTCTGATCAAAACAAAAATCGGGATATAAGAAGTTTGGAGCACAGTGATCTTAACTTTGAAATAAAAAAATCTATTTACTTAGCAAAAAAATTAGGTAAAAAAATACGTCAAAAAATATGTTAAAAAAATACGTTAGAATGTAAAGATTATTGCATGGAGTACCTGGGTGGCTCAGTCAGTTAAGCGTCTGACTTGATTTCGGCTCAGGTCAAGATGTCAATGTTCCTGAGTTCAAGCCCTGCATATCAAGCTCCATGCTGACAGCACAGAGCTTGCTTGGGATTCTCTCTCTCTCCTTCTCTCTCACTACCCCTCCCCGGTGCATGCATGAGCTCTCCCCCTCTCTCTCAAATAAATATTTTAAAAATATATAAATAAACATGTAAAGATTATTGCAGACTATAAGTACATATATACAAGTTCTATTCAAAGTGACAAATACATAGATATTGTCCAACCTCTTCTCTTTTATATTCTTACTCTGATAAGGTCACCCATCCCTATAATTTTAAACGTGTCCAAATACAAAATTAGCATCCTTGAATTCAGCATCTCACCTATACTCCCTCTTTACAACTGCCTATTATACATCTCTGCCTAGATGCCCTTTCAGAATTTCAAACCCAACACAGCTGAAATTGAAGCAGATCTTCCTGACTTTTATATTTTTGTAAATGGCTCAACCAGTGTTCTAGATCATGTAAGCTTCCAGGATATAATAATACAATAACTTTCATTCATCAATGGAAAAAATGTACAAAGAATAAAATGCTGGAGTTTTCAGGTGTGTCTGGAAATGCTTCAGTGATTTGAATTAAGACTTTAAGGTGAATAGGCATTGGTCAGGTATGGCAAAGTAGAAGTGCATGATGTATTTGGAGAATTTCAATTCCTGGTTTAACTAGAAAACCTATTGCATGTAGGATGGACAATGAGTACACTAGATAATCTGGAGCATAGATCTAAGCGGTCTTATAAATCATATAAGAAGTATAAACTTGACTTTTTAATGATAAAGAGCTACTGAAGAAATTTAAGCAGAGAAATGGGATAATTTGATTTGTATTTTAGAAAAACAAGACCAGTTAGTAGTGCTGACGATGGTTTGAAAGAAGAGGTAGAGAGGGGACCAGCGAGGATGCCATTGAAGTAGTCTAGACAAAGATAATGAGGAAGGAAGGAGAAGTGTAGGGATTCAAGAGCTCTTTAGCATGTAGAACTGACAGGATATGATGACTGATTAGATGTAACAGGTAAGAAAAATGGAAGTATCCAGGAACTCCATATTCAGACCTGTGCAACTGGTATCATTAATCAAGTAGTTTCTGTTGTTCCTGTGAAATATACCTTAACACTCACTCCTATTTCTCCTATAATCAACCTAGTTCAGGATCTTACTGTTCGCTCCTGACTACTTTAAGAAATTCTAACTTGTATTCAAGACTAGAGTTTCCTCTTCCGTATTTCAACCCATTGTATATATCACTACCAGTATAATCTTTAAAATCTTTGAAAGTTTGCTATTGCTTATGGCTATGTCAAGGAATTGCTTAGTATGGTGTTCCAAACCCTCATCAATTAGATCACAACTCTACCTCTCTTACTCTTACCCAGTAAGATTTTTTTATCCATCTTGATCGTAAAAGAAAATATTGAGACATTGGATCTCATTAAAATTAAGAACTCTTCTTCATCAAAAGACATCATTAATACAAGGAAAAGATATTCCACATAATGGGAGTAGTAATTTACAATATACAAACAGCTTATACCTAGAATATATAAAGAAGTCCAAATCAGTTTGAAAAAGATAGATAATTCAACAGAAATATGAAACGTAGTTTTGAACAGCAAGTTCACACAAAAATATCTAAATGCCCAATAATCATGAAAGGGACTTATAAGTCATTGGGAGCAAATTACAACCTCATAACAGAACCAAAAATTGGTAATGATGAAAAACAAACTCTCACACACTGAATAGTATAAATTGGTATAATCACCTTAGAAAACAGTTCAGCAATGTTTACTAAAGCTGAATGAACATACCCATACCCTATAACCCAGGGATTCAATTATATACCAAATAGAAGTCACATATATGGATGCAAAAAGATATGTACAAGAATTTCCATAGCAGCATCATTTAGAATAACTAAAACTGGAAAGAATCTAAATGTCCACCAAGAGTAGAGTCAATCAATAAATAATATTAAGTTCATATATTGGAATGCTATGTAGCAATGGAGGTGAGCAAACCACTACTGTAAGAAACAGCTTGGATGAATCTGACAAGCTTAATATTGTGTAAAAAATATATATGTGTATATATATATATATATATATTTATTTATTTACATTTTATACTATATATTTATATACATTTAGAATTATATTTTCCAAGAAGTGTGTGTGCATGTGTATAACATTTGACAAATAAGAATATATTTAATATGGGATAGACAAATGAGGCTTTATTATTTATCCTCATTTGATAAATGAATAAGACTCCAAATAATGATAAAAATATGTAATACATGGGGGACTCATTAGAATAAGCACTGTTCTAAATATTTTACATACATTCACTCCCGACAACAATATGAGGAAAGGACTATTTTATCTTCATTTTACAGAAAACTGAGGCATAAAGAGTTTACATAACTTATTCTAACTAGAAGCTAAGTGACTTTCCCAAGGCTAAGTGACACCAAAGGCAGAGGTGACTCCATCCTATATCTTCTGATTCTAGGGCTATGCTCATCCACTGTATCACACACAGTTAGATTTTCCTTGTAAGATGAATTACATGGAACTTATATACCATGGACTCTCCCATTGCCTATCCTAGAACTCTGCAGAGAGACAGTGAATACAATGGGGAAAGCATTCTGAAACATTAATTCTCAGAATTTCTACACATTGGCCCTTCCACCATTCAGGAAAAGTAGTTTTAACTATACTACCTAAAGGAAGGGATGAGACAGCACAAACAGGAAAATGGAGCTACCTCTACCTTTTTCATTCCAAAGCCTAGGCAACAGACAAGGTTCTGGTGGAGTGAGTGGCATTATTGACCCGAATTCTCCCCACTCACCATATCCATGTAATTTGTCATGACTTTGAAGTACCTCCTATCTATTTCCCCATCACTTGACTTTGGGCTCAAACATTTCACTTTCTTTGACCAATAGAATGAGGCAGAATTACAAGTATGTTGTTTACAAGTCTAAAGCCTTAGGCGGCTTTGTGTGTTTCTTCTTGACCTCTTCTGTTCCTGCTATCACCATAACAAGTACACATCTGGCCATCCCACAGGTCTAAGGAAGAGAATTAGAGAAACATGGCACAAAGCCATCTTGCTGAGCAATTCCAGCTGAGCCCAGTTTATATCAGCCAATCCTCAGACATTAGAGTGATAAGAAACAGTTATCGCTTTAAGCCATTGAATTCTGAGGTGGTATTCAACACAGCAAATGTTAACTGCTAGTGTATAGAGAGAGATTTGGAATATGTGAGAAAGTATAGCAAACCTTCCCACCCCCCAAATCAAGATACTATTTCCTAGACTGGACGAAAAAACAGAAACGAAAGAATTCCCTTGCACTGTACTCTATTTTCCATCCTAAATTAACTGTTGGACAAGAGAGTGGAGTAGTAAGACAAGAAAATGCCAGAAACCCCAGTTAGGGTAGGGGAATCAATAAAACAGAGGTCTGTCCCTTGTCCCAGAATTGTGGTTGCTGAGTCATGTGTTGACACAGAAGGGTCTAAGAGAGCCTCACAGTGTTCTGATCCTAAACACCTGAGAACAGCACAGAGGTGACACTGAGTCTCCATGGTTCAACAAAACACTAGAGTAACACAATGTTTTCACTGCCCCCCAAGATGGACACTGATGTATGAATGTGACACAGCAGTCTTCATGGACAGATGGATCAGCTGAAAATGCCACCATGAACTGGATATACTCACTGCTTTGACATCTTAGCAATCCTAAATTTACTGAGACTGTATTCAGTCCTACAGAATGAGAGTCCAAAATAAACATTAAGTTATGGAAAATAAAGGTTATATTTTTGCATACATTTGATGCATTTGTTTGTAGGTTGAAATTTGTATCCTATACAAGTATGCTGATCTTAGTACTAGATATATCATTATAAAAGAAGTCTCAAAGATGAATAGAATCTCTTTAAACTTATATTTTATGATTTCTAAAACTATAGTTAGTTCTTCCAAATGATAACCTCAAAAACTAGCACTGCAAAATAAGAACAAACATGCAAAGGAAGGAAAATATGTATGAAGCAAAACAGTCTTTTTTATCTTTGATTTACACATAAATTTCAGACTACTGATGAATTTTTCCAAGGCTTTTACACAGAAAAATATCTTACAATTATAGTCTAAGGAAACTTGACAACATTTATAAAAACCAAAATTTACTTTCTCTAATTCTATATTCATAATGTAAAATGTATAATAATTTCAATACGATGTGAAACCTTTCCAAAACCTATCCTAGGTTATAAGTTTAAATTTTTAAATAAAATTCAAATTTTTAACCACTTATTCCTGTGATTTCTTACTTTTGGAAATATGTCACTTATGTAATTATGGATTGAAAATATGCTAAAGAGCTAAGGATCATCTTTAGAAAATGTATACTCTTGTAATTACAAAAGCCTGAAAGAAAAGTTTCTAAAAGAAAAAATAATGTTTGGCTACCTTTGTTTGTATTTTTACGATCTCATCTGAAGACCCCAATATATAACAATTAGCAGGAATATAGTTAGGTTCCTAAATTATATTTAATTCTTTAAAATATTACTCTCTTAGAAGATTCTGCTTCTAGTTGTGAGATGATTACATAGCCCAAACTTCTTCCACCAAAAACAGCTAGAAAAATGAGCAATATATATGAAACAACAGTTTTAGGTATTGTAATATAGGCAACATAAGACTCTGATCACAAAGAGAAGAAAAAATAGTGAAGTGACCCCTTTGATTATAACAGCTTTCCAACCGAAGACAATTTTCGGACCATGGCACAGGGAGGATAAGCCAAACTGGCAGTATTGCTGAGTTGAGGGGGCAGACATAGGAGCTCAGGACAGCAGAATCAACTACAACTGGAAAAACAGTTCTAGTTGAGACTCCATAGAGAAAAAGCTCCACAAATCTGTACAGGGATATCTTGAGTCTTTGGTTAGATATGTGCATGTGGAGGATGAAACTCCACAACGCCAGTTAAAAATAAGCTCTAGGTAAAAAACAAATTACTGGAGAATTGTAAGCCAAAATATTTCCAGAATTCACACATGGCTTGGAATTGCTTAGTTAAAGCATATCAGATTATAGCTCAGTATAAATCAAAACTAGAAATAACAGCTGTTCAAATATGTGGATGGCTATAAAATAAACAAACAAACAAATACTTGGTTTCTAGTCACTTAAGGTGTTAAGTAAAGTACAGCAAGACATTTGGTGAGAAATCCAAACATCAAATGTGTAACATGACCAGTGCATCTTCCTGGGAAATCTACTTACTGGTCAATCCCACATCATCTTGGCTTTTCCAAGACTATTTTGCTCCCGGTTTTGTACAAGTTATTTAAAATGAGGATGGGTTCACATCTTTTAAGCCTTCCTAACAGGAGTAAAATGAAGTGGTATTTTAGTAAGTATCCTTTTCTGACCTGTCACCGCTCTCCTACCCACCTCCTACCCGAGCCTGCAAGATGCTCCCTCACCACTGTCATATATTGCTGTATTAAGGAACAGTGATTATATCCTCAAATTACACATTGATTTCTTAAAATGACTGAGTTCATTGGATACTTGTTCTACTCATTTCACTTTGCTTGCGTAACTTTAATGAAGAGCAATTATTTCCAGGTGTGGGCCATAAAATGTTGAACAACTGGCTCTCTGAAGAAATAAATTGCTATTTTGTAGTATTTGCCAATTTTGGCAATGTAATGATTCCCATTATGGCTATTTTCAATATACCAGCATGATGTCACAGAATGTAGAGTGGGGAGATGCGACAGTTTTCTACCACAGCCGTTAAAACATTAGCACAAACATAGTAGCTTAAAACAACACAAGTTTATTATCTTACAGTTCTGTAGCTTGAGTCTGACCCAGGCCTCACCAGGTTAAAATCAGTGTCACTAGGGCTGCATTATTTTCTGGGATCTCTAGGACAGAATCTATTCCCTTGACTTTTCTAGCTTTTAGAAACCAGCCACATCCTTGGCTCATGGCCCCCTTCCTTTGTCTTCAAAACCAGCAATGGACGGTCAAGTATTCTCCACATTGCATCCCTATGACCTTCCTTCCATCACCATATCCCTCTGTAACACTCAACCAGGAAAGATTCTCCACTTTTAAGGATTCATATGATTATATTGGATTTACCTGGATAATCCATGATAATCTCCCCAAATCAAGGTCCTTTACCTTAATTGTATCTGCAAAGTCCTTTGCTTATTAACATATAAGGTAACATATTCATGGATTCCAGGAATTAGGACATGCACATCTTTGAAGGTCTATTATTCTGCCTACCACCACGGAAGGAGATGCTAATGATTGGTTCACGAGTCAGTAACCACTGGCTCCAGAACACCACTGAAGCCTTCTCTGTGTTCCCATATTTTCAGGATATATCACAAAGTCACTTGACCAATTTTCCCCTTTTGTCTCTACAATGAAGTCCGCAGCCATTGAGATTTAAGTATTTACACAAAGCCAGATTGGAAGAAAAAAAGCCAAGTCAAATATACAGCTGAAAATAAAAAACATGCTATAGCAATTGGAATTGTCTTACATGTTAATCCTCACACTAATATGGTAAGTAACATGGGAAGATTAATTTACAGCACTTCAGCCATCACTAGCATGCATTAATGCAAATGTATTACAGGATGATAATGACAAAACTTCTATAAAACCAAGTACAAAATTCAAAAGCTCATCATCAGTCTCACATAGTTAAATGGATTTTCTAGTCATCTACCTTGCATGAAAATGACACATATGAAATAATTGAATTCTTGTTTTTATTATGTTCACCATATACTACTAATGCTGCAAATGATAATAATAATAATAAATTACTATCCCAGGAAAGAAAAGGCACTATATGGTTTTCTGAGACTATGTTCTTAAGCTTCAGCATTTTAAAGCCAAAGATTTCTGGCCTAATTGAACAAGGACAGCATCACAAACTAGCAATTATGGATATTCATCTTGTTTTTCTCTGGCTTTCTGTGTGGTCTTTTTATGGGTCGCTAAATTCTTTATAATTCAGATAATTCATCCATAAAATAAAATAGACATAAGAGTATTTATCTGCTGCCCTTAGGAAGTTGTCAAAAATTAGACACTACACTTTGAAAGCTAAAATAAAAAACCTTGCATAGTAAATGACTATATTAATGCTATGGATGACATCTCAACGCCTTGAGGTCCTTTATCATTCTCAAATGACTTGCAATTGCTAGCATACAAGGCTCTTAGGTTCTACGCAGACATTTCTACAAAGTTCAACTGCATCTAACTCACAGAAAGTAAACCCACTCTTGCAGTGAACACACACTATTTTGTCTGCTCAGCATCTCTTCCTTCAGTGAGTTACAGCTCTAGTGTTTCACATATTTCTAATGGCCTGGCCTGGCTCCAGGAATGCACATTACAACATGTCCAGAGATCAATGTGAACAAATACTCTTTTTACTCGGGTCTCTAAGCTAATGCTACCATTGAATATGTTCCTCCTGCCATAGAAAGGAGGAGAGCATTGCACCAACAAAGAAAGATAACCAGAGTTAAACTAAGGAGAGACACAGAAAATTCTGGCATGCTACATGCTCAGTTGCCACACGCTCAGTTCTAGTCCTTCAACTGTTGATTCCTACAGGACCGATCCCAATATCTTTCCTAGACATATCTTTCTTTGATATATAAATAAATAATTTTTTCTCTGATTTAGTTTCTAACACCTGCAACCAAGAGGTGCAACTAATACACCTATTATGAGGGAGGAGTTGGTCTAAAAGAGAAATTGCCAACCGGGGCACCTGGGTCTCTCAGTCAGTTAAGTGTCTGACTCTTGGTTTCTGCTCAGGTCATGATCATAGGGTCATGAGATCCAGCTCTGCATCAGGCTAAGCATGGAGCCTGCTTAAGATTCCATCTCACCCTCTGCCTCTCTCCCCCGCTTGCTTTCTCTCTTTCTGTCTCTCTAAAATAAATAAAAAATGGAAAGAAACTGCTTACTTTCATTACGTAGACATTTTTACCTCCTCTCACACAGTAAATGAAGCATATGTATGATGCTTCTGAAATGAATTAAGGTTTTTTCATATTGTAATTTTCATGAAAAATCAATGTCAGGAAGTGTGAAGGCTCTGATGGGACGCCTGGGTGGCTCAGTCGGTTAAGCATCCGACTCTTGATTTTGGCTCAGGTCATGATCTCACAGTTTGTAAGTCTGAGCCCTACATCAGGCTCTGTGCTATTAGCACAGATAGCACAGAGCCTGCTTAGGATTTTCTCTCTCCCTCTCTCTCTGCCCCTCTCCCATTGTTCTCTCTAAGAAGTGTGAAGGCTCTGACATTTTACCCTACTTGCAAGCTAACAAGTTGTCCTGCCATGATTGCTAGCAGAGACAAGACACTCCTGGATCAGATATTATCCTTCTAGGACAATCACTCCTGCAGCAGAGCTACTAGTAATAAAGGATGGGATTTAAAAAAAAAAAAAAAAAAGAAGAGTACATCTCAGCTACATATTGAAAAGGGGACCAATCTTATTATGTAAGTGATTCACAAAAAGACATCAAAACTGATAGTGAGTGCCAAGATGGTACATTTCAAGATGATTTATAAGCCCAAATAAGCTTCTAATTGTTGAAACAAGAGGAAAAAAATGTTTCTAAGGTGGAGACATAGGGTAGGTGAAGATGGGAAGGAGGATTTCCATTGTTCTGTGTCACACTCTTTCTTTCAACCTGGTTTTCTCTCTCTGCATCACCACAATATTAGAAAAGAATATTTGAAGCAGAAAAGCAGAATTGTAAGGCTTTGCAGCGACCTCTCCATTTTACTGAAAGTATAACCAAAAAGCCTTATAATAGCTTTCAGGAAATGCCATGACCTGCACCTACTCAACCCCTAGCTCTCTGACTTCATTCCAGCCCAGCCCCACCTACATCTTTGTTTTTCCTTGAACAAACAAGGTACATTTTTTGCCTTGGAGCCTTGGCACTGTTTTCACTCATGCCTGACTTGCTATTCCCCCAGACATCTACCTGGGCAACTCCCACTTTAAATCTTTGAGTAAATGTTACTTTCGGTCAAGACCTACTCTGACCACCCAATCTAAGAATGGCTACTCACATTCCCACCACCTTCACTCTCTTGCTCCTCCTTACCTGCTCTATGTTTTTTTTTTCTTTTTCCATAGCACTTATATCTCCCAATATGCCATATAATTTATAATGTATCTATTATTTGTTTTCTGTCTCTTTTCATTAAAATATAAGCTACATGAGGACAGAGATTTTTTTTTCATTTTGTTCATTAATGTATTCAAGTATCAAGTACAGACTATATCTATTATATAGTGAGACTATATCTATTATATAGTGGGCACTCAAATTTACTAAATGATGAACAAGTTGAATATAGTATCCTTTACTTGGCTTTAAGTCTTTGTGTCTCTTAACACATACAGACCATGAAAGCTCACACAAGTTAACTACTCTTTCATTTTTGTTTTTTTTTTAATGTTTATTTTTGAGAGAGGGAGAGAGAAATGGCATGTGCACGCAAGCAGGGGCAGGGGGCAGCGAGAGGGGGACAGAGAATCCGAAGCAGGCACCGCACTGCCAGCAGAGAGCCCAATGTGGGGCTTGAACCCATGAACCATGAGTCAAAGTCAGACACTGATTATGACCTGAGTCAAAGTCAGACACTCAACCGACTGAGCCACCCAGGCACCCCTGATTAACCTTTCTGAATAAAATAGGGACAGTTGCACCTGATTCACTGGATAGTTTCATGAATTAAATGAGATTATGTATTGAAGGCATTTAGTACACAGCCTGGCATAGAATAAGAATGAACTATTTAGCTTCTAACATAAAAAACATAGGCAAATTTGAGCACCAGTTTAGGAGAGTGCCAAATTCCATTCAGGACCAAACATTTCTAGATCCTTCCTGAGTGGTAACTGAGAGCTCAGAGCCTCAGAATTGAGAAAGCTATGTATTCCCAAATATATTACCACACTATAACCTACAGACCTGAAGTCTGCAGTGTTCCAATTTGCCACTTCTTGTCTAAATGAATTTTGTGTCATCTAAAAAGTTGGAGGTCTCCTCATGTACTCTAATTTTCTTCCACATCATTAAAAGGAAGAAAATTAAATAATTCATCCCAACACTAATTCATGGGATCTGATTTGCACTTATCCTTACAAAGAAGTAATCATTTACCACTGCCTCTAGCTCAGTTCATAGACAGACAAACAGGATTCAGTCCTGCCAAGCATTGTCTCCAACTAGAACTTCTGGGGAAAGGAGCAGGTTTGGGACGGGATTCTAAACTCATCTCTGCTTCAGCATTCTTATAAACCTGAGCTTCTTACACATAACAGGAGACCTCACTGCAGTAGCAGCAGTAGACTCCGGCCCCCTGGGGTAACTAATGAGCTTTAAATAAACTCTCAGGACTTGAATTGTGTACTCGACATGCAATATTCTAGAAGATACCAATGTAATAGACAGTGGCTTGAAAAGTTATGGAAACAACAAATGCAAAAATGGCAGGCTATGAATTGACTTTATGAATCCTAAATCAATGTAGAATAGAGAACTGAAAGAAAACAAAAACCATAAGGAAGGATTAGCTAGCAGTCCTTCAGTTCTGCAGAGGTTATATAGGGGCCCTGAATGCTTTACCTTTTCTTAGTCCAAACACCAGCTTAAAATAGCAGAATCCAAAAAGACACTTTACTGAAATGAGACAGGCATATCTTTCAGAACCCATGAGTAGTGGGGCTTCTTAAAGGGCTGAAACCAGGAAACAGAAAGTGTTCCGAATCCAAGGAAGTGTTTGTTCTCTCAGTCTCTCAACTCTCTTCACATACTCATATTGTGCTCCATGCCTACATGCGGTCTCTGCCTGTCAGTATGCAGAAGATGGCTGCCCCAGACACCTCCCTAGTTTACATCACCCCACTTCCAGCCCCTTCAGAGACTAACACTGCTGCCCCTGAATCCAAATGCCAGACTCCTGTGATAGAGAAATGAATTGGTCCAGCTTAGGTTAGATATATTCCTCTTCCTTCCCTTCTCCTCACCTGCCTCCTCCAATTAACCAAACTTGGCTGACTTAAAGAAGCACTGCAGCACACTTCTGTGGGTGTGAGATCACGTTGAATTCTGAGGGAATAGGGTTATTGTAATCCGTGCAAGTATACCAAAGTTGTTTACTTCTCCATCCTCACCCCAAACCTGTGAAAGTCTGTGGTCTTTTGAACTCCTTCCCCATGAGTTCTCTGAGTAATTCATCATGGGGTGGAAGGAGTACAGTCTTCAAGTCCTGAGTTAGGTTTTCCACGGTTCCTTCTTCCAAATTCTTGATTATAATCTACACGTATTATAGCAAGTTCTTAACCAAACCCTGAACCTCCTGCCTCAAGTCCAGGCATTGAAGGAGGCTGGCATTTTCTTTCCCTCTAACTTGTTACAGGTAGTTTCAGGTGAAAAATGACAGGAACTCTACCAGCCATTGCTTATAGAAGAAGCATAAAATATGACCACTCCCCCGTAGAGTGATGAAATGGTGACAAAAAGAACAAAAAAATTGTAAAACACTGTAAGAAACACAATCATGCAGGAAAAATGACAGCACAAAAGGAGAAAATCAGCAACTCACCTTAATACACTTTTTTTAAAACCATTATCCTTAGAAAGTAGCAAAGGGAGAGTAGCAGTCCTTGGCATTTTGTGGCTAAATACTAAAAAGTTCAAGCAAACAAAATTAAACATAATTAAATAAAATGGCTTCTCTAGAATGTTACTTGTGACTGCAAGACTGAATTTTCTCTTTGTATATTAAAGAACCTTATGGAAAAGAAAACAATTAAGACTTAGCCTTGGTAAAGCACATGATAGCTAGTATTCTCTCCAAGTTTAAATTGATAGATAATTTTTTGGTACATTTAATTTAAAAATTTAATGATACATCTTTTGAATGAGTTATGTGTAAGTTAACCAGAAATACTTGCACTTGGCAATAATTTCGTTCATAAAGTAATTTAGTTTTGTCAGGGTGTTGCTAATTTAAACAAGATGACCCGCCCCAAACATGACATTCTTGCATTTGTAGGAGATTCTTGGCAAATAGCATCATAATTTCCAAAGGACACTCCAAAATACACACACGTAGCAGTGACATTATCATCATGACAGGCTCCACAGCCATCACTCACCAAAAGTATCCTGGTACCTCCACCTTTTCATTCAGGAAACAGCTTCTGCAAGGAAAAAAAGGTATGAGTGATAGGGCTGAGAGAATGCTTTGGATACATTGAGAAGAACTTAACATCTATGTGTCTCAGAACCACCACTTTTCCTTTGTTGTTTTAGCAGAAGTCTTAATTTATTATATTATCTTTGCTTTTATGTTGTCTTGAGTGGAACTCATTTCCATGTCTCCCTTTGAGTCATGTAGAGTGGATACTAATGGGAATGATGACAGCACAGGATTGAGTCATACAGTAAAGGGGGAATGAAAAGCTACTGCAGCAGATTATCATTTCTCCAGATGCCCCAGCACAGTTCGAGTAGCAGTAATTATAAATTATAAATGCAGGTCCTTTCCTAACGGTAATGGCAAAGTTAATCAGGGAAAAGCAATGGACAACGATGTGCCAAGTATTTATCATGTGTGGCACCAAATGCAGGGTTATAAAATATCTTTCTGTCTTCCAGAAACCGGTAAACCAGTTCCAAAGACAAGCCATAGCCATAAAAATTTGCAAAACAAAACCTTGGGTAAGCTTACCAACAGTAGTAAGGAAAACATTTCTTTACAGGATGATAAAGATATACATAAACAGGATACATTAGCATACAGAATTTTTTGCTGGCATAGTCTCATTTAATCCTGACAGTCAATCTGAGAAGTTGGTGTTGTTGTTATCTCTCTTTTACAGACGAGGATCCAATGGCTCAGCAAGTTCAAGTGTCACAGTCCCAATAATAAGGCAGCTTTCCTGATATTTTCCCTCTTACAAAGTCATTGGGTTATTGTGCTGTTTAGATAGAGCTAAGATACCGAAGGCCAGATAAGACCATGGGTTGTCGTGATCTCCCTTGATGGGCATGGCCTTGCCAGAGTCAAACTGGAAAAGAAACAAGTCCCTAAACAAGAACCAGAACTTTTGCTTTCAGCCTGCAGGAGAAGGAACTCTTGTTCTTTGGGGCTTCACTGTCTTGATCCTATTCTTCAAAGAGGATGGAGACTCCTGATGATTGATGTAGAGCATGCCCACCACAAACTGGCTGACCAGGAGCTCAGATGGGATGGGGTCAACCAGCCCCAGAGGAGAAAAAACATTTTGTAATCATTACCATCTCAATTCATGGTATTTTCTGGGTTTGTTTGTTTTCCCTTTTGTCCTCACTCAACCCCAGCCTTCAACATCTTAGCTAAATATGTTGTTCCTTTCTCAGTGCTGAGTTGCAGAGAGCAAAGAGGAATCATGTGTCCATCTCTGTACCCCCGAGACATTTGTGGTGGTAAAGGTGACCGTCCCTTACGTGAAAGTGAGTCTCAATCAGGTCTACCTACTATTCTCAAAGTGAAAATTTTTCTGTTAATAACTGTGGAGTGGTTGAGGTAGTAGGCAAGGCAGCAGTTTCCTGGTTAGCAAGTAAAGTGGTAGTTCTCATCTCCAGTCTTCTGTCCTTTAACAATCACTGTTCTTCCTATAGCCACACCCACCAAACACAGAAGAAAAACAACATGGCACAGTGCTTTTTATGAGGTAAAGACATGACTAAGTAGTTAACACTCCTCAGGAAAACCAGTAGAAAATTCTTGATCCGCGGAATAAAATCTATTTGTATGTAATCAGAGAAATAAGAAAAGAATTTGAATGTGATGACCCACAAAACACCCAAAAAGGTGACTTTCAGGACAGCAGTCATCAAAAGTTTGCAATGCTGAATTTACTCATGGTTTCTTTTTCCAGAGTGCTCTTGTCTCTTTTGTATCTCCTAGCCCTATCTCCTCCATTAGAAGAAAACTCTGGAGTTTAAAACTCCCCGCCACCCAACCACCATATCCGTTGGTCACTTGGTACATAGTGGGATTATAAATAGATACCTCCTACAATTCAACCATACATATCAGGTCTTTATACTTCACAGCCACAGCTAGATGCCATCATGGTTGTTGGCTGAGACATACTAATGCAGTCTCTTGTGTCCTCAGTCTTTTCCAGAGGTCTTGCAACTTCTATGTTTGAAACGACTAAGCTCTAAAGGAGTTTGAGTTTGCCTCCATCTGTATATCACTGAAAACTAAACTTTAAACTTGTCAGTGTTGAAACTGCTGAACTGCTCTTCAGCAAATGTGATAGGAACAGATACATTGCACAGTTTGAAACCACTGACTAATATGAGATTTATACAAGATGTCACTTCACATTAGCAGAAATATCTGAGGTTGAACCTACCTTAAATACACTTATAAAAGCTATAATAATTTAATCAAAACCATTTGCTTCCCACAAATGATTTACAAGCAACTCTGCTTTGTTTCCCCAGATAAAGATGACTTAAAAAATAAAACAAGCAAAAAAAATGAAAAAGAACGGCTTTTAAAGAAGCACTTAGTTTATAAAATTACAAGGTTATTTTGCCTTATGGTTCATAAACTGATTCTGAAAACAACTCCAAGAAAGAGATGTTAAAATGCTGGAGCTAAGGAAACATAAGTAGATTTATGTGTCTAGTTTCCCAAGATGACAATTTTCAAGGGTACAGTGCTATCTTCTCTTTATGCTGCCTTCTTTTTTTGAGTTATCTGTTGAAAAAAGTTGATTCTGTTATTTAACGGTTATACAGATACCCATCATTCAGATAAAATATACTCACATGTTTCAATAATAATAGGTGCCAACTTTATTAGCTTTAAAGAAATACGATATTTAAAAATATACCAAAAGGTATCCATTTTTATCTCAGGCTAGGGAATAGAGTAGGATTATCATGATTTTTGTTTCCTTTGTGGTTCTCTGTATTTTCCACATTTTCTACATTGAGAATGTATTTCTTTTACAATCAGAAAACAATTACGAATTATTTACAAGTAAGCTTATTCACACTGTACTCAGGGGGCAGGGGGTGTTGAGCAGGACCATTATTCTTTCTGAGAAAAACCAAAATTTCCTTTTATAAGAAAAAATAAGGTTTATATAAGAATTATATAACCAGACTCTGGTTGGCACCCTATTGAAAGAAGTTTCTTTGAGTGGGTTTTATGATCCAAAATATTAATTCAGCACATTTCAATGTTCTCTGCTCTGGGTGGCACATTAATTTCCTCTCATTGACTTCCAGGGAGTTCTGTATGTGAACAAGCTATCTAGGGAATGGAACTAAAACCTGGCTCAGCAGGCACTCAGCATCTTCTGTCATGGTTTCTTCATTGTTTGCATAGCACAGAATTCTTTCAGGCCAGGAAAGCATTTGTTTATTACATTTTCCTTAAAATGCCAGTAGGTTTAAATTAAGGAAGATTTCATTTAGAGAAAAAGCATGCAGGGGGTTTTCATAACACAAAGCATTTGAGAAAATAGAAAGGTTTTACCCATTCATTTGCTCTTCTCATTTAGGATAATGTTACTTGTCCAACTTGCACATGGGCAAGCCTCTCCTGTCTTTTGTTTTGTTTTTTTGTTTTTAGTTTTTGTAAGGTTCTCTTTAAGTTAAAAATTATTTTACATGTTTGTAGTGTAATTAAAATCCCAACTTTTTGGAGGACTAATAATAGAATATAATAAGAAGACTTTCCTCTTTATTTCTGTTGACATTACTCTGCTGGTTCAAGTAACAATAAAGACCTGATTTAACTGTCATATATTGATGAAGGAAAGTTAACAGAGTCTTTTGATTTCTATAGTTTTTATCTCAGTTCTATAAGGAACTGTTATTAAGAAATCAATGAGCACTATTTCTTTAAAGATAGAATTTATATTTTGCCCTCTGATACATGTTGTTACTATCAGCACGACACTAAACTAGATATGAAAATCCGATTTTGCCAGTGGATATTAATTCAGTAATGAACATCTTTCCATTTGGCTTTGGATCAGACAATAGCTGTGAGCTTTACCTGACTGTATGCTTTAAGGCAACTCACATCAATTTCATTTTCTTAGGTACATGGACATTAACCTCCATTTAAACAGCAAGTATGAAATGGCATCAGTTAAGAAAATATTAGCAGCCAGGGGTATCTTTTATTTTGCAAAAATTTCAAAGTTGTCTCACTTCACTACATTTCTATTCATGGATATTGTTATCTAGAGGTAAATATCCATATGCAAAACATGAAGGTAAGGTAAAATACAGCCACTGGGGTACCATTTCTTTATGAAAGAGTTAATACAAGTTAAGAAGACAGAGTTCTGGGGAACCTGTGTGAGTCAATCTGTTAAGCATTTGACTCTTGATTCTGGCTTGGGCCTTGATCTCACATTTTGTGAGTTTGAACGCCTTATATGGCTCTGTGCTGATGGTATAGAGCCTGCTTAGGAAATTAGGATTTTTCTCTCTCCCTCTCTCTATACCCCTCCTCTGTTCCTGTGCATGCATGCTCTCCCTCCCTCTCTCTCTCTCTCTCTCTCTCTCTCAAAATAAATAAATAAACAACAACAACTAAAATACAGAATTCCTCAAAATCATTCCTTTGGTTTAGTTGGAGTGCTCAAGGTTCTAAAGGGATTTTGTTGTTTTTATTAATCCATAGCATCACTGATTTTAGAAACAATTTCCTAGTCACCAAAAGAAAAAGGAGCCAAAAGACTTCCCTCAGCCATTAGAAGCCTTGTGCTTCTCTGAGTGAGCTGTATGCACAATGACAGCAGAACCTCCTTGTGGTAGTCTATGAGAAGGGTCTTGCCTTGTCCTCCAGGCCAACACAGAAACATAGGAAATGCTCCACTTGGTCCTGAAGAGGCTGTCCAGTTCCTAGTAAGTTCAGACCAATCTATTCACAAAGGGATTACCAAAAAGCATGTTTACATTCTAAGGGTTTGTAACCTACCTCCCATACCCCAATCTACCTCTCTGCCTTACAGGAAATCTTGTCCCTGGAGTTATAGCGGATTTCTGCCAGCAAATAACATTACCCACAAGCACACCAGAGATCATTTAACAGAAAGTTATCAGGGAATATGAAACTATTGCCAGTTCACAACATATATTAAGACAGTATTGTTATGTTCACTTTTCTCTGGATCCTTATCAGGGGACCCAAAATATGTCTTTCTTTCAGTTCATATATTTTAAAAATAATTTCTAATTATTATGATACTACTTTGTAGGTATAAAAAAAAGAAGACATGTACACAGGCTCACAAATCTCTTGGTTCTTCAAAGAAAAGTACATTGAAAAAATTTTTTAATGTTTAATTTTGAAAGAGAGAGAGAGACAGAACGTGAGTGGGGTGGTGGGGGGCAGGGGTAGAAAGAGAGGGGCACACAGAATCCAAAGCAGGCTCCAGGGTCTGAACTGTCTGCACAGTGCCCGATGCAGGGCTGAAACCCACCAACCATGAGATCATGACCTGAGCCGAAGTCAGATGCTTAACTGACTGAGCCACGCAAGTGGCTGAAAGTACATTTAAAAAAAAAAAAAGGAAAGATAACTTCCAAAAGCATTTAAAATTTTTTAATTTAAATTCCAGTGTAGTTAACATACAGTGTTATAATAGTTTCAGGTATACAATATAGTGATTCAACAGCTCCAAATATTACTCAGTGTTCATCAAGATAAATGTACTCTTAATTCCCTTCACCTATTTCGCCCAGTTCTCTAACTACCCCCTCTCTGGTAACCATCACTTTGTTCTCTATCGTTAAGAATCTGTTTTTTGGTATGTCTTTCTCTTTTTTTCCTTTGTTCATTTGTTTTGTTTCTTAAATTCCGTATATGAGTAAAATCATATGGTATCTGACTTTTTCTGACTGGCTTATTTCACTTAGCATTATACTTTTTAGATTCATCCATGTTGTTGCAAATTGCAAGATTTCATTCTTTCTTTATGGCTGAATAATATTTTATTGTATATATACAATACATATGCATATATATGTATATACATATATACATATGCATATATACATATATACATATACATATATATATATTGCACCTTCCTTATCCATTCATCTATCAGTGGACACTTGGGCTGCTTCCACAGTTTGGCTATTGTAAACAATGCTGCAATAAACATAAGGGTGCATATATCCCTTTGAATTAGTGTTTTTGTAATTATTGTGTAAATACCCAATAGCGCAATTGCTGGATTATAGGGTAGATTTTAATTTTTTGAAATTAAATCCATATGGTCTTCCACAGTGGCTGCACCAGTTTTCATTTCCACTAACAACACAGAAGGGTTCCTTATTCTCCACATCCTCACCAACACTTGTTTCTTGAGTTTTTGAATTTAGCCATTCTAACAGGTGCAAGGTGGTATCTCATGGTTTTGATTTGCATTTCCCTGATAATGTGTGATGTTGAGCATCTTTTCATGTGTCTGTTGGCCATCTGTATGTTTTCTTTGGATACATGTCTGTTCATGTCTTCTATCCATTTTTTAGTTGGATTATTTGTTTTGTTTATGTTGACTTGTATGAGTTCTTTATATATTTTGTATATTAACCCCTATCAGATATGCCATTTGCAAGTATCTTCTCCATTCAATAGGTTGCTTTTTTGTTTTGTTGATGGTTTCCTTTGCTATGCAAAAGCTTTTCATTTTGATATAGTCCCAATAGTTGATTTTTGCTTTTGTTTCTCTTGCCTAAGGAGACATATCCAGAAAAAAAAATGTTCCAAGAGATTATGCCTATGTCTTCTTTTAGGAGTGTTGTGATTTCAAGTCTCACATTTAGGCCTTTAATCCACTTTTAGTATATTTTTGAGTATGATGTAAGAAAGTGGTCCAGTTTTACTCTTTTGCATGTAGCTTTCCAGTTTTCCCAACGCCATTTGTTAAAGAAACTGTCTTTGCCCCTTTGTATATTCTTGCCTCCTTTGTCATAGATTAATTGACCATATAAGTGTGGGTTTATTTCTGGGCTCTCTATCTTATTTCATTAATCTATGTGTCTGTATTTTGTGCCAGTAGCATTCTGTTTTGATTACTATAGCTTTGTAATATAATGTGAAGTCTATAAAACCTCCAGTTTTGTTTTTCCTTCTTCTTCAAGATTGCTTTAGCTATTTGAAGCCTTTTGTGGTTCTATACAAATTTTAGGATTATTTGTCCTAGTTCTGTGAAAATTGCTGTTGGTATTTTGATAGGGAGTGCATTAAATCTGCAGGTTGCTTTGGGTAGTGCAGACATTTTAACTATATTTGTCCTTCCAATCCATGAGCATGGAATGTCTTTCCATTTCTTTTTGTCATCCTCAGTTTCTTTCATCAATGTTTTATAGTTTTTGGAATGCAGGTGTTCACCTCTTTGGTTAAGTTTATTCCCAGGTATGTTACTATTTTTGGTGCAATTGTAAATTAGATTTTTTTCTTAATTTCTCTTTCTGCTGCTACATTATTAGTGTATAGAAATGCAACAGACTTCTGTACATAGGTTTTGAATCCTGTGACTTTACAAAATTCATTTTTCATTTCTGGTCATTTTTTCATGGAATCTTTAGGGGTTTCTATACATGGTATCATATCATCTGCAAATAGTAAAGTCTTACTTCTTCCTCACCAGTTTGGATGCCTTTTATTTCTTTTTGTTGTCTGATTGCTGTAGCTAAGACTTCCAGTACTTTGTTGAATAAAAATGGTAAGAGTGGACATCCTTTTCTTGCTCCTGACCTTAGGGGAAAAGCTCTTAGTTTTTCCCCATTGAGCATGATGTTCACTGAGGGTTCTCTATATAAGACTTTTATTATGTTGAGGTATGTTCCTTCTTAACCTACTTCATTGAGGCTTTTATCATGAATGGATTATTGTACTTTGTATCACGGTAGTGCTGGCCCCATAGAATGAATTTGGAAGTTTTCCTTTCTCTTTTATTTTTTTGGAATAGTTTGAGAAGAATAGGTATTAACTCATCTTTAAATGTTTGATAAAATTCCCCTGTGAAGCCATCTGGTCCTGAACTTTTGTTTGCTGGGAGGTTTTTTGTTTTTTGTTTTTTGTTTTTTTACTGATTCCATTTCATTGCCAGTAACTTATCTGTTCAAATTTTCTATTTCTTCCTGCTTTGATAGGTTATATGTTTTGGTATTTTAAAACATTGTAGAAATTTACAATTGAATGAATGGTACAATAATCACTTTATTGAGAATGTCTACAATGCTAAAAATTTGCTTTTAATTTCTATGGATAAAAAGATCTATTTCATTATGAAATTGCTTCCAAAAGATGTGGGAATTGAATTTATACAGACTTACTCTGTAGTTTAGAGGTGATCTCTACTTCAGACATTCTATGAAAATTGTTTAAAATGTTTTGCTTTGTTTTGTTTTGTATGCCAAACATGTGGTCAAAGCCATTCTATTATGTCCCATCAAGTCACGTCTCTAAGAATTACTTTTAATTACAGCTAATTACTATGGTATACTATTTCTTTGCAACAACTTCTTATTTTCTGTTAACCAAATTTTTATTTTTAATTCAAGTTTTAATGTTAGTTTCTGTTCATTTAAATTTCAGAAAATTAATATGGACAATAAAATTATAAAAGCAACCAGCTTTCCTTTCTCCTGAACCTGTTTGGAATTGTTTTGGTTCTGGCCACAATTATTCATTCTACAACCAATATTCATCAATTGCCTACAACGTGTCAAACACTATACTCTATACTAAGCAAATATTGGTATGGCTAAGAAGAATATTATCTCTTGCCCACTTCTAATATAAGAGGAATGCCTGCTACTTGACCAATAACAACCAAAAATAACAGGTTCAATGAAGAAGTGCCTGATAATATGAAATCTCATAAGGGAGAATTCACATTGACTGGGGTTTTAGAAAAGGTTCTCTGGAGGAAATTACATTTAAGCTGAGAGCTAATGGTAGTTGTCTTCCAATATTTGTTTTCTCTTTATTCCACCGTTATAGGACTTTACCTGGATACCTAGAGATTCGGAATAAAAACTCATTACTTTCTATGCGGCTAAATGAAGTCAAATTACCAATTTCTGGCAAAGAAAATATGAGTAGAAACAATGTATGGAACTTCTGTCTTGCATCCTTAATGGGAAAAGTATATGATCTTACTTTTATTTCCCTCATGTTCTGCTGTCTGGAATATGACAATGGGGACAAGACATCCTGGAGAATGTGAGTAAGGAAAATTCTATGGGGATAGTAAAATCACAAGAAAAGAGGAAATATGAGTAGGATCTCTGATGATATTCAGAGTGTAGCAGCCATATCAACTTAGAAATAAAATTCAGTCTTATCTAAACCACTGTTATTTTTGTTCTCTATTACACACAGTTGGACATATGTATTAGTGCTATCTTGAAACAGGCAAAGTAAACCAGAAGAGGACAGCATTCTAAGCAAATGGACAATAATGCAGAACCCATTCAAGAAACTAAAATTGTTCAATATGATTGGAATAGAAGAAATAGAAAAGGGTAGATTTGTCAAGATGAGGTTACAAAAGTGTCACAGCAGATTGTTGTAGAAATGACCACAAATTTGTTTATGCCTATGGGTATTCATCTAAGCCTAACTATGTGATTTGTCTTGGCTCACTGGACAGCACCAAAAAATGTTAGCAAAGCCTTAAAAAGTGCTTATGCATTAAGTTTTCTCTCTTATGTTTCTCTTTGAACCCTGAGACCACTACCTATGAACAAGTATGGGGGTAACCTGCTGGAGGATGAGACCATGTGGAACAGAAATGTATGGTCCCAGCTGAGCCCCCTTAGTTATACCAACCCACCAGTAATGGCCAGACATGTATGTGAGGCTGTATCTAACCCCCAGTAAAGCTGCAAGATGACCTCAAAGATGTGCCAAAATATCCCAGAATAGAAATGTCTAACTGACCTACAGAATTATGAGCAAATAAAATATTTTAAGCTGCTATGTTTTGGGATGGTTTATTACACAGCAAAAACTAACTGATACAAGTATACAGAGTAGAGAATATATGGGCTCTTTTGTTTATTATTTATTCATCCAAAATTTATTAAGCACTACCTATGTATCAGGTAGTGTGCTAAATAGGCACTGGAAATGTACCAGTGTCCAAGACACAAGGTCTCTGCCCTCATGGAGCTTATTGACCATGGTAAGGAATTTGACTTATTATAAGGACAATAAAAAAAAAAAACTATTAAAAGTCTTTAAAGCCAGGGCTAATTGATTCGATTTGAATTTTTAAAAGATTGCTCTAGGGCACCTGGGTGCCTCAGTCGGTTGAGCATCTGACTTCAGCTAGGTCATGATCTTGTGGTTGGTGAGTTTGAGCCCCACATAAGGCTTACTGCTGTCAGCACAGAGCCCACTTCAGATCCTCTGTCCCCCTCTCTCTGCCCCTCCCCCACTTGCACACACACTCTCTCTACCTCTCTCTCTCTCAAAAATAAATAAGCATTAAAAAATACACACACACAAAAAGATTGCTCTAGTTACAATGTGGAGAATGGATTCAAAAGAGTAACTACATACACTGAAAGATTACTTAGGATGCCAATGCAATAGCCGGGCAAGGAACAACTAATTGTGACCTAGACTAAGATAATACCAGTAGACGTAGAGAAGAGAGATTAGTTACTTAAGACATAGAAAGGACAGGATTTGGTAACTGATTAAAAATATGGAGTGAGGAAAAAGGATAGGGTAGCTAGGATAAAACAGGTTTCCAGCTGAGCAAGTCATCAGGAAATATAGTGCCATTTACTGGGGTACAGAATGTGACAAGTAGGGAAGGTCTATGTAATAAAGATTGTGAATTTGGATTTGAAATGCTCGTGAAATATTAAATTAGAAATGTAAAAAAAGGCACATATGTAATTCTGGAGTGACATGAGACACCCAATATACACATATAAATTTGGGATTATTTGGCATAGTAATGGAAATTAACTCACAGGAATAGATGAGATTGTGTACAGAGTGGACAGTGAAAATGAGAAGAATGGAGGACTTTGGACAGAATTTGGAGGAATGACAACACTTAATGGTTTAATAGAGAAACAGAATTTAGCTTAAAAAAGTGCAAAGAAATAGCCAGAATGGGAAGCTGGAATGTGTCCTCATGTGACAAAAAGAAAGATTTTGTTTTTAAGAAAAGAATGGTCAACTCTAATGAGTATTGTTGAGTGGTTAAATTAACTGAGGACTGAAACATTATTTAGATTTAATAACTGGAAGGCCATGGATAAGATTGGCAGAAACCACTTCAAAGGCAGACTGGAGTTGGAAGCCAGAATGGAATGGAGCAGGAAGCTAGTGGAAAATAAGGTAAAGGTGACAGTGCACACAACTCATGTTGTGCACATGACAGTGCACAACTCAGTGCACACAGAAGTCATGCTGTGAGGAGGAGAAGAAAGATAAGAATGTGGCTGCAAAGGGAAACACGGGTCAAGAAATAGCTTAAATATTTACATATTTAAGTATTGATGAGAAGAAGCCAATAAAGATGAAGAGGTTGAAGCTATATGTTAAAGTAGGAATGAGATTCAGGTGGAGGATATGATTTTTTATAGAACATAAAACACTTGGTCCAGTGAGAATGGGGAAAAAGGAAGAGATGGCAGCAGATACAGGAAGATTTGTAAATTTGGTGGCAGGAAGTCAAGAGAAATCCCATATAATGGTTTCTCGTTTTAAGGGGCAGAATATAAGAGACAAATTCTTATGCTGATAATAAAGAGGCTGGGAAGTTGGGGCTTGGAGATCTGAGGAGAGTGAAGAATGTTTGGAATAGTTATTGTGGAAAGTGGGAAAGCAAACTGAGTTGGAAAACCTGATAAAATCACTGAGTGTTGTTGAGAGCCAAGTTGAATTTGTGAGCATGAATTTATAGTAGTTCCATTTGTGTTTAGACTCAGGGGAGAAGGATTATTGGGACTACCTAGGGTTAAAGTCTCTTCTGGTAACTGCACCCAATAGGCAAAGGGTCAAGGGAATCATTAGCAAGACAGTAGTTGAACTATGGGAGCAAGGAATCTAATCTAAGTAGGACAATGAGAGAAAATAGGAGGAAACTGATACATCAAGAGAAAGAAGAGAGACCAATGGCTTAGAAAGCCAAATGAGGTAAGGGGCGCCTGGGTGGCTTGGTCGGTTAAGCGTCCGACTTCGGCTCAGGTCATGATCTCACGGTCCGTGAGTTCGAGCCCCACGTCGGGCTCTGTGCTGACAGCTCAGAGCCTGGAGCCTGTTTCAGATTCTGTGTCTCCCTCTCTCTCTGCTCCTCCCCTGTTCATGCTCTGTCTCTCTCTGTCTCAAAAATAAATAAACGTTAAAAAAAAATTAAAAAAAAAAAAAAGAAAGCCAAATGAGGTAAAACAGGCAATGCAGAAATATGTAAGCAGGAAGCCTTGAGGATAGAAGGACAGGCAGACATTAGGGTGACCCCCACGATGCCCACCTTCCAGTACTCACGTTTTTTGTGTGATTCTCTTCCCTTGAGAGTGAGTAGGACCTATGTCTTCCTTCTAACCCAATAGAAAACAGCAAAGGTGACAAAATGTACATGATTAAATGTACATGATTACATTACACAGGACTGCAATGGCTATCTTAAGAGGACACCCTCTCTCCCTTGCTGGCTTTGAAGAAGCAAGCTGCCATGTTGTGAGCTGAACCATGTACCCACATCAAGGGCCATGTGGTAAGTAACTGAAAGTGTCCTCTGGCCATCAGTTAACAAGAAACTGAGGCTTTTAGTCCAACAACCTATAAGAAACTGAAATCTGGATGAGTGGCCAAGAGGGTGGAACAGCATGGAAGGTTCTTTTTTCTTTTTTTTTTTTTTTTTGCATCTCTTGTCCATGAAATACACCCAGATCAACACTAACAGCCAGATCAACCATCCTGCACACCTAGAGAACTGACTTGACGATTAACACAACAATCTTCACAACCTGAGCCACAGAACTCAGCAGGTACTTGGCACAGAGAGGTGAACTGGGGGAGAGAGAAGCCGTGGAGGGCAGGGAGCTGTTTTTGCTTGCAGAGAGAGGATGGCGGGGGAGACTACAGGAAAAGCACCCCTCTCCAAAGCAGCTGGAGAGAAAAGGGGAAAAGTGGAAACAGCATCAAGGACTGAACAAAACAAGGAGAAAGGAGGAAGGAGAGGGTTTAAATTCCATTAAGACTCTATAAACAGGGGCAGTGCAGAGTCTGAAACTCTGAAGCTGATACCTGGTGGCGCTCTGGTAGGAAGGGCGAGTCCCCCAGGACCAGAGAACGAGGTCCTCGGGGTCCTTGGGTCACAGGCAGAGGCAGTTCCCCTGCTGGGAGTATATTTGGTAGAGGCTGTGCACACACCCCACAGGCAAAGGTCCTAGCAGACCCTGGAAAACAACTACATTCACTGGTGCTGGAACAAGGATGTTAAGGGTGAAGCCTAGCACCAGATGTGTGTTGTGATTTTCCCAAATCCCTGAAATGCTGCTGCTACACAATCACATGAAATTTGTCTGGGGCGGGCTGGCACCCAGCTGCAGTCTCTGGGCATCAGCGGCAGCACAGTCCCATAAAAGTTCCTGGGCGTGGCCAGCACCTGGCCATTGCTCGGTGAGACCCTCCCCCAGAAAGTCTGAGTGGGTCAAAGCCACAGTCCCTCAGAAGTGAGGGGTTAGGAAACACAGCCACATCTGAGATAAAACTCAGGTGGGAGGTGCCGCCTGGCAACCTGACGTCTTGGTCACAGACAATGTAAAAGCAGGGAGTGAACAGAAGCTGGAGACAAAGGACGGGTGTGTGATTGCTAATCGGGAAGAACAGAATTCTGATACTAGAGACTCGGTAGCTG
Organism: Panthera pardus; assembly: GCF_024362965.1. Classification (NCBI taxonomy): domain Eukaryota; kingdom Metazoa; phylum Chordata; class Mammalia; order Carnivora; family Felidae; genus Panthera; species Panthera pardus. Next base: position 82,321,948 of record NW_026526688.1, on the reverse strand, counting down.
GGTGACGGCATTTTCACCCCTCCCGTGCATGCACATACGCACCTACAAGCACCATAACAATTCATCCCGGTAAGCTAAGCAGCTCTATCTAGTGAGAATGGCGCTGTTACACTAAGTTCCGCCCAACTGAGCCAACCTCGCTCCACAGGAACACCACAAGTCTCTCCACCTGCTTAGTTTATAGACTATAAAGTGCTTCACAGTTTGACTTCTAGGGGAAACTGATGTAATTTCAATCATATTTCAGTCTATTCGCTGGCCCATCTATTCAATTTTTTTCTTTTTATTTTCTTTTCTTTCTCGTGAATACAGAAAGAAAAAAAATTATTTTTATTTTCAGTTTTTATTAAAAATATTTTTCTTTAATCTTTTTCTACTGTGTTTTTTAATTTTTGTAAAATTTCCAAATTATATTTTATTTCCATCATTTCACTTTATTCTATTTCATTGTATTCATTTTTTCAAATTTCCAAACGTTTTCCATTTTTTCCTTTTTTTTTTCTTCTTTTTTTATCTTTTCTTTTTTTCTCTAATCTATCAAGCTCCTTTCAACAACCAGACCAAAAAACACCTAGGATCTAGCATCAATTATTTGACTTTTTTGTGTGTGTTGTTTTTAATGTTTTAATTTAAAAAAATTTTTTTACTTTATTAATTCCTTTTCTTCCTTCAAAATGATGAAATGAAGGAATTCACGCCAAAAGAAAGAGCGGGAAGAAACGACAGCCAGGGACTTAATCAACACAGATAGAAGCAAGATGTCTGAATCAGAATTTAGAATCACAGTAATAAGAATACTAGCTGGGGTTGAAAATAGATTAGAATCCCTTTCTGTGGGGATAGAAGAAGCAAAAGCTTAGTCAGGATGAAATAAAAACTGCTGTAACTGAGCAGCAATCTCGAATGGCTGCCATGGCAGCACAGATGGATGAGGCAGAGCAGTGAATCAGTGATATAGAGGAAAAACTTATGGAGAACAAGGAAGCAGAAAAAAAGAGGGAGACTAAGGCAAAAGAACATGATTTAAGAATTAGAAAAATCAGTGGCTCATTAAAAAGGAACAGCATCAGAAACATATGGGTCCCAGAAGATGAAGAGAGAAAAAAAGAGGTAGTAGGGTTATGTAAGTAAATCATAGCTGAAAACTTTCCTAACCTGGGGAAAGATACAGACATCAAAATCCAGGATATACAGAGGACTCCCATTAGATTCAACAAAAACCAACCATCAACAAGGCATATCATAGTCAAATTCACAAAATACTCAGGGAAGAAAACAATCATGAAAGCAGCAAGGGAAAAAAAGTCCTGAACCTACAAGGGAAGACAGATCAGACTGGCAGCAGACCTATCCACAGAAACTTGGCAGGCCAGAAAGGAGTGGTAGGATATATTCAATGTGCTGAATCAGAAAAATATGCAGCCAAGAATTCTTTATCCAGCAAAGCTGTCATTCAAAATAGGAGAGATAAAAAGTTTCCAGACAAACAAAGGAGTTTGTGACCACTAAACTAGCCCTGCAAGAAATTTTAAGGGGGACTCTCTGAGGGGAGAAAAGACAGAAAAAAAAAAAAGCAACAAAGACTAGAAAGGACCAGAGAACACCACCAGAAACTCCCACTCTACAGGCAACATAAGGACAATAAATTCATATCTTTCAGTACTCACTCTAAATGTCAACGGACTAAATGCTCCAATCAAAAGACATTATGTAACAAAATGGATAAGAAAACAAGATCTATCTATATGCTGTTTACAGGAGACTCACTTTAGACCTAAAGACACCTTCAGATTGAATGTAAGGGGCTAGAGAACCATCTATCGTGCTAATGGTCAACAAAAGAAAGCTGGAGGAGCCATACTTATATCAGACAATCTAGATTTTAAAATAAAGACTGTATTAAGAGATGAAGAAGGGCATTATATCATAATTAAGGGTTCTATCCCCCAAGAAGACCTAACAATTGTAAACATTTGTGTTCCAAGTGTGATAGCACCCAAATATATAAATGAATTAATCACAAACATAAAGAAACTAATTGATAATAATACCATAATAGTAGGGGACTTCAACACTCCATTTACAACAATGGACAGATCATCTAAACAGAAAATCAACAGGGAAACAATGGCTTTGAATGACACACTGGACCAGATGAACTTAACAGATATAATTCAGAACAATTCATCCTAAAGCAGCAGAATACACATTCTTCTCCAGTGCACATGGAACGTTCTCCAGAATAGATCACATACTGGGACACAAATCAGCCCTCAACAAGTACAAAAAGATTGAGATCATACCATGCATATTTTCAGACCACAACGCTATGAAACTCGAAATCAACCACAAGAAAAAATGTGGAAAGATAACAAATACTTGGAGAGTAAAGGCCATCCTACTAAAGAATGAATGCACTAATCCAGAAGTTAAAGAGGAAATTAAAAAGTACATGGAAGCCAATGAAAATGATAACACCACAGCCCAAAACCTCTGGGATGCAGCAAAGGCAGTCATAAGAGGAAAGAATATACCAATCCAGCCCTTCCTAAAGAAGGAAAAAGGTCTCAGATACACAACCTAACCTTACACCTTGAAGAGCTGGAAAAAGAACAGCAAATAAAACCCCAAACCAGCAGAAGACAGGAAATAATAAAAATTAGAGCATAAATCAATGTTATGAAAACCAAAAAACAAACAATAAACAAACAGTAGAACAGATCAATGAAACCATAAGCTGATTCTTTGAAAGAATGAACAAAATTATAAACCCCTAGCCAGTTTGATAAAAAAGAAAAAGGAAAGGACCCAAGTAAATAAAATCAAGAATGAAAGAAGAGAGATCACAACCAACACACCAGAAATACAAACATAATAAGAGAATATTATGAGTGATTATATGCCAATAAAATGCCAAAGCAATCTACATATTCAATGTAATATCTATCAAAATAACACCAACATTCTTCACAGAGCTAGAACAAATAATCATAAAATTTGTATAGAACCAGAAAAGACCCCGAATAGCCAAAGCAATCTTGAAAAAGAAAACCAAAGCAGGAGGCCTCACAATCCCAGACTTCAAGCTATACTACAAAGCTGTAATCATCAAGACAGTATGGTACTGGCACAAGAACAGACACTCAGATCAATGGAACAGAATAGAGAACCCAGAAATGGACTCACAAATGTATGGCCAACTAATCTTTGACAAAGCAGGAAACAATATCCAATGGATTAAAGATAGTCTCTTCAGCAAGTGATGCTGGGAACACTGGACAGCGACATGCAGAAAAATGAACCTGAACCACTTTCTTACATTATACACAAAAATAAACTCAAAGTGGATGAAAGACTTAAATGTAAGACAGGAAGCCATCAAAATCCTTGAGGAGAAAGCAGGCAAAAACCTCTTTGACCTTGGCTGCAGCAACTTCTTACTCAACATGTCTCCAGAGGCAAGGGAAACAAAAGCAAAAATGAACAATTGGGACCTCATCAAAATAAAAAGCTTCTGCACAGTGAAGGAAACAATCAGCAAAATTAAAAGGGAACCGACAGAATGGGAGAAGATATTTGCAAACGACATATCAGATAAAGGTTAGTATCCAAAATGTATAAAGAACTTCTCAAACTCAACCCCCAAAAAACAAAATTCAGTCAAGAAATGGGCAAAAAACATGAGTCCACTACTCCAAAGAAGACATCCAGATGGCCAACCGACACATGAAAAAATGCTCAACATCACTCATCATCAGGGAAACACAAATCAAAACCACAATGAGATACCACCTTATACCTGTCAGAATGACTAACATTAATAACTCAGGCAACAACAGATGTTGGCAAGGATGCGGAAAAAGAGGATCTCTTTTGCACTGCTGGTGGGAATGCAAACTGGTGCAGCCACTCTGCAAAACAGTATGAAGGTTCCTCAAAAACTTAAAAATAGAGGGGCACCTGGGTGGCTCAGTTGGTTGAGTGTCTGACTTTGGCTCAGGTCATGTTCTCACTCTTTGTGAGTTCATGCCCTGTATTGGGCTCTGTGCTGACAGCTCAGAGCCTGTAGCCTGCTTCAGATTCTGTGTTTCCTTTTCTCTCTACCTCTCTCTCTCTCTCTCTCCCCCACCTCAAAAATAAACATTAAAAAAAACTTAAAAATAGAACTACCCCATGACCCAGCAGGGTCCCTGTAAATGGGATAAATCCCTGTATTTATCCAAGAGATACAGGTTTGCTCTTTTGAAAGGGGCACGTGCACCCCAATGTTTATAGCAGCACTACCAACAATGGCCAAAGTATGGAAAGAGCCCAAATGTCCATCAATGGATGAATGGAAAATAAGATGTGGTATATATATACAATGGAGTATTAGTTAGCAATCAAAAAGAATGAAAACTTGCCATTTGCAACTACGTGGATGGAACTGGAGGGTATTATGCCAAGCAAAATTAGTCAGTCAGAGAGAGACAAATATCATATGACTTCACTTATAAGAGGAATTTAAGATGCAAAACAGATAATGGGGTGCCTGGGTGGCTCAGTCGGTTGGACGACCGACTTTGGCTCAGGTCATAATCTCACGGTCGGTGAGTTCGAGTCCCATGTCAGGCTCTGTACTGACAGCTCAGGGCCTGTTCAGATTCTGAGTCTCCCTCTCTCTCTGCCCCTCCCCTGCTTATGATCTGTCTGTCTATCTCTTTCAAAAAGGAATAAACATTTTTTTTAAAAAGATACAAAACATATGAACATAAGGGAAGGGAAGCAAAAATAATATAAAAACAGGGAGGGGGACAAAACATAAGAGACTCTTAATATGGATAACAAACAGAGGGTTGCTGGAGTAGTTGTGGGAAGAGGAATGGGCTAAATGGGTAAGGGGCATTAAGGAATCTACTCCTGAAATCATTGTTGCACTATATGCTAACTTGGATTTAAATTAAAAACAAAAACAAACAAAAGGAAACAGCTGCATCTTAAACTCACCAAGTTGTGCACATGAAATATGTATAGCTTTTTGTATGTCAATCATTCGTCAATAGAGTGGCTTAAAAAAGAAAGAAAGAATCTGAAATCTGCCAACAACCACCTGAGCTTGAAAACAGATCCTTCCCCAGTCTTGACTTAGTTGAGACTGGAGCTCCAGTCAACACCTTTATAGCAGCACTGAGAGATGCTAAAGCTACGCCGGTACTCTTAACCCATTAAAATGTGAGATAATAAGTGTGTTTTGTTTTAAGCTGCCAAGTTTGTAATGATATTGTTACAGAGCATATATAATTAATAGAGAGGATGTAGTCAAATAGAGAAATATCAAACCAGAGATGATGACAAAGCACAAGGTGTCATCTCAGGAGAAGATAAAGGTGAAGTGAAGGAAGAGGTGAGTGGAAATAAGGAGAATTAGAGAAACAGGTTGTGTTATTTGTTCCACAATGACTAAGAACATATGCAATGGGCTTTAGACTTTAAAGATACATGATATAAGCAAGGACCAAGAACTCTTAGCAGTGCACATACAGAGAGATGCAGTCTCAGATTAATAATGAGAAGATAAGCACCATACTAGGACATCTGTGTTTAGGATAAAATGATCATCCCTGGCCAGCTCTTTTGGAAGGACCATAGTGAACTGACTGAAGATTGTCTTTGGACATGTTTGTGTTTGTACCATAGCTCTGTGATTTAGTAGCTATACAGCCATGGGAAATTTTTCCCCAGCTGAGTTTTTCTTTTATGTAAAATGTATTTATTTCAGTGCAGGGTTGCTACAATGATTAAATGAGGTGATAATGCAAAGCACTTATTGCTGCACCTGGTATAAAGTAAGGACTCAAATACAGCTCTTCCATTCAAGAAACTTTCATTTCACGAAAGTAATTGATCAAATGGACTCAAAGGCTAGAGAGCAATGTCACATAGGTGGTTGAGGAGAGAAAGCTTAGAAAAAAACAATATGAAAAAAATAGCCACTCATCTGTATAAGTAGAATAGCACAAAAGGAATTGAAAAAATCATTAACATCCCAGCAGAGATGAAGAGGAAAATCCTACTTTTTAAAGACATGAGATAAGGCTGGATTAAAAATTCACAGAACGTGGGGAGCCTGGGTGGCTCAGTTGGTTGAGTGTCTGACTTCGGTTTGGGTCATGATCTCATGGTCCTCGAGTTTGATCCCTGTGTCAGGCTCTGTGCTGCCAGCTCAGCAGGTGGAGCCTGCTTCAGATTCTGTGTCTCCCCGCTGCCTCTCTCTGCCCTTCCCCCACTCGTGCTCTGTCTCTCTCTCTCTCTCTCAAAAACTACATGCACATAAAAAATTTTTAATTTACAGAATGCAACGCTGAACTTCAGAAATACGATCTAAATTTTTCCTGAAGAGACACTAAATCAATATCCATACTTCACAAGATGAACACATTTTTAAAAGTGTCTTTTCCTAATGTGAGTGATGACTTCATATGAGGACTACTGCCATCTGTAGTGCTGGACTTTGTGTTGGTTCCACCTACAGAGACTCTCACTTTCTCAGGATGAAAATAAAATTATTCTTCCTCAGGTACATATCAGTCATGTTAACCTATCATTTAAACAATAAATAATGTACATTTTGATGATTAAAATAGAATTATTTTTCATAGGAAAACAAGGTCTAGCTCAGTATGTTTTGAATTCATGCTCCCAAGAATAAACCCACAACTCTCCATTCCTTTACCAAAAGAGAAAAAAAAAAAACAAAACTCATCTGTTTTAAAGGATATGATATCCTGACATTTGGGTTAATTTACACTTAAACTATCCAAACATATTTCAAAAACTCGTGGATATTTGAGCATATATATATTTCAGATATTTTAAATAGAAAAATCACATTTTATGTAAGGTAAGCAAACCAAAACACCAAAAGATTGAATCTTGTGGAATCTATGGTCTTAAGAAATACAAATAGATTTTAAAGTTGAAAAGCTTTCTTTTTTATCCAACATTTATTCTAAATTTATGCATGTAAAAATATCTGTAATGTCTACAAAATGCCCAGGTGTTTATAATTATTAATACATGAAAATGTTTGCAGAACTTCATGCCCTTGGCCAGGACATAAAATTTAGACATATTTCCAACAAAAGAACTGTAGAATTTCTTTGATGAGTAAACCACTCATTCTGAAAATAAAAGGATATGTGCAATTCATGAGTTTTAGAATAAGGCCAAATTTGTGGTCTCAAACCACCCCACACAAATAATTTTTAACTATATCACATTCTATCAGATTTTGATATATTGTTGCCTTAGATGTAATGATTTTTTGGCCCTAAAATTTAAATGCTAAGTTTTTGGTTTAGTCAGAACATTCTTTTACAGATATATTTGTCCCTGTCCAGACCAATAACCACAAGGCTACTGCAAATCCACACTTTAAACTACACAAGAAAGGGTTCTATAACATAAATTTTCTCCAGGAAAATTATTTATAAGGTAAATAATGTTTTAAATGTTTATTTGAAAATTTTTAAACGATCACATATTTAAGTTTGATTTAATTAGATTCATATTGTACCTATCTTTCATATTTTCAAAGAAATGTTTTTGCCAGATTGTCAAATTGTCAAAATTGTACATAGCCTAGTATCTTTGAGGATTAGTTCTTCATCTTGATTAAAGTAGCCTGTTTTGAATAAATAAATCTTAGTATTTTTACATTACTCTTGAATTAAACACATCTAAAAACAGAGCATGTTTTCATTCAATCACTAGTACATGTTGATTTGCATATGTTGTTTTGGTGGCTTATTTGCCAAACATTTAGTTAAATGATAAATAGATACTCATTGAGGAATTAAACTTTCCTACAGGGTGGTCTTGATATGAGTCAAGCCAGAAAATTAATGCTCAGTTTCCAAAACACCTAATGCACACTAAAATAATTAATTCTATAGCTGTGTGGGCTTTCAATTCTCTGAATTTATAATGTCTTCCATATTTTATTAATTGTTTAGATAGTTAAGGTATTATACTTTGTCACATCATTTATGTAGGGCTGAGATACAAATGAGTTAATTTACTTGATGTAATCATTAATTACTGATTAATTAATTGCATCTCAGTTGCAATCATTCTGTTTATGAGGTAATTTCATGATGTAGACTGTTTTCCATTATTTTATAATTAAGTACCATTTCTGAACACCCTCTGGTCCCATTAGCTCGCCCTTCCATTTCCATCGAAGGAAAATGTATTAGCAAATTATACCACTGCAGCTGATTCAGGTATTATAAGAAATTGACATTTACTAAAGAAAAACTCTAGCATATACTATAAAAATAACAGTTTAAGTCACTACCATTGAACAAAACTTTTTAAAAAGTAATTTTGAATTGGGGCACCTGGGTGGCTTAGGCAGTTGAGTGTCTGACTTCAGCTCAGGTCATGATCTTGAGGTTAATGAGTTTGAGCCCTGCGTCATGCTCTGTGCTGACAGCTCAGAGCCTGGAGCCTGCTTGGATTCTGAGTCTCTCTCTCTCTCTCTCTCTCTCTCTCTCTCTCTGCCCCTCCCCCGCTCACACTCTGTCTCTCTGTCTCAAAAATAAACGTTAAAAAAATTTAAATTTGAATTGACAACACTCAATTCTGAGAGACACAACTTCTAGCCATCATGAGAAATCTACACAAAAGACTCCTGTTGCAGGCACCCAGGGATCTCCATTCTAATTTAGTCCCTCTCACTGAGACCTCCAGTTAATGAGCAGAGACCAAATCATTGAGTCAAGGATTTTCAATGGCACATCAGCAAAGTCTTGGAGCCTCAAAGACACATATTAGATGTGGAGCTGGCTACACAAAAGAGGCTAGATAATAATGGCAGGCCACAGTCCCTGCTGCTGTGGCCAAGTGCAGTGAATGTTGCAGATAGACTCCATCTGATTCCGACATGATTCCATCATTCCATCAATGATTTGGACATGATAACAGACCAGTTGTACATATTTAGAAAAGGCCAACTATCTGTAAAGAAATTCATGTAAATGTCATCTGCTAATTGGTGTTTCTGCCCTTAGGGAATTTATATATAGCAATAAAATTTTATTCAGTTGAGGACCCACAACTATATGGGCAACCACCTTCAACAAAGCAGGAAAGAATATCCAATGGAAAAAAGACAGTCTCTTCAACAAATGGTGTTGGGAAAACCGGATGGCAACATGCCGAAGAATAAAACTGGACCACTTTCTTACATTCTACATTTATTAGAAAAATAAATTCAAAATGGATAAAAGACCTAAATGTGAGACAGAAAACCATCAAAATCATAGAAGAGACACAGGCAGCAACCTCTTTGACCTCAGCTACAGCAACTTCTTACTAGACACATTGCCAAAGGCAAGGGAAACAAAAGCAAACATGAACTATTGGGACTTTACCAAGATAAGTTTCTGCACAGTGAAGGAAACAAGCAACAAAACTAAAAAGCAGCCTACATAATGGGAGAACATATTTGAAAATGACATATCTGATAAAGATTTAGTATCCAAAGTCTATAAAGAACTTATCAAACTCAACACCTAAGAAACAAATAACCCAGTTAAGAAATGTGCAGAAGACATGATTAGACATTTTTTTCAAGGAAGACACACAGATAGCTAATAGACACATGAGATGCTCAACATTACTCATCATCAGGGAAATACAAATCAAACCATGATGAGATACCACCTCACACCTGTCAGAATGACTAAAATGAACAACACAAGAAATGGCAGGTGTTGACAAGGATATAGAGAAAGGGAAACCCTCTTGCACTGCTGGTGGGAATGCAAACTCGTGCAGCCACTCTGGAGAACAGTATGGAGGTTCCTCAAAAAACTAAAATTAGAACTACCCTACAATCTACCAATCACATGATTGGTATTTACCCAAAGGATACAAAAATACAGATTCAAAGGGGTATATGCATTGGGGACCCCAATGTTTCTAGCAGCATTATCGGCAATAGCCAAAGTATGGGGAGAGTACAAATGTCCATCGATTGATGAATACATAAAGAAGATGTGGTATACATATACAATGGAGTATTACTCAGCCATCAAAAAGAATGAAATCTTGTCATTTGCAATGATGTGGATGGAGTTAGAATATATTATGCTAAGCGAAATAAGTCAGAGAAAGAAAAATACCATATGATTTCACTAATATGTGGAATTTAAGAAACAAAACAGATGAACATATGGGAAGATGGGGGAGGGAAGAGAGGGAAACAAACCACAAGAGACTCTTAACAATAGAGAACAAACTAAGGGTTAATGGAAGGAGGTGGATGGGAGATGGGCTAGATAGTGATGGGCATTAAGGAGGGCACTTGCTGTGATGAGCACTGGGTGTTGTATGTAAGCGATGAATCACTGAATTCCACTCCTGAAACCAATATTGCACTGTATGTTAGCTAATTAAAATTTAAATTAAAAAAATTAAAATTTTATTCAGTTGAATTGAATAAATAAATATAATGTGTAATGAGTAAGAAATAAAGCCTAATTAATATGTGGTTTTTAAAAGCTATTTTATGATAAATTATATACAGCAAAATAATTACAATGAATTATGAATAAATTAAATATAAATGGAATATAAAGGGAATAGGAACAGGAGTTAAACATGAGTTTGTATATCTTTACTACAGATTTTATATTTTATTCTGAATTCACTAAAATCCACTGAAGAACTTTATCCAGGGAGTCACATGAAATGATTTGTAGCATACAAACATCCATTTAGTGGCAGTAGGTATAATGGTGTCAACTTGGGGAAAAGAAATTACAAGTGTGAAAACCTTAAGAAATTGTTGCTATAAATCTGTTAAGAAATGATAGGTTCCTAATAAATAATAGACCTAGGCAATACTCATCAATAGCTGTTAAAACCATTAGATGAAAGGTTATTGGGAATTTTTTATTGGATGGATTATTATGATAACACACTAACCCACTGAAAACTGGTATATTATATGTCCCCTGAAATGATGAAATAGGAGCCATCTACAGAGCATTCTTACAAAAATTGTAATCAAGCTTCTAGATCTAAATATGAGTTTATAGAAAATACAGAGATAGAGAAACACCTTAAAGACACCGTGAGGATATAATCAGAAAAATCCATAGTGTGGGAAATTCTATAGGACAAATCACCTGATTCACTCAGCAAACACATGGAAGGAAAAACAAAAGGAAGAAGGAATCTCTAGACTAAATAAGACTGAGTAAAGTAATATCAACCAAATGTAATGTGTGGTTCTTGCTTTAGTTCCAGATTTGAACCAATCTACTGTAAAAACAAGAAATTATGATGCAACCAAGGAAATATAAACACTTACTGGATATATAAGTATATTATAAAAAGTGTTATTATTTTTTAAATAAATAAAACCTGATGATAAAGGTGCTGTGCCTATGTTTAAAAAAAATCTCTTACTGGATATATAAATATATTTAAAGAAATGCTATTATTTTGTGATAATAAAGGTGCTATGACTATGTTTAAAAAAAATCTTCCTTTTAAAAATTAATACTCATGGTTTTACCGATGGATGATATAACACCTGGAACTTTGTTTGTTTGTTTGTTTGTTTGTTTGTTTAGAGAAAGAGAGAGTGCAAGCAGGCCAGAGAGAGAGAGAGAGAGAATATCTTAAACAGACTCCATGTTCAGTGCAGAGCCAGAGACAGGACTTGATCCCACAATCCTGGGATTGTGACCTGAGCTGAAATCAAGAGTCAGGCACTCAACTGAGCCACCCAGGTGCCCCACCTGGAACTTGTTTTAAAATAATCCAGTGAAAGGACAAAATAAGAAAGGACTAGAGATGAAACAAGATTAGCCAAATGTTGATAATTGTTGAAACTGAGTGATAGGTACATTTTACTTTGTTTAAAGTTTCCTATAATAAAAAATTAATAATAATAGAAATAAAAGAGGTAGAAGCTGAGAGGATGGGAAAGAAGAGAGTATGTTTGAGCAATACTTAAGAGATGTTACAAGCAGGACACGACAGCCAATTGTATCTGAAAAGTGGGAAGACAGATGGCTTCTAAACTTCTGGCTTGGTGATTAGAGGTATGTTCATCAGGGCAGGAGGTACAGGTGAGAAGCAGATTTCGAAGTGAAATTGACAAGTCTGGTTTGGGGTGTGCTGAGTTTGAAATACCAGGTCTATATCAAAATGAAAGTATTCAAGGAATACTGATGCATAGGGGCACTTGTACCCCAATGTTTATAGCAGCACTCTCAACAATAGCCAAATTATGGAAAGAGCCTAAATGTCCATCAACTGACGAATGGATAAAGAAATTGTGGTTTATATACACAATGGAGTACTACGTGGCAATGAGAAAGAATGAAATATGGCCCCTTGTAGCAACATGGATGGAACTGGAGAGTGTGATGCTAAGTGAAATAAGCCATACAGAGAAAGACAGATACCATATGGTTTCACTCTTATGTGGATCCTGAGAAACTTAACAGAAACCCATGGGGGAGGGGAAGGAAAAAAAAAAAGAGGTTAGAGTGGAAGAGAGCCAAAGCATAAGAGACTCTTAAAAACCAAGAACAAACTGAGGGTTGATGGGGGGTGGGAGGGAGGGGAGGGTGGGTGATGGGTATTGAGGAGGGCACCTTTTGGGATGAGCACTGGGTGTTGTATGGAAACCAATTTGACAATAAACTTCATATATTGAAAAAAAATAAAAAATAAAATTCAAAAAAAAAAAATAAAAAAAAAATGAAAGTATTCATTACGTATATTAAACAGAGAAGAAAGTCAAGAATGTAAGTCTAGGGTATAAAAACATGTAAAGGGATGTAGAAAGGAAGTGAAGACTGAGGACTAGTATCCAGATCAGTAAGAAGAAAATCGGCTGAGACTGGACTTGCTGAAATAAGGAAAGACACAGCTTTCAGGAAAGGAATCGGTCAGTAGTGTGAATTAAAGAATTAAGTGTAAGTTACAGAAACAAAATAATCCTTAGCTTTAGTAACTAAATAGCAATCAGTGCCAGTTCAAGATTACAAACTGAGCATATGGGTTAATTTCCCCTCATCCCTCAGCTCCCATTAGAGTAAGAATATACCAGTTTAAAAGAAAAGAAAACACAGAGCAGGAAAAAGGACATGAGGGAGTTTATCAATGGATGAACTATTTTAACACAGTTCTGGAAGGTAGAAATTGAGAGGAGAGGTGAAGCAGGCTAGGAAAAGACACAGCCAAGAATAGATATGAAGAGGCTGCAGCCAAGGAGGGAGCCATTCTGCCTTTCAGAACTTAGGGGAGATTATTGACTCAAGATGCCAGGTGTGATGGGCAGCAGAGTACAACACAGGGCTGAAAACAGAAGCATGCATTCAAAGTCTGCTGCTCTTTCCCCATCCTTGTATTCAGAATACACAACAGCCAGGTGTTAACCTCTAAGCAAAAAAAAAAAAAAAAGAAGAAGGTTTTGTATGTGTGTTTTCTAAATAAATTTAACACATGGTTTAGCATAAACAAAATAAGTAACTGTTGCTGTTGGAGCATGAGGGAAAAACATTTTGAGGGTCAAGCTTCCCCAGGGTAATAGCAGAGCTGGGGAGAAGGCCTGGCATGGGTCTGAAAACAAAAGGTGGTAGACAGTGTTAAAAGGACTTCATATAAGAAGGAGAAATGTAGTTAGGATCACTACTTACAACGAAGAGCAAAAATGGAAAGAAAGACTGAAACAAACTCTTGACAACTACTTCAAGAGGGTATAGGTTATATGATGCTATAGGTCTAATGAGGCAGAAAGGCATGAACACTGGCTGAAAATAAGAAACTGAAATGAATCCCCCATGTACTTGGTTACCGTTATTTTCTAAATCTTTAAAGAAATCATTTGGTTATCAAAAACTTTCCCACCATGGGGCGCCTGGGTGGCTCGGTCGGTTAAGTGTCCGACTTCGGCTCAGGTCATGATCTCACGGTCTGTGAGTTCGACCCCCGCATCGGGCTCTGTGCTGACAGCTCAGAGCCTGGAGCCTGTTTCCAATTCTGTGTCTCCCTCTCTCTCTGCCCCTCCCCTGTTCATGTTCTGTCTCTCTCTGTCTCAAACATAAATAAAAAAATGTTAAAAAAAAATTAAAAAAAAAAAACAAAAAAAAACTTTCCCACCAAAAAAAAAAAAAAAAAAAAAAATGCTGTAAGACATCTGCTCCTAGCTGAAATGGAGTAACAGCGACCAGATTCACCATGCCGCCTGAAACAACTAAGCAGTTAATATTATAATGTTATAACCATGAAAACTAAAACACCGGACAAGATATTCAGGCATCGTATATCATCTCAGTAAGCAGAGAATGTTGATTCCTAAGAGAGGGAAAACAAGCAAGGTGAGCCCCGTGACTGTCCCAGCACACTGCCCAGACAGATTTTCCAGGCTGCGGTGCAGGGAAGGGAATCTAAACAGAACCAGGCAGTAACCTTGAGTTGACAGAAGAGATACATGGAGTCTAGAGAGGCCAAGAGGTGGAGTTCAAAAAGCCAAGTGCTGGAGAGAAGACAGCTACACAGAAAGAGAGCTGTGGAGATCCACAGAGATACTCCTAAAGTTTTCAGCTGAGTTTTTAGTAGCATACGACTATGGAGAAATTGCTCAAGGAAAGGGAAAGAACTACTTGAAAGGAACAGATACATAGAACTCAGACAGGCCCAAGAATAGTTCATGTTCCAAACAGCCACAGAGGAAAACCTCATAATGAAAGGACAATGAGGAAGAGCAGGTACAATGGTATCACTTCAGTAGTGGAGAAAATTACCCTTAGATTAAAAGTAATTCTTGTTTCACCTAACAAGGTTTAATAGCAAGCTTAAAAAGATCAAACTCTTACCAAGTCATTTAACTGCACTTCAGACCAATCTCAAGAATATTTATAGGGATATTAAGCTTTTAACAAGGTAAAGATCACAATGTTTGGAATTAAATTAAAAACTACCAGGCATGCAAAGAAGTAGGATAATATAAACCATAATAGAAAAATCAATAAATAAACACAGTCCCAGAACTGGCACAGATGATAGAACTGTCCAAACAAGGACATCAAAGCAGTTATTGTGACTATATTCTGCAGGTTCAAGAAAGGTAGAAGAAAGATGGAACAGGTAGAATACAAACTTGAAAGATTTTTTTAAAAGGCCCCAATTAAACGTTTTGAGATGAAAAATGCAATGCTTGAAATAAAATATACCTGGGATGGGATAAACAGCAGTTTAGACATTGAAGAATTAAAGACTATTCAACTTAAATATATCAAAACTATCTAAAATAAAATACAGAGAAAATAAAGACTACAAAATAAAATGAAGAGAGCTTCAGTGAGCTATAGAACACAACTGGCCTAATATACATGTAACTAAAATCCCCAATATCTGAGGGGCAGATATTGAAGACATAATAGACAAAAATATTTCCAAATTTAATGAAATCTATAGACCCACAAATCCAAGAATCTCAACAAACCCCAAACACAAGAACCATGAAGAAAACCACACCAAGGTATATTCGATTTAAATGGCTTAAATCCACTGATAAAAGGAAAATGTGACAAGCAACCAGAGAAAAAAGACACATAATATACAAATAAATAAAAAAATAAAAATAAAAATAAGAATGAGAACAAGTTCTTGTTGGAAAAATGTAATTAAGACAGCAGAGCAACATCTTTAAAGTACTGGTGGTGGGGGATGAAACTGTCAACCTAAAATTTTATACCCAGGAAAAATATATCTCAAAAACCAAGGAAAAAGACTCTTCCAGACATCCTAAAATGAAAAAATCATCACAGTCAGACCCTTATTATAAAAACTATTAACACATGTTTTTCAGGCACAAGGAAAATCATATCAGATAAAAATCTGGATCTATACTAAGGAATGAAGAGCAGCAGAAATGGTATGTGCATGGAAATGGAAGTCTTTTGTTATTTTTTTTTTCAAATTTCTCTTAAAAAATAGATAACTGTATAAAGAAAAATAATAATATATACTGAAGCTTAGAATATATAGAGAGCATATGTATACAGGTTGAGAAGGGGAAATAAATGTATACTGTTATTTATTTATTTACTTACTTATTTTGAGAGAAAGAGAGAGAGAAATCACGTGCATGAGCACAAGTGAGGGAGGGGCAGAGAGAGAGGAGAGAGAGGAGAGAGAGGAGAGAGAGAATCCTAAGCAGGCCCCACACTGTCAGCGCAGAGCCCAATGTGGGGCTCAAACTCACTAATCATGAGATCAAGACCTGAGCTTAACTCAAGAGTCAGAGCCTTAACCAACTGAGCCACCCAGGCGCCCCTACTGTTAAGTTTCTTAAACTATACATAAAGGGGTATAATATTAACTGAAGATACACTATGATAAGCTAAAGATACTCCGAACACTAGAGTAAACACGAAAGAAAAAAGAAAAAGTTATAGCTAAGAAGCCAATAACAGAGACAAAGTGGAATAAATAAAAATACTCAATCTAAAAAAGGAGGAAAAAAAATAGAAAGCAAATAGAGAATAGACAGAACAAATAAAAAGCAAATAATAAGGAAAAGGATTTTAAACCAAACTGGATCAGTACTTACACCAAATATGAAGGGTCTAAATACCTCAATTACAAGTCATAGGTTGTTGGGACACCTGGGTGGCTCAGATGGTTAAGCATCTGACTCTTGATTTAGACTCAGGTCAAGGCTCATGGTTCATCGTTTTTAGCCCTGTATCAGGCTTTGCACTGACATCACTTGGAGCATCCTCTCCCCCCATTCACACTCACATGTGAGCTTTCTCTCTCTCTCTCTCTCAAAATAAATAAACTTAAAAAATTTTCTTTTCAACTCACAGGTTGTCATATTGGCAAAAATAAACAAAACTCAACTATATGCTGCCTACAATAAATGCACTTTAAATATAAAGACAGAAATAAATTAAAAATAATAGGATGGAAAAAAATCTGTTAACACTATTCAAAAGAAAAAAAAAGAGTGCTTGTATTAATAACAAAATAGATATTAGAGCAAAGATCATTCCCAATGATAAAGAAGGACATTTCATAATGACAAAAGAGATAATTTGATAGGAAGATATAGCCATCCTAAATGTTTATACACTCAATTAACAGAGCTTGAAAATATATGAAACAAAGACTGACAGAACTGTAAGAAGAAACAGAAAAATCCTCACCATAGTCAAAGATGTCAATATTTCTCTGTCTCTCAATAATTGACAAGACAAGTAGACAGAAATTTAGTAAGGAAACAGAAGACTGAACAACACTATCTGCCAAATCAACCTGATGAACATTTAGGGAACACTCCACCCAAAATATATACATTCTTTTCAATTTTACACAGAAGGTTTACCAAGATAGACCATTTTTCTATTTATAAAAAAGTCTCAAAAATGTTTTAAAAGAATCTGTTCATACACATTATACTCTTTGACTACAATGAAATTGAATTAGAATCAACAGAAAGGCCTCAAAAATATACCCAAGTATTTGGAAAATAATTAAAACACTTTAAATAACCTATAAGTCAAAGAACTCAAAGGGAAAATTAGAAAGTATTTTGAACTGATTGAAACTGAAAATACAGCATTTTAAAATTTGTAGCATGTGGCTAAACCAGTATGAAGGGGAAAATGTATAGTGCTAAGTGCCTACATTAGAAAAAGAGAGAGGTCTCAAATTAATGACCTCAGGTTCCATCTTAGGCAACTAGTAAAATCATAGCAAATGGAATCCAAAGTAAACAAAAGAGAGTAAACAATAAAGATCAAAGGGGAAATCAATTAAATAAAAAACAAAAACAACATAGGGGGGCCTGGTTGGCTCCGTTGGGTGAGTGTCTGACTTTGGCTCAGGTCATGATTTCATGGTCTATGAGTTCGAGCTCTACATTGGGCTCTGCACTGATGGTGTGGAGCCTGCCTGGGATTCTCTCTCTGCCCCTCCCCCACTTCCTCTCTCTCTCCCTCTCTCTCTCTTTCTTAAAATAAATAAATTTAAAAAAAAACAATAGAAAAAAATCAGTGAAACCAAAATCTTGTTGAGAAAAGCGACAAAACTGATAAATTCTCACTCATATTGATCAAGAAGCAAAACAGAAGACACAATCAATATCCGAAATGAGAGAGGTGACATTACTACATATTCTATAGAATAAAAGGATAACAAGGCAATACAGTTGACCCTTGAACAACCTGGGTTGATATTGTGCAGGTTCACTTATATGTGGATTTTTTTTTCAATAAATATAATATAGTACTGTATTTTCTCTTACTTATTTTCTTAGTAACATTTTCTTTTCACTAGCTCAATTTATCATAAGAATACAGCATATAATACATATAACATGCAAAATATGTGCTAATTGAATGTTTTTTGTCTTATTATTTTAGAGAGGGATCAAGGAAGTGGGGGAGAGAGGCAGAGGGAGAGAGAATCTCAAGTAGGCTCCATGCTCAGTGCAGAGTCTGACATGGGGTCTCAATCTCACTACCATAAGATCATGACCTGAGCCAAAATCAAGAGCCAGATGCTCAACCAACTGAGCCACCCAGGCACCCCTGCTAATTGAATATGTTATCGGTAAGGCTTCCAATCAACAATGGGCTATTAGTAGTCAAGTTTGGGGGGAGTCAGACATTACACATGGATATTCAACTGCCAAAGAGGATGGAAGACAAAAGGATGACAGAAGGGACCCGTTCTTCCTCTTACCTTGCTTTTCCTGCCTGCATCACTCTGGCATCAACCCCTTATCTTGTGTTATGGATTAAATTGTGTCTCTGCCCCACAATGATATTATAGTCCTAACCCCTAGTACCTATGAATGTGAACTTATTTGAAAATCAAGTCTTTGTAGATGATCAAGTTAAGAGGAGGTGGACTTTAACCCAAGGACTGGTGTCTTTATACACAAAGAGGAAATATGGACACATAGACAGATATGGACATAGGGATATGATATGAAGATATAAAGGGAAGTCAATTTACAAACCAAGGAAAAGAACCCCTGAGCCTACCAGAACTAGAAGAAAGGCACAGAACAGATTCTCCCATATCCCTCAGAAGGAACCAAGCCTGATGGCGCTTTGATTTCAGACATGCATTCTCTAGAACTGTGAGGGAATAACCTCTCTATTGTTTTAAACTACCTAGTTTGTGGTACTTCGTTATGGCCATCTTAGAAACAAATATACCCTATCAGTGGCAGGTGGTTCCAGTCTCTAGCTTCCTTCCAGCACTGCCATAATCTATTTCATTCCACCACCCTGGGGAGTACCTGCAAGTGCTGGGCTGCAGCCCTGTCTCCGCGAGGCCATCAGGGCTCAGTCAGCTTCTGGGTTCTGTTAACCCCCATTCTTCCTTTGTTCCTCAGTCCGTAAGGATGGGAGCAGCTCCTTGAAGTTACTGTTTTACTTTGGTGTTCCTTTTTTCAGTTTCCTGACACCCATTTAACACATGCCTTATACTTAATTCACGCTGTGGATATAGGAAATAGCTAGCACAGTTTCTTCACTTCTGGTAAGAACCCTGAGTTCATCATTCATTCAGAGTAAAAGCCAAAGTTGGAAACCTAGCTTATAAAATCCTATGCAATCTGTGCCCTTCCCCTGGCTACTTCTCGGCCTGCTTTTCTCATCATTTCCTTGGTCACAGCCACACTGATGTCTTTACAAATCCTTAGACCTACTAAGCATGCTTGCTTCATGGCCTTTGACTTGCTGTTCCCTATGCTTGTGGATATCTGGATGCATGTTGCTCCCTACTTCAAGTCTCTGCCCATACCTCTGGAAACATCTTTCTTAACAATGTGTACAAAATTATTTCTCTCAACCCCTGCCTTCTCTTTCCCCATAACCCCCTTCCTCTATAGCAAGCATCCCCTTCTGGCGAATGTCATATCCATGTTATCTACTGCCTTCCCTAGTAGACTGCAAGATCCATGAGAGAATCATTGTTCGCTGCTGTGTCCCCAGTGCCCAGAGCAGAGTCTGGCACACAGCAAGTGCCAACTTTTGAAAGGACAACTGAGTAACTGTAGAAAAATACTCATCAGCAGACCTACCCTTGTGTCAGTGTGCTTGACCTGTAACGAATCTTTAATTTTTAAAAGATGCGTGATTATTCTTTGGCTTTGTTGGCTGCCCTTCCTCTGTGGAACTGTACTTTATAATAGCATCTCTTGAAATTCTTTAATGATAGTGCACTTTAAGTTGCATGTTCCCTTTTGTTTAACAATTTAGATTTTTTATAATGCAAATATTTTCTCCATTTTCCAACCTTTAAAAGTATTAATTTGAGGCGCACCTGGGTGGCTCTGATGGTTAAGTGTCTCTTGATCTCGGCTCAGGTCATGATCTCACTGTTTGTGAGATCAAGCCCTCCATCGGGCTCTGCGCTGACAGTGCAGAGCCTACTTGGGATTCTCTCTCTTCTTCTCTTGGCCCCTCTACCGCATGCTTTCTTTCTCAAAATAAGTAAGTAAAATTAAAAAAAAAAGTATTAAGTTGAATAAGACTGGTCAGCCAGCAGAATTTCTGAAGAGACTGGCCACTGTATGAGACAGGTGTATGATATTGTATGAGCAGGATGATTAAAGAGTATGAAATGTATGACACTGTACGATGAGATTCCTCCCTGGGATGCCCGACAAGAAGGAAATGCAATTCCTACCCTCATAGAGCTCAAAGTCTCATGGATATTTAACTCCCACGAAGAAAAAAAATCTCAACAGTTATCACCAATGCACAAATGAAAACAAAGAAAACATAACACGTAAGTGCTGGTTAGATAAGATGCAACAGGCTGAAGGGTCATTCAAACTACAATAATCCCTCGATGTTGAGTAAAAATCCAGGATTTAAAGAAAAAGACAAAGACAAATGAGGATTAGGTACCTGCAAAAGGAAATGACATACATGAATATAACTTCATTAGTTTCCTAGAGTTTATAAACTACACTATAAATTTAACCTCTCTCCTTTCTTAGTTACCTCTTCATTTTGTGCCTCTGCTTAAATGTCTCCTATTCTATTCTGAATTCACATGTTTCTAAACTTCAAATGTTTTTAAACTTTAAATGGTAGTTTCTAAACTTTAAATAAACTCTTTCCAACTCACCTCACAGGTCTCAACTGAAATGTCATTTTCACAGAGAGACTTTTCAGTGACTCAGTCTGAACTAAGTGTGCCTTGTTATTCTCCATCATAGCATGTCTCTCACACCCCTTACCACAATTTATAATTGTGGGTTAATTTATGACCTTATCATTTATCCTCCTTGCTAGATAATAAACTACTTAGAAACAGGGTCATTACTGCACATATATTGCACAGCCCAGTGGCTGGTACTCAGTATACACTTGTTGAAATGTAATAGTGCATATGTTTCTGCAAAGGCTAGAAATCCATACGTAAAACTGATTCCAATATCCAAAATAGTTTTATTTTCAACATTTACTAAGTTTAAGTTGTGCTAATTGCTGATACATAGAAACATGTAACCACATAACTATATATACATACACATATAAATACATACAAACATAATTCATATCCACAGTAATATTTTGAACTTTATCCATGAAATTAACTTCAATTTTGGTCAAATATTTCATCTTTTACAATAAACCTAATCTGTTCACAAGAATCTTCAATCCATCCTTCGTACAGGGTATGACCTGCATGTAGGTGGCAATCTTAGAGGGAGCTGCTCAAGAAAGGTGTGATGGGGCCACCCTAGTGCAGCTTTACTCCTTGCTCACAAAGACTTATTTGATTAGTCTGGCTGAGTTTGGTCAGATAGGGGGTCCCTTCTTCTTCGAACCACTGCTGTTGATTTAGCTGAAGAGGGAGAGCTCCTTGATGGAAGATCATTTTCATGTGCAAGTGTGCACAGAACTGCGTCACATCCAAGTGGACTTTCAAGGCTCAATCTTAAGAAATAACCCAATGTCGATTGTTGACTCCTAAAAATTATGCTGTCAAGTTGGCTACAGGTGAACTATGCAACTTCCCTCTGCGAAAGAAAAAAAAAAGTATCAGAAGTGACTTTACTTGTACAAAACTGCTTAGTGACTATACCAGTGACACTGAGAATAAATAAGCTGAGTTATATCATCAGTGACCCGATTTATTGACTCGTCATGACTAACAATACATGGGATCAATTCTAGCTCCCATGTAACAAGAAAGAAAATGCGTGTCTCATTTCAGTAATCTTTTATAAACTCTATTTCTTAAAACATAGGGTCACAGATTATAACAGCCACATAATTTTTTTTAACCAAAATTAATTTACCTTTTAAGTGTCCTTAGTCTTGAAGTACAAACCATAAGGAAGGCCTGTTCCAAAACTACTAAGATGAATTCATCACTTGGAGTCGGAGCTCAAACCACTGAAATATAATTTAAAAGATTTTTTTTGTTTTGTTTTGTAAATAGAACATAAAACTGGTTATTTGGGAATAAAGGATTGGATAGTGGAAACCAACCCAGATCGGGTCCCTAAATCCTGTTTTTTTAAGCTACCTAGTTAGACGAGATTGTAAAATGATGATTTAATCTTGATGGAATGTCTGTTTTCTCCTGTTTATTAAATGAGAGTTTAAAGTCTTAAGTCCTTATAGTTCTACGATTTATTTTATATTAAAAGTCCTTGGTGTAGGAAGCATGTCAGATAAAGCAGTCTGTGGGATCAGAAGTAGCATTTGTGATCACACATAGAAAGAACTCATGTACATACAACAGGCCCTGGGAGAAATGTTAAGGATGCCATCCCAGACCTACACTGAGCTCAGTACCGGACCAAATATCGCAGCAGATTTTTTTCAGGTATTTGAAGCGGTCACCTCTCCGGGGAGAAAAACCTACCTCCACTAGTAAATCCAGGTCCAGAAACTGAAAGGGGCAGAAGCCCTATCTGGCCACTGAGGCCACTTTAACAGTAATTAGTTTAATCCCCTGTCCACTTCCACCATCATCGACTTTCACGTTAGTTTGGCGAAGCTTATGTACTAGAAGTGAAGCAAATCCAAATATGGGGAACATTCTTCCATCGCCCAAATGGGAAAACTGCCTTATCTCTTCTTCAAAATCCCATCTACCAGAAAGTCTGCCTCCCTCTTACTCCAATGGGCACAAGGCACATTTTGTGTGCAACCCTGCCATCGGCTCACCCTCACGCCAAATTGCGGGCATCGCGTAAGCGTCAGGTCACCACTCTTGATAAGGTACAGATCTTTTTCGAAACACTTGTACACAGACTTCGACTAGCTGGGGGAAAGGTTATTATCTAGGTACATCGAGTTCATAGGGCATCCCGCTTCGGGACTCCCGCAAACCTGCTACGAATTCTTCCTCCAGAACTAATGCTTCGGTAACCTCTGTATTTACACCACCCGGGAAATCTCCCCAGGATTTTTTTTTTTTTTTTTTTTTTTTTTTTTATTCATTTAAAATGAACGCTGATTCTGCGGCCAACTTCCTCTGTCCTCCACCTGAGGGGGGGGGGGGGGGGGGGTGCGCTCCGGCGTTCCGGGAAGGTGCGGGCGGGGTCCAACTGGGTTCCAGGGCACAGGTCGGACCTCGGAAGGGGCGTCCGGGCCCTGCCCGCAGGACTGGGGGCCCCGACACCCCACCGCCTGCGTGCAGACGCGCTTGTGTCACCTCAGCAGGGCGCGGCACCTTAAGCAAGGATGGATACTTCTTCTCGAACAGTCTTCGGACCGCCTTAACCTACTCGGCGGCTCGCAGGATCTGGGTTGTACCCCGGCCTCTAAATCAGACCCCAAGGAAGATCTTTACCGACTTGAGCTTCGCGTTGAAAGTCACCGGCGAGCAGGGGTTGGCCGTGCGGCCAGGAGAGGGAAAGGGACGAAAAGCTCCCTCCCGCCAACTCCAGCCCACTCGGTTCATTCCGCCCCCACTCCCCGGCCTAGTTTGGGGGGGGGGGGGCTAGAAGACGCCCCTTTTTTACTCACTTGCTCTCGGAGCCTCGGCCGGGCCGCCTTTAGCCGGGGGTAGTGCGGAGGGGCTCTGGGGAAGAGAGAGGAACCAGCGGGCCATCTCCGCGCGCCCGGGGGCCGGGGCCAGGGACGCCCCCAGCCGGGCGCCCTGGCGAGGCGGGCGCGCTCCGTCCCGCGCCTTCGAGGCTGGCTCCGAGGGCTCCGCCAGGCCCTCCCCCTCCGTCCGCCGCCGCGGCCTGTGGCCCCTCCCCGCCGCAGCCGCGAGGCCGTCGGGCCCGGGGGACGCGCTCGCGCCGGGGCCGCCCCCTCCCCTCACCCCCACCTCGGCCCGGGCGGGGGCGCGCGAGGAGCGGTGACGTCAAGGGGCGCGCGGTGGCAGCACCTCCCCGCGCGCTAGTTAAAAAGAAGAAGAAAAGAGGGAGCGAAACATGAGAGGCTGTGTGAGAAGCTGCAGCCGCCGGCAGAGGAGACCTCAGCATCATCTAGAGCCCAGCGCTGGCCCTGCCTGCGTCTGCCCCGCCGCCGCCGCCGCCGCCTTTTCTGTTCCTGCTACTGTCTCACCTAAACAACTCCCGTTACACGGACAAGTGAACCTCTGTGGCCGTCTTCTCCTCCTCTTCTTCCTCCTCCTCTTCCAACTCTTTCTCCTCCTCCCACTTCCCAGCCGCAGCAGGAAGCCCCTAACCCAACTGACCCTGGCACAACTGCAAACGGTGTCATCTGCACAACCCTGTCTCGGTCCTCGGACTCCCCTAAGGCACTGGACCCATCGCCTTGTCTTTTATTTTTCGCAAAGTTGCATCGCTCTACATATTTCCGCCCCCGGCACCACTCTCTGCCTCTCGAGTGTCCCCCGCAGCCTCCTCCTGGAGCTGCGCCCTAGTGCCCCTGGTGGGCAGTGGCGTTCCCCCCCCAGCCTCCCGCGCCGAGCCCCTGCCGCTCGGGGCAGACGATGCTGAAGATGCTCTCCTTTAAGCTGCTGCTCCTGGCCGTGGCTCTGGGCTTCTTTGAAGGAGATGCTAAGTTTGGGGAAAGAATCGAAGGGAGCGGAGCGCGGAGGAGAAGGTGCCTGAATGGGAACCCCCCGAAGCGCCTGAAAAGGAGAGATAGGCGGATGATGTCCCAGCTGGAGCTGCTGAGTGGGGGAGAGATGCTGTGCGGTGGCTTCTACCCTCGGCTGTCCTGCTGTCTGCGGAGTGACAGCCCAGGGTTGGGGCGCCTGGATAACAAGGTAAGCACGCACCCGCCTCACAGATGCGAGAGTGACATGCTGGCTAGGTGGGGGCTCCCTGGGGCTCCAGGAATGCTAGTGGCCGTGAGAAGGGAGAAAACTTGTTTGGAGAGTTCTGTCTGATAACTTTGTCTGAAGTGCTAGCGTGATTCGGTGGTGCGTTCTTCTGGGGTGCGCAGATAGCTCTCCCGCCCCCACGAGTCCGTGGTCGGGATGCTGTGCACAACTGCCTGTGTCAGAAAAGAGAAGCTTCTGTGGTACCCGCATTCTGGGCTGGGTAAATATTTTAAAAGAATCGCGATTAACAGTGTGTTTTGGGTCGAATCGGGCATTGGCTGCGGTGAAACTGTAAATTAAGGTGGCTGTGGTTTCCGGTTTATTTTTCTAGGGTAACAAGATTTGTGCAGTTTTCTCCACGTGCTCGGTGAGGGAGAGGATTGAATCGTAAAGGATGTTGAAGCATGGTTGGTTTATGATCCCCAGCCCCGTCAGAGGGGGTTGTCTTGCATTACAATAGTTAAGCTGCGAAAAGGAACTCCTGGTACTCCAGTTGAGAACCCGAAAAGCTGGCCAGAGATTTTGCTGGGGCGTATTTGTCACCTAAAACCGAGACCGTTCTCCGCCCCAGTTTGTAATGTTTTGAAACATTGTAAATTCAGGCTTTCAAATGGCAGCTAGTTGTCCAGGAAGATCTTCTCTAGAAACTTGTTTTAGGACTAATGGCATTTACACTTCCCTTGTGTTCTTGAGTTTAAACGAATATGAGATAGTGTCGATTGAGTGTGAAGGCAAACTTATTTTTTTTGAGTTTCCAACATCTTTCTTGTCATGGGACGCAGCAACGTGGGCTATCTACTGTACTGCAAAAGGAAAGGGGGGATCCCGTCATTAACAATCACTGCACGTGAAATAAACAATCAGGTGTCTTCGCTCCCCCTCCCGTTCCCCATTTTAGGTTTAATTAAGAATTCCTCTGTTACAACACTGCAGTTGTCAAGGTCTGAGAGACTCTTGGAAAACTTGTGCTTCAGTCTTGCTGGCCCAGGCATTAAAAAAAAAAAAAAAAAAATACCCAGGCTGAATCTAATTTTTATGCTCAGTTCACGGTAGATTTCACTCTATTCTCATGTAAACAGCTCCTACGAATCAACATATGTGTCTGGGTGGTATCTCTCACTTTGTTTTGTAACAAAAAGCCATATTGCATCATTTAATTTGCTCAAGTCATGCAAATAGGAAAAAATCAATAGGACAAAAAGGGGTCGACTTATCCTCCTCCCCACTAAACTGCTGCCCACACACAGAGTCCTGTTGCTTATGGCAAAAGAATAACAACAACACCATTGTGTTTGTTAGTTGGTTCACTAATGGGTGAAACTAGAGAACATCATTCTCTTTCAGTCCCCAGCTCTGTCCAAATGTTCATGCCTTTTGAGGGAGCATTTGTCCAACTCCCTCTATTCCCAGATGAGTGAGAACCGTCTTGCTGCAGGTTTTCAGCTGCAACTCTCTCTTTATTCTTACCATATGCAGCAGTAGTCTGCGATTCAGGGAACAGATATTCCAGCATTTTATTCAAAACAATGTCATTAAGCTCCTGTGTGGTAATTGAATTAAATCAGAAAAGCTACATTCACATCATCTGCAGGGTTTTACCAGGAGCTTCAGAGAAAGGTTTAGAAATATCTGCCATTAAGTCTCCCTGTGTGCAATGTACACTATGACTACACCAGTGATCTCCAGACCCCTGCAATGCTGAACTCTACCAGGAACATGAGGAATGAAAACTTTAACTGAATAGAGTGGGGAGTTGGAGGGGCCGGGGCGGAACTGAGGGGAGTTATAGCCCTTAAGAGGAGTTACATAAAAAAAATTTTTTTTAAGAAATCATTCTTTAGGAAGAAATCTGCCACGTTAGCTATCCACATTCCTTTCCGTTTTACGTGCTTCCAATCTCCAACAAACCCCTACTCATTTGGAAAATGTGTCTGAATTAAATTCGGTACGCTAGACTTTGCTAGTTCCATTACAAGTGCTTTATAAACCAACAATACTCAAATTGTTCAAAACAGAGAAGTGATATAGCTATGCATGTGCATTCTTGACCTATGTTAGCTCTCAAGTTTTAATAGTTTTTAAAACATGTTATTTTATAATAAACTTCAGTGTTTCCTTGTTTTCCCCTAAGCCTTCCTGGCTTATAATATATGTTAGGGTCTTATTTCATAACGTGTGTACAGGAGAGATGATGGCTGTTTGAAAGGGCCCGTTTTTGTTTATGGAAAAAAAAAATCTCCAGAAAGATTTCTGCAACTTTTCAAGAAACTACAGGCACATCTTTCTCCTATAGGAAGAAACTTCATAGACAGTAGCAAAATAGGTAGGAATATTCGAGCATGCTCAGCTGTGCAGTTAAATCCAGACTCCAAACTAACACGTTTTCTTTAATGTAATGAACTGGCATTGAGTTCAATTCTTCATAATGGTATTATGCTTTTATGTTTTAATTTTTTGTACATTTTAATAATTTTGTGTATCGTAACAAGATTGTTAACTGCCATTATAAACAAATATTGCCAAAATTTAGGAAGTGCTATTGTCTTGGCAATATTTTTGCAGTTCCTAAATACAACATGTTAAAAGGACCTCATTCCCATTAGCCAAATTGAATCCGCAGCCAACTGAAATACCCCCATTTCTAAAACTTGTAGCCACAGAGGCATAGAAGCTCTCTCTACCTTGGGTGGTTTCACAGCCAAAGCTGTCAAGGAATGGGTGAAAAGTAATTGTTTTCAAGTGTGCCCTTTTACAATCATTTGTTTGCTCTGGCTCTTTCAGGGACAAAGGCTATTGTTGAACACATCCAACTAAACAAATAACTCATCCTGGGGTCCCTTTAACAGCTGCCTGAGTACAATGATCTATTTACATATTAGCCTAAAATTGAAACTGAACTCTTTAATGACATAATCCAGCACTATAGTGCCGAGACGCATGTGTTCCACCCAACAGCTGAACAGCCTTGTAGGCATATGATTTTTAGAAATAACTTTTTGTGTACCCACTGATCTTAAGGCGACATCTTAATATGCTGTCATGTATTTTCTCCTGTTGTCTGCTCATCAAAACCACGTGGGTGCCTTTTTATCCTCTTTGTTTAGTTACTTGATATATAAAGAGAAATACAGAAGGTCTCTGTCACCCATTTTACTATTTGTTGATAAGCTATAGTTCTAGGCCACACTTCACTGTGTACTACGGTGTTCATCTTACCTTTCTTCCGTGGATTTTACTTTCTTGTGGCCAAAGATTAAAGGATGACCTTCCAGATGTTATAAATTAGTCAGCAACAGCCACAGTCATTACTAGGCATGCTGTAATAATGTCTCGAAGTTTTACATGACTTTCAAAGTATATTTAGTTTAAACCACTATAATTTGATGGTTTCATATATGGCTTTTAAAAATCGAAACAGGAAATTAGCTTAAATTTCTTCTTCAGATGGATGACATTGTCAGGCATAAAGTTAAGGACCTATATAGACACAAGCACATAGGCAAAAAAGAAGAAAAAAATACCCTACACACACCAGTACTCATCTGTCTAAAACAGAGTTGCAGCTTGGGCTGAGTCAGTTTAATTGACTTCAGTAAGACTATTGGTTCATTGAAACCAAAGCCAGAATGATGGCTCTATCTATCTTCAAATAGGTATTTACACTGCAGACCTCACACAGAGCAAAATGTTACCATCCTGCTGGGCCGGAACAGCGTGAAACTTTACAAAGAATAATATTATACTGGATTGCAGATAATTTATTGAATCCTATTTCTGAAACTTTTGATGAGAGATCTTGTGGCCAGGACACATTCCAAAAATTGTAAAAGACAAAATTCTTTAGGCACTAAAATCAAGCTCTTCCTGGATAGCAGCTGGGAGAGTACATGGGGATCAGTTTGTTTCAGCTATAAAAAATGGAAGTATGCATATTCTCCATAAAACTAAAGGTAATTACATTCCAGTTTTCCAGCCAGCAAAAAAGGTGGCTTCAGCATCCTGCAGTTGTTTTGTTCTTAGGGGACTGCTGTATGATAAACAAACAGAACAAAGTTGAACAGTATTAATATTGAATAGATCTGGTGAGGTCTGCCAGAGTATGGACAATAAAAGACATTTAAAACATTCTTGGAATGCAAATTCTAAGTGTCTGGCATATGTTTCCTTTTAGAAAATTTAACCATTTAAGCAATTGTCATTTAAATAAATTGATAAAAATCAACGTGTAAATATAATTGTGATTAATAATAACTCTTCTGAATGTTATAGGTAGTGACAACACAGATGTGTGTGTGTATATATATCTATATCTATATATGTACATATATATATATATGGTAACTTCTATAGAGCTTTTTAATTACTGCATGCTAAAATTTCAGCATGCTTGTATTCAGCGATTTTTTTTTTTAGCTGCTTTGTTCTTTCAGGTCCAAATTTTGTTATCACCTAGAATATCTTTATCCTAAAAAATAGAAGCCATGCCATTTACTCAAATTAGAACCTCAACTCATGAATGAAGTATTTGCTTTGAACAATGATTTAGAGTTTCAAATGTTAATTTCAGTTCCTAGTTCTAAATAGTTAAGTATAAATTTAGTTATATAAACTGAGAAAAGGTATAAAATTCATTCCCATTATTGTTTTTTATTATGAAAAATCAATGCATGATTTAGACAGCACTACATTTTACGTCTCAAATATTGTGCTGGTATTGTCTTCTACATTTATTAGAGGAGCTCCTGAAGTCAGTTTTTTAAAGTTAGTACTGGACACCAAGACCTATTTTATCTACAAATTACTAACTTCGGTGAATCAGTAACTCCCAAATTGGTCTTATTGAAAAAAAAGACATAATACTGTATAAATAAAGATAAAAGTGTTCTTTTTTTTTTATTAAAACTCACTCAATCCTATACAAAAGCACTTTTATTAAACTCCTGTGTTTATTCACACATATAACATACCTGAGGACCTGGTTAGAAAGTTTTTCCTGGCTAAGATAAAATGAATAATAAAAATTGGTCTGAAACCAGTTTCAGCTTCAGATATTATTTTTCTACAACATGAAAAGGCAATATTCCCCCCACTTTAGGAAATTTTCCCGATGCAACCTGTAGATTGAAAATGAACTGAAACTAGAAAAATGTAATTAAAGTAGTATCTTTGAGAATATCCTATCACGAATTTCAAGAGTGAAATACATTTTTACCTAAGACAGAAATGATCATATCTTAAAAAATTCTACTTTACATACAGTTGGATAAAGGTATTTAGAATTTTAAAGTCAAATATCACTATGCACTATGCAAATATCGCTATGCACTCTGATGCAGAGTAACATGGTAAAGGGTTAAAGGGTCTCAATATAGGTGTCATTTAATTTTTCATACCCAAAAGATAAACAGGCTTTGATCTGCAAGAGTAAGAAGGACTTTTGTGCATCCTTACCCTCCGCTCCCCCAGCCCAGCCCAAGAGACTGTACTTCTAGCCTTATTAAAAGCATCCTGTGTTTCTGATATGATAATTCTTTTCAGACAACTGCACTGGCTAAGTTATACTATTCTACTTATATGATTACAAAAAACATAACTAGACCTAGCTTCACATGAATAAAAGGAAGTTTGTTTCTGATTTATGGCTTTCAGATATTTTCTGTTACCAACAACACAGAATGTGGGAAGTTACTGGAGGAAATCAAGTGTGCACTTTGCTCTCCACATTCTCAGAGCCTGTTCAACTCACCTGAAAGAGAAGCCTTGGAAAGAGACCTTGTACTTCCCCTGCTCTGCAAAGACTATTGCAAAGAATTCTTTTATACTTGCCGAGGCCATATTCCAGGTAAAAAAAAAAATTGATAAATTAAATACACTACTGCAGCATATCCTCACAAGATACCTGATCTTAAATGTTTGCTTCTGAGAGTGTAAAATTTATCTCACCTTCCAAAATACCTACTTTTGCCTCACAATTAACCTTTACAAATTTGTAACCTTTCATTGCTGCTAAAAGGATTACTATCATTTCAGTCTGCACACAGTATGTTGGTTTTGATGGGATGTTTTACAGTTCTTGTTAAATCAACACTACAGTTGGTAATCTACACACATTGGATTATCAGTACAAGTTTCTTGTTGGTGTCTTCTTCATCCATTAGCATCCATATCAAGACAGCCTCCTCTTCTACATAGCTGATATGCAACTGTAGATTGTCCATGGACTTTTAAGGTAGTATTCCCTTAATTAAAGTATCACTAGAAATCCAAAAAAAGTAACACCTTACAAAGCACCTTTACATGTAATGACTAATTTGCTCTTCAAAAACTCTATGCTGCAGGTAGGAAAAGTGAAGTCATCCCCATTTGACAGATGACGATAATTGAGCCTGAGGAGAAGTTAAATGCCTTAACCAAAGTTGTGCAGTGAGGAAGTGATAGAATAGATTAATAAGTTCTTAGGTTGACAGTGTCACGAATATACCTGCTCACTACCATATTTTGGGCCCTAATAAACATATAGATTCTTGGACATGGATTAATTTTACCATCAAAAGTTTATAAACTTTGGTTGTTACTGCTTCAGTTGGAAGAATCAACATAGAGATACAAAAGAATTTAACGACACAGATTCTGTTTAGTTAAGCAAAGTCACACACAAACAAATCTACTGAAGCTAACAGTTTATAAAACTAAATGGCATTGAAGGAAAAGACAAGCTTTAAGAACTGTAGGATGCCCTTGGAGAACTTTTTAACTGCTATGCATATTTTACATTTTCCTCTGACCCAGAAAAGTGTGGATTTTTTTTTATAGAGCTCTCGCAATAACCTAAGAAAACATTTTGACTAGGATTGCTTGCTTCCTTTGGTGTACCATAACATGTATCTAAACCCATTCATGTGAAAATATTATTATTGTCTTTATAAACCACAACCATGTTTGTAAGGCTTTTCCTAAACCAGCTGTTTCTTCCTCTTTATCACGTTCCCCAAAAGCAAAGTAGAATAGGTCACGGTTGCATAGAAGGCCTGCCGAGAAGCGATAACAGATTAGGTACCATAAAGGTTTGCTGCAAATTTCAAGTCTTGAAGGTTTGCCTTTACCAATGTAAGTTGAAAAGAACACTGACACTTCCCATTTTCCTCTACCTTTATCTACTGGAGATAAATACAACTATGCTGTATTTAAAGACTCACCCAGAAAGTCTCCATCTATGTGAAGTTATTTTAGCTTCCAAAACAAACAACAAAAAGCAATATCCAGCAGAAGAAAGAGTGTAGCAAACAGCTCAGGAGCCAGAACTGCAAGCACCTCGCTCCCCAGATCAACATATGTGGTGACGAATGACAAATTTATTTTTCTACAAAGTTTGTATATATGTAAAACTGCTGAAGTGCATCAAGATGTCAAGTGCTTTTGGTGGCCACCCAGGCTGCCTTGAAAGATAACCAGATGAAAGCTCTACTCCAGTGGTAGAGAGAGCAGCAAGGGTGCTTCCCAGGGACAGGCTACAGGCTTTAGCAACAAGCAGGGGGGGGCTTCTCCTGCCTCCGTCAAATGCTAATAATCATCCTGAATACTTGTCGCAAAAGTGAGTTGTAATAACACATTCTTTGTGTTAATTTATGTTAATCAATTTGTTAGCCAGACTGATCCTTGGCACACAGTTGACCATTTTCTGAAGTATGATAGATAGAGAAGATGGTAATCCTCCCCTCAGCCCTTGCCCCAACACAGAAGGCTCTTTACAATTCTAGAACAATTATCTTTCAGAAATTGCTCTCAAAGCAAATTTTTAATATTTTCACCTTCTCAAGTTTACTTAATGACATGGTGTAACTTTTCTCTGGAGTTCAAAGTTGCAAAAAACAGCTACTTTGTGATTCTTTCTTATAAGAAGTCGATATATTTGACTATTCTCATGAACAGCCTCATCTTTCTGCAAATCAAAAACTTAAAAATACAGCACTAAGGCAAATGCTAAAAGGGGTTGAGAGAGGAAAAATAATTTCTGAGATGTCTTCATTTCCCTCCATTGCCCAGAACGTAAAGAAATAAATACATAAATGATCTACCCCTTTGCTTCACCTTCATGACTTTCAGAAAGCACCGCCAGTCACTTGGGAATACAGGTACATCTGAAAGAAACTCTTTAGAAACTTTAATTCAGAAACATTCATGGTGTGCCTATTTTCAAAAAAATGAGAAAAGTTAAAAATTAATATAGTGAGGATATACTAGTGTTTTATTAATCATAATATTCACCAGTTGTGAGTTGACTTAGGGAAGTAAATTCTTAAAACTTCTAAAAATAACAAATTGCATTTGGAAAAAAAAAAACCCCGCACACAGGAGCTTCTTGCTCAGCATCACAGGTCTTTTCTCCTGCTGCACTGTGATGAGCGGAGTAGATGCTTTCCTGTTCACTCAGTGATGGCATGGTGCACTCTGTGGGAAGTGTACAAAAGGACAGACATGGGCCTTGCTTCTTCCTTTACAGTTGTTACCACGAGTATCATGATACACTTTTTATCACTCTCAGACTGTCATCTCTTCAGCTGTAGGTGATTTAGTGTGAAATGTCAGTATACAATTAGTTCGATTGGTTTAATCCTGTTGCTAATGAGGCCAAGGTCAAGGGTTTGATTCCACTGAGTCTCTCTAGTCCATAGCCACTCCTGACCCCAGGGAGATATCTTATACATGTGTCTTCCCCACGAGAGCAAGCCAGACGGAATGGATGGATACATCAAAATCCACTGCCTCTATTAGAAAATGCTGTCAAGTGCAGGCCTTACTCACAATGGGTTTCGTTTCGTTTCTTTCTTTATTTGCTGAACAGCATATATAAGGAGGAAAAGTAACTTTTCTCTGGCATACATTCTGAGAGAAAAGCTAGGGCTTAGAATACTCCACAGAGAATATTTGTTTACATGAGCATGTTATGGGGTGCTTTGTGGTATAGTAGGACTGGATTCATCCCGCTCCAGGACATTTGATAAATTATCAGGAGTTTAAAAAAAATACAGCTGCTGGAATAATCTGTGTACTTCCATCATTAGTAGACTTGATGATACTGTGATGATACAGGCTGAACTAAACACCCACCTTCAGTAAAATGCTCTTCAGGGTATTGTTCCAAATAAAACGGTACTATTTGGTAAATCCTGTCTTCCCTGGCAGTAAATGTAAGCCCAGTGTCCTGAAGCCAGGTCCCTTTTAGCTCTTCACAGCAAAATATATCTTATTCATCACTGTCCACAAAATCAGATCATTGTAAAGTATTAATGAAAATGTTAGATGTGTGTAATTATGAGAAAATACCCATATCTTTATGTAAAAGTCTTTTGAGTTGACTCCCTCCTTCATACTTGTTCAGTATACTGAGATTCTATAAAAAGCTAGGAATAATTCATTGTTAATCCCAGTTTTGTTTTTGTTCTCCTTTTGATTTGGTAAGAGAACATAGTACCTCTGGAGCCATAGAGTTTATGAATCTGTACTTAATTAATCTTTAGATGTTCTATTTGAAAACGATTTCTCACTTCCGCATGTTTGTCCCCAGCTAATAACTCCTTATAAAATGGAATCAGCCATCAGCATTGTTTGTTAATTTCTCCTTAAGATGGTATTGGTTTGCAGACTATGATGCTGGAATACAGGTTTTTTTTTAAAGCAAATTTGAAATTTCTTCTCAGTTACACTTTGAATTTTTTTTTTTTTTTTTTTTTTTTTTTGGTGATCCTGCAGGCAACCATCGTGTTGAAACAAATTTTCTCATTTTCACATTCAGTTATAAGTATATACATAGTATGACAGTATTCCTGCGTGCGTAATATTGGCATGGAGATCTTGCTGCCTGATGGGAGCTGTGTGTGTATGTGTGTTTGTGTGTGTGTGTGTGTTTGTGTGTGTATGTATGTGTGTAGGTATGTGTGTGTATGTGTGTAGGTATGTGTGTGTGTGTGTGTATCCAAAAAACGATCTAGCCCAAAACTGCAAAAGGTTTGATTTAACAACTCCATTCTCCTTCTCTTCTTTTCACCTCAGATATGATCGTTCAACACTACTGGGCAGTTTTCATGTATATTCTTAGCCAGAAAAGAATGGAGGAGAAAGTTATCTTTTGTAAACAGTGACTTGCTGAAGAAGAGTAAATGCTGTGCAGCCTTCATTCCTCTCCCCAATTTCTAATCCCTGAATTTTTTCAAAGAAAGATAACCTCCTTGCAGCTGCCTTGCCCCTCGTGTGGAGCACCCCTCCCAGCTACTATGCCTACCTTCAGTCTCACCCCCCATACCCCCATACACACACACACACACACACACACACACACACGCATACACACACACATATACACACACAACTCCCAAGGACATCTGCTCTCACTTGCCTGGTTTCCAAGGATAAGATGCTTCTTAGTAGCCTAGTCAGATATTGGCCTTGAAGAGTCTGTCTCAGAAATTTAGAGGTGATACATTTTACTCAAAAGTTAGGTCAAAATGTACACCAAGATCCTCAGAATTCTAAGATTAGTTTTAGGTTTGAGAGGACCTAGGTCAAAGGCATAGAAAATAAACTTTTAGTCTTTCATGTTTCATTGGTAAGTCTCACATGGTTAAGAATTGGTCCCCAATTCTTGTTTTTAGAAATCCTTGCAAACCTGGACCCATTAACCACTTCTAAACATCAGCTAAGTTATAAGGTGCCTTTATCACAAAGCTGATAGGTGTACAGTAATCTAATTTGTTAGGTAAAAAATCAAAACATTATGCATAAAGATATGACACCAGAAGCAAGAAGTTAGGACATCATATGAGGTCGATTCTGGTAGCCATATCATATTCTGAGAGCAGAAATCATCAGGATATGGAAGTGAATCTTATTAGTATGCCCTCCACCACAAAAAAAGCCAATACTTGATGACTCAAATTGTGAGAGTAATGTCAAAATTCTTTTTTGTCATCAAGTCCTCTTCTTTTTTGAGTCAAGTATAGCTGTTTTTATTTGATAAAAAATTCTTAATATGTAAGAAAAGAGAAAACAGCTTTCTTTCAGACTTCCTTAAGTAAGTCTATTTTGCATTTTTGTTTTGGCTTGTTGTCCTTGTTTGTTTGGTTTTTTTTTTTTTCAGTGAGGGTTGGTATACCAGCTTTCTGATTGAGAAGATTGAAGGGATATATTAAGTATAGTTTTGTTTTACAAAATAATCATTATTTTATATGAAGTGAGGTGTAGGAAAAAGGCACCTACATATTTGAAAATGAAGACTCTGTTCTTAGCACAATTACTGTGAGCCAGTCACTTATAGCATCTAATTACCTTGTGATATTCATTAGATTTATTATTTAATCATATGTGAGCGATAGTACAAAAAAAAATTTGTAAAATGACCAAAATCAGCACCTAATAGCCTATCTCTTCTTTCATTCTAATTTGTTCTTCTTAATAAGTTATTTTTGCTCTGGGGGAAAATGCTGAATAGTGATCAGATAAACGTACAAGTACAACATACGTACCATAGAATCTTGCAAACAGTCAATAACAATAACAAGATTAATGCTGGATTTGTATTATGTGTATTTCAGATGAGTCTTTTAAAATAGCCAATGCAATATTACTCCATTTTAACTGAAATTCTTAAATTTTTTTTGAAAAAAATAGAAATCCCAAGCAAAAAAAAATTAGTTTTCATTCTTTTTATTATTTTCCTAGAATATTCATATACTTTCTAAAAAATCTCTTACTCTATTTTATCTTTCATATAGGATGTTTTTACTGTGACACTAAATATTTCTAATGAGTCTTTTTGCATTTCTTTAAAGGTTTCCTTCAAACTACTGCTGATGAGTTTTGCTTTTACTATGCAAGAAAAGATGGTGGGTTGTGCTTTCCAGATTTTCCAAGAAAACAAATCAGAGGACCAGCATCTAACTACTTGGACCAGATGGAAGAATATGACAAAGTGGAAGAGATCAGCAGGTTCATAAAGATAAATGCTCTTTGATTTTAAAAAAACAAAAACAAAATACCAATTGACAAATCTCGCGGTTTTATTAGTGAATCAACTGTTTCTGTGCTTGATTCCAGCAGCTATATCCTCCAGATGCTTTTTTCTTTCTTTTGGATAGTTTGCTTCTCTAATATCATGTTCCCTTAAAAGCGTTTAATGCTTAGACTACTAATCTTTTATTATCATGAGTTTGGCTTCTCTATGATTCCTGTGAATTTCATGATTACAGTTTTAAACTTGAACTTTATGCTTATTGTTAGCTTATGGAAATATTCAGCACAATTATCATTAGCAAATCAGAGTTTTATAAATAGATCTTAGAACCTTCTCTCTGAGGGCCTTTCTGTAAGGCTTAATTATTGTGAGTAAAGCTCATTTTAATTATAGTCCCTCAAAGATAAGATAATGAGCTTCTGAAATTTTAAAAGATGTAGCATTTTTATGTTGATTCTCTCTTGGACTTTCTGGTAGAAGGCTGTTTTATGTGTTCCACTGAAAGCAGTTTAAAAGAGTCCTGTTGTGACTTTTGGGGTTAACGGCACCTCCTGATTCTCAAAACCATTGATTCCTAGAGGAAGTACCTTTTAAAAAGGATGTTAAGTGCATCCTTTGCCTCCTTCACCTCAAGAAAAGCTTACTGGTTTTCTTTAACTTGTTTAGGAAGCACAAACACAACTGCTTCTG
The DNA here is from genome assembly GCF_024362965.1 of Panthera pardus. Taxonomy (NCBI): domain Eukaryota; kingdom Metazoa; phylum Chordata; class Mammalia; order Carnivora; family Felidae; genus Panthera; species Panthera pardus. The sequence continues at coordinate 82,283,949 of NW_026526688.1, read as the reverse complement.
TATCCAGGAGGTGGTGAATGGGCTGCGCCAGCCTGTCGGTGCCCTGCACAGTGGGGACGGCTCGCACCGGCTCTTCATTCTGGAAAAAGAAGGTTACGTGAAGATACTTACCCCCGAAGGAGAAATTTTCAAGGAGCCTTATTTGGACATTCACAAACTTGTTCAAAGTGGAATAAAGGTTGGCTTTTTAAATTTTATTTATCTTTGCTCTGGCTATGTTAATTTTATTTTAGTGTTATCATTCTCACCGGAGGTATTTGTAATAAAAGAAAGAATATTTAAGGAGAAAATAAGGAGACAACATAAGGGAACAAGAATTATGGCAACTGAATTGGGACAGTGGCATTAAATGTCTAATGTTATTTGGTGACTATTAAGCAGTGCAATGAGATTGATATCTTGACATGCTTTCCCTATGTAATTTACACATTTAAACTAAGTCTTGGTTTTATATAGTATGTGTTTAAATGTTGTTTGACAGGCATAATGCGTAGAATTGTGTATCAGCATTTGCTAGTAGAAACAAAGAGGTCTTTTGGTTATTTGGGCAACAGCAAACCATTCTTTCCCCACATCTGTTTGTGAGTCTGTGTCATAAAAAAAAATGCTACTTATACTGTGCCTTCCTTGTACAATGTTTTTGCAGGTAAGTCAAATGTTTTAATCTATAATTAGCCATCTTTATATTACATATGCACATATTGCCTTCTTTCTCACTTCTCCGATTGAATTCTCGTGTTAAATAATCTAGCGGCATATAAATAAAATTATTGTCAAGTTTGTTTTACAAGAGTGTGACATGCTATAATATTGGCAGTACTAAGCTGTAAAGCAAATTGTGGCATTTTAAAACTGAGGCACATTCAACAGCTCATGACTAAGTTAGGTTGAAACTAACAGTATGATTTGGGAAGAACTGGTTATCTTTGTCATGTCTTACCTGGGGAAAGAAATCAAAGGAGGATTTATACTCTTCTACTCGTAGAGAAATAAACTCCTCCTTGCTTTGTTGAGCTCTATTCAAAGGTAAGAACATCAAAACCAGAAGAAACAGTCGGGGAAAAATATAGGTATATTCCTCACACCAAGTCATTACCTACCATTTAAAATCATTAGAACGATTCCATTAGAATACAGGGATTGCCACATCATTGACACCACCCCACTTCAAGAGTGTGTTGTCAGTGTCACTAAGACATCCTGCATACGAGAAGTACCTTATGGTACTTTTGGTCCTTTAAGGAAAAGTACTTCAGCACCAACACACAGATCATTTGGAAAACCTGTTTAGCTCAGTAGTTTCAACTTTCTTCCAGGAAAAGTTTTCATTAGACTTCACAGCAGATCATCAAAAGTCTCTTAAAATGAAGCATTTGTGTTTTGCACATAAGACTTCAATAAATACTTTTTGGAATGTGTTCTGATAATTCACTGCCAGTGGTACCTAAAAGAACAAAGAATTAAGATACGGCAGCAAATACATTACTCACTAGCAGTGTATTTTTCTTACTGTGAAAGTTATACTCTCTATGAAAGAAAAAATTGGGACTGCATTTTAAAAATCATCACCTATCATCTCATCAGGTAAAGAATATCACTACTTACATTTTGATATACCTCCAACTTTTATGTTAAAATTAGATGAACTTATCCTGATTACAAAGGTAACACAGGTCCATCCATATTAATAAATGTGGAAACACACAAAAATATGTTTCCTTGCAGCTTTTTCCCTAAGCAGCTTTAAAATAAAATTGAAATCAAACCATATATACATCTTTTTAACCTTCTTTTTTTGACATAACAATATGTCGTGGGTATATTACCAAATTTGAAAACTTTTCTCAAAAACCTAGTTTTAATCTCCTCCGGGTATTCCATTTCCTAATTATGAAGTGTTTCCTTTTTAACATTGTAAATAATGTGCTTTATCATTCTTGTATGTATTATTTAACCTGCTCATGAATGACTTCCTTAACGTCCATTCACAGAGCATGACTGAGATGGGGACATAGATCATTACACATCTTGCCAATGGCTTTAGGATATGTTTTCAAGTATTTGAACGAATAACATATAGGGGCACCTGTCGGTTAAGCGTCCAACTTTGGCTCAGATCATGATCTCAGCTCAAGCCCCGTATTGGCTCTGAGCTGCCAGTGCAGAACCCACTTCAGATCCTCTGTCTCCCTCTCTCTCTCAAAAATAAATAAACATTTTTTTTTAAAAAAGAATAACATACAGCTTTTAAGTATTATTTGAATAACAATGTTGGTATTAAAAAGATAATGAATGGTAAAATGTAGGTGTTAGAAATGAGCTCAATTTTGTTGTAAGAAGTAAAGAACTGATATTCTTGTTTCTACTTTAACTACCTAAAGAATGACTGCCTCTTAATCAGGGTTCCTTCGGAACGCCTCCGTTTCAGTTTGTGCCCATTCGTTGGCGTAATGAATGAAAGTTTATCTACTCTGACTTTGAGACATTTTATCATGCAATAAAATTGTATAAGCCAGGTTATGACAGTGCTATGGTTCTGTGCTGTCTATGTTCCTCAGGCCTCTGGAAATTCTGCAGAAGCCCTTGTGTCTTCTTTCTTATGATAGTTCCAGGGCTTTTAGGGCTTAAATATAAACTTCAAAATCCATTATTCGGCATTTGTAGAATATATGACATGACATGTTTTAAAGTGCAATATTTGAATTCCCTTAAAATTTGGCACTAGTGATGTCAGTAAGATAGGAATCTATCACATGGATTTTTGAGTGTGTACTGTGTAGTGAGTAATGATACCACAGCCTTGTTCCCTCAGGTAGGTGATCTGTCCTTTATCTTAGGCTCCATGAAACTTCCATCTCGAGTCATGAGTTGGAAGTATTAGGAGAGGCTGTTGTTGGTATGATGGGGCAGATGCCAACACGTTCATGAATTGGTCACACCACTGATTTTTGTGATATGCCCCTCAGAGACTTCTGGAGTAAAAACATTTTTAAACTATTTCACAGTAGTTTCTTTAGGCTTCTTGATGTATGAATAGTTAGTGTGTTCATGACAGTATTCTGTGCCAACATTTTGTATAGATGACACAAATAGAATTCTCAAAAATTATTATGTATATCACTTCTCTGTTCTTTCCGTTTTAAAATTCTAAGAGAGGACATAAAGCTGTTTTAACTAAGGTATTGATTGCAATACTCCGTTCACAGAAATTAATAATGTATACTAACCCCAACCTTCGTATGTTTGAAATGAAAACAAGACAAACCACAATGAAGATCCCTCCATGACAGTAATTGATGACCAGTCTGAGTATATTAAATCAAACATAAAGAGGAATTCCTGATTATAAGAGTTTCTAAAAGCTAGGGCTTGCTAGAGGGGAATCTGGAATTCCTTTTCTGTTAATGGTCAAGTAAAAATCGACAGGGGTTTCTATCACCTGGTAATGGACTGACCTTTTTGTGGCAAGGAGTTGGACTTGGTTGATATCCTCAAACCTTTACCAGCTCTGATTCTTAAAACTACTTCACAGAAGTGCCATCCACATAGCCAACCATCTAGGGAACTTAGTCAACTCTTCCCTAAACGGTCCTGTCTGAAGCTAAAAATATGTTGTCTTATTTTTAAAAACCCAAATTGTGCTGCCTATATTGCAGGAGATTTCAGTACACACAATTGTCTGTCTCACCAAACCAAAGTTAGATGCAAAACTGAAAAACACAAGCTAAAGACTTCTTTTGGCTATAGGAAATAAATTGTGGAGTTGGATTAATGGAATAAATTCTATGCCGTATGAATTTAAACTATCATTTTATTTGAGAAAAGACAATTCTATTCACAACTCAAATCCTAGAAGACTGGGGTTTGTGACGTTGCCAAATAAAGAGTGAGTCAGAAAAATGTTTTAATTTTTTTTTAACGTTTATTTATTTTTGAGAGAGAGAGAGACAGACACAGAGCACAAGTGGGGGAGGGGCAGAGAGAGAGGGAGACACAGAACCCGAAGCAGGTTCCAGGTTTTGAGCTGTCAGTACAGAGCTCGACCCGGGGCTCGAACTCACAGACCACAAGATCATGACCTGAGCTGAAGACAGACACTTAACCAACTGAGCCACCCAGGTGCCCCAGAAAAATGTTTTAAAAGTATGTAGTGATTTGATCGAGTTTTGATTATAGTACACTGTAGAAGCTAACTACTAATACTGACACTGAAGAATGACCCGAGTGATCAGCTGGTGAGCAGTCTTTAAAATCATCATTTGTGGATGTATATATGTGTGCACATGCATTGTTTGTTGTTGTTTTATCCCAAAGGGAGAAATTTAAAAAATTATACTCTCTATCTCCCCAGGTAAAAATTTGTTTAAGATACTGGTAGTGTGAGGGGCACCTGGGTGGCTCAATGGGTTAAACATCTGACTTTGGCTCAGGTCATGATCACCTGGTTCGTGGGTTCCAGCCCCACATTGGGCTCTGTGCTGACAGCTCAGAGTCTGGAGCCTGCTTCAGATTCTGTGTGTCCCTCTCTCTCTGCCCTCCCTTGCTTATGCTCAGTCTCTGTCTCAGTCTCTCTCTCTCTCTCTCTCAAAGATAAACATTTAAAAATAAGAGATACTGGTACTGTGAAATCTTTAAATTGAGCTTCTGTCTGAATTCTGAATCAGATCTTCTGGCAAGTGCCAGAACCAACTTCATCTATCTGAAGTCTTTGGAAATGACAAACCTGTGCTTCTCAAGAATGGATGCACAGTAGGGGCGCCTGGGTGGCTCAGTCGGTTAAGCCTCTGACTTTAGCTCAGGTCATGATGTCACGGTTTGTGAGTTTGAGCCCCGAGTTGGTCTCTGTGCTGACAGCTCCGAGCCTGGAGCCTGCTTCAGATTCTGTGTCTCCTTCTCTCTCTGCCCCTCCCCCACTTGTACTCTGTCTCTGTGTCTGTCTCTCAAAAATAAATAAATGTAAAAAAAATTAAAAAATAAAAGAATGGATGCACAGTATAATTGCCTGAGAGAGCTTTCAAAATTTCTGCTGCCCAAATTAAATCCCCCACTGTCTGGGATTGGGACTGAGGCATGGGTATGTTTTTAAAGCTTTCCCAAGTGATTTCAATGTGTAGCCAATTTGAGAGCCACTGATCTAGACTGAACCAAACCCCTGGGTCAGTTACATGTTGAATGAGACACATTTTTCTCTGCCCAGATTATGCCCAAGTGCTATTACTAAAACGACCACTAAGAACAAATGGTTGAATACTGGTTGTCCTTTGCCCTATACTTCTTATCACTTAATTGGCCTATACATATTACTTGTCCACTTTGAGTGAAGAGAGGAGTTAATTTTCGTGCCGTGTAAGATTCTTGAAGTTTTGAAAAATAGTATTTAAAATCTCAATAATTCTGTGAACAATTGCTTTGCCCATTAAATTTTTCCTGTTTTTGTTCCTTTTGGGCCCTGGTATTCAGCTAATTGGCAAAACATTATCATTCCTGTCCCTCAAATATGCAATTTGCTTTTATATCTGTAAACCCTTGTAAAAATGACACCAAAAGCTAGTCTAGTGCAATTTTACCAAAGTTCTCCTGACTACCAAGGATCTGAAAGTCAGCCTTAGCTTTGTGTGTGTGTGTAGTAAGGACAAGCCTGCACCTGTTACCTACAGGGTGGCCCCTCAAGGAAACTAACACACAGCTTTCTCTGCCACTCAGTTCTCATGAGCGGCCAGAAGACGGAGGGGCTCACACCCACAGCAGCCCTTTTGGCTTGCAGAGTGCAGCAGACAAAGCCGAAAGACTTGTCTGTCACTGGAACAAGTGTGACTGGACTCCTGTCCCTCTCTATCTACTTGGATCCTCATTTCAAAAGATGCTTTTCGAAGCAATCCTTTTACCAGGGGAGGAGAGGACATAAGGCTGAAAGCTGCTGATTGTCCGGGTGACTGAGCCCATTGAGGTGGGACTCTTGAGAGACAGTGGCCCGGGCGCCGGGGAGCTACAGGAGCATGTGGAGGAGGACGCAGGGTGTGCCGGGGCAAGCCCCAGTGGGGCAGCCTCTGATTTCACATGCTTGTAAATCACACGCATAATTATGAGCATCGAAAGTTTAATGAAATCCAAGTGCTCGTCAACCCATCAGGGCTGATGTCCTGCTTCTTGAAAGTTTGTCCGAGACTTAACCTTTCATGTTTTTCTCTGCCTTTAACTTGCTGTCTTGATGCAGCCTCTGGAATGTCAGTATATTTTTGCTCGAGTGAAATCTAAGTGAGGGCAGAAGTGAGAAGCAATTTACTTCCCAAAAGTGCAGTGGAACATAGCATGCACACGTATGCATATGGCTGTGATTGGACCATGTGTCACATACTCCCTCAGAAAATCATTAGAAGTCTGCTTTTAAGCATACTTTAGGTTGGAAGAAAGCATGTGTTCCCTTGAAAGAAAGCTGCAAGATATATTTGGTAAATATTACAATAGAAGAATCACCATCCTAAAATGTTTTTGTATATATGACAAAATTTAAAAGTGTTTGATATTTAATATTTAAAGTGTTTGATGAAATTACTGCATTAAAAGAGAATTGCTACAGTGGTGGAAATAACCATTAGGTGACTTCATTCTGAAAGTGGGTAGAGAGTTAACTAAATAGTCCTCCTCCAAACAAAAGCTTTAAAATGCCTTCCCTTTTTTGACGTTTAACATTCTGGTTCCAAACCATTAAGTTAAAATGTAAGCAAAATGTAGATTGCAAGTAAAATTTGGGTCCTCAGTTATTTTTTTTTATATCAAAGTAGTAAGTAATTAACGATATGGTATTAAACCCAACTCTCTTTTTTTTTTATTGAGTGTAGCTGACACTTTACATCAGAATGCCCTGTACTCTGTGAAAAATGTTTTTAATTTTCCTATAAGTTTAATCTCATCTGAAATCTGCAAATGTCCACATAGAAATTATTTTACGGAAAGCAAAAAGTCCCTTGGTAATGTGAAATAATCTCCGTGTAATTTTTTGTTTGGTTAAGTTGGTTTTCATTTCTGGTGTTCTTATTTCTTTATTTTGGCATTTGCATTGTTATTGATAAAACATTTTAATAAATATAAATGAGCGTATATATGGTGCATGCCAGTGTAAGCCAGTTTAATCTATAAATTATTTTCCATCATGTATCATGTTTTTTACTGAAGCAGAAACTGAAGTGGCAGATGTAATGTCCCTCCAGTTGAACAGAGAAAGGTCTGCCTTCTCCTACATTTTAGATCCCATAAGTCACAGCTGAGGTGAGGAAAGTTTTTACATTAATGTCTTTATATTTATCTAAGACTTGAAGGGCAAAGGAAATAGAGCCTATAAATCTCAGAAGTCTGTGGTAATCATTAAAACAAGTGAAAAACTAAGAAATCTGGACCCCAGAGGAGGTCTCTGCCACTCTTAGAAAGCATCTGTGTGAACATGGCTGCCGCCACCTCACGGTATCTGACTAGAAAGGGAAGAAGAGCTATTGTTGCTACCACCTGTCATTGCTTTCTAGTGGCTGCATTATCTAATGAAAAGGAAATAGCAGGCATCCCAAACTATCTGTAAAGAGTAGAAAGTAGCACAGCACTCCCTTTTAGAGACATTCAATAGCGTTCTTTCCCAAAACTACAGTCCTCAAGCAAGCTGCGTTAACAAGTAAACTGCAGTCTGCATTCTTACTAATCGTAACCACCATTTCTCCAGCACTTCCTTTGCTAAGCCATGACACAGATTACCTCTGTAATCCTGGCATAACTCTGTGAGGCATGTATTAATATCCCATTTCACAGACGAAGAGTCTGAGGCCCAGAGGTTAGGTAAACTGCCCAGCATAGCACAGCTAGCCAGCACCAGGGCCGGATTTCCAAGGCAGCTATCTGATGCGACGCTCTCAACCCCAGCGCTCTCCTGCTCTGTGCCTTTGGTCAGCTGACTGCGTGGGAGGAAGGACGGAGAGGTGCGTTCCAGAAACAGAGATTAGTGACGGGCATTCAGTAGTGCTCCACTGGGCTGGCAGGACAGTGAGGAGGCAGACAGCCTAGATCCAGCGTCAAGCATACAAACTTGGGTTCCAGGCACTGGGTCCCTGCCATGTGCTAATTGTTTGGCCTTAGGCAGATCTCTCTAGTCTTAGTTTCTTCATCTGTAAAACAGAGATAATAAAAGGTTGCACCTAACACTTTATATGCACAATTTCACTTTGTTTCCATGGCAGTCCCGTGGAAACAAAGTGGTATTGATGTATGTGTGTGAGTTTTCTTTAATTCAAAAAGATAAACCTAGACTGTATTTTTATTTATGTGTGTAACTAGGAAAGACCATGCCTTCATTTTTACAGCATCGCCTCTTGATAGTAGGTGTATACAGCATTGCTACCTACCTCACGATGCAAAATTCCCCAGTTCTGGAGTTCCTCAGGGCACATGCCTAAGGATGGTTAAGCACAAAGCAGCTGACCCAAGAGGACAGCAGCAACCTTTCACCAGAATTTCCCTGCTTTCATAGTAGTTTTTCTCAACCTGGATATTATAGTAATGAAGGTCTTTTTGTGTGTTTATTTTGGAACATGGTTTGTGTCAATCTGCCATAGAGTTAATAAATTGTAGGATTTGCAAAGGAAATATACTGGGACTGAAAACTAAGAAGGCACATATTTTTGCCCACTAGCAACTATTACTCAAAGTACAGATGTAGAATCTCAGGATTTGGAAAGGAAGCAGTTGGGCAAAGTTGCTATGAAGTTAACATGTAATGTCATGATACAGAGAGTGTATTACTCAACAAAGTTTTGCTTTGCTTTGCTTTGTTTTGTTTTATTTTAGAAAAGTAGATCAGGGGTGCCTAGGTGGCTCAGTTGGTTAAGCATCTGACTCTTGATTTCACCTCAGGTCATGATCTCATGGTCCTGGGACCAAGCCCCAGTGAGGCTCCACGCCAAGTGTAGAGCCTGCTTGAGATTCTCTCTGTCCCTCTCTCTCTCTGCCACTTTCCCATTTGGGCTCTCTCTCTCAAAATAAATAAATAAACATTAAGAAAGAAAGAAAAGTAGATCAGTAAAACTTACCATGAGGTCAGGGAAGAGAGAACTTTAAAGGAGAATTTCAAAGTTAAACAAAAGCAACCACAAACATCAGTGAAATGTACTAGAGATCAGGTACAGGAATATAAAAATGCAATGAACTCAACTATCTCCCTCTTGTTTATGTAGCATTTTGCTTTCAATAGACTTCTTTAATTTTTGTATTTATATGACATATAGATAGATTGATTTATATAATATATGATAATAATTTACAATAAATAGGTTATCAATTACTATAATACATTTTAGTTTATTTCTTGCTAGTATTCATCAATTGACATTAGGTTATTTTTAAGTCTATAAAGTCTGTTTATGTTGAATTTTCATAATGTCAAGGTGGCCAGAACTGAGGACATATATAAAGTGTTTTTAAAAACTGGATCACTGCCTAGATAAAAATCAGCTTTGGACTTTGCAATCAAAATATGCTTTGAAAAATAAAGTCCTGGGGTGCCTGGGTGGATCAGTCAGTTGAGTCTGACTTTAGCTCAGGTCATGATCTCGCGGGTTTGTGAGTTCAAGCTCCGTGTAGGTCTCTGTGCTGACAGCTCAGCCTGTTTCAGATTCTGTATCTCCCTCTCTCTCTGCCCCTTCCTTGATCAGGCTCCCTCTCTCTCTCTCTCTCTCTCTCTGTCTCTCTGTCTCTCTCTGTCTCTCTCTCAAAAACAAACATTTAAAATTTTTTTTAAAAAAGAAAAAGAAAGTGCTATTTATCAAGGCCATTTTGTAATGTATTATAATGAGAAAAGCTTCAGAAAATCTTTTTCGAAATCATCTAATTTCCTATCCCAGCATGACTTTCTGATACCAGGTGACAACACATTTTGTCACAGTGGCTCTCAGAAATTACCATCGAAAGGGAGGTAAAATTTGAATCCTTTAGCAGGTTAATTTCCATTTCTATCTGGGCATGACATATACAATTTAATTTTAAGTTCATCAATTCACTCATTTTAAAATAATGTGTAGGGGTGCCTGGGTGACTCAGTCAGTTGAGTGTTCAACTCTTAATTTCGGCTCAGGTCATGTTCCCAGGGTTGTGGGATTGAGCCCCGTGTTGGGCTCTGCACTGAGTGTGGAGCCTGCTTAAGATTCTCTCTCTCTCCCTCTGCCCCTTTCTCCCATGCACTCTCTCTCTCTCTCCAAAGAAATAAAAATAAATAAAATTTTTAAAATTCAAAGATAAAATCACAAAAATAAATAATGTGTAATTCCACAGGCCTATATTTCAGATCACAGAAATTCTGTAAAAAGTCATCATTAAAGATACAATATGTGCTAATTACTCTATCATACATATATATAGGTAGGAAAAGAGAACATTAATTAATATGATTAATTACATCATTGCTGGCAATTGAAATTATTTAATCTGATGTGAACTGAGCCCAATAAACTGAAGCTAATATAAAAATGAAACATTATGACAAAAGATATTAACTGTATATATTGTTACAAAATTCTTGAGAAAAAGTATGCCTTTCAAATATCCAAATATCCAATATTCCAGCTCTCTTTAAGAGCAGCTAAATTCTTTACTTTGTTTTTTAATTCTAATAAGTTGTTTCTAAACCAGCCTCTTATCCTAAAGCACCTTTGATCCAAATGGATCACAAACTTAAATAAAATTACATCTGTCCTCAGGCTATTTCTAGATAGGGAAAACACATCTGTTCTAAGAATCCTTAGCCAACAGTTTGAAACTGTTCAAAAAAATTCCTAAAAAAAAGAAAAGACAGTGTATGTAGTGTCAATGGAAGACTCTTGAAGTTAGAAAAAAATTAGGAAAGCACTATTCTAAAAAGGATGAAGAGATAACCAAATTTAATTCCCATTAAATCTTAGGTTTTCTATGAAAGAATTGATGATGAGGCTTTCACAATTCAAACATCTTTGTTGGATAAATGTGAACACACCTGTTCAGAAGAAGGAGAAACAAAACTTGAAATGACTTCCATCCACCTACAGGTCACCAAGCATCTGTCATAAGTTATATTTTAGACTGGATTCAAGCCTGTGACCGAGGTTGAAAAAGCTACGTAGCTCATTTGCTCTCTTATGCAGTTGGCTGTGGTTTTTCCTCTTTTAATCACCATTCAAACTTCTGTTTAAATCTCCAGGGGTTTGGAAGGTCAGATTGACCCCATGACATTAATAACGTATTTACACCCAGGGTCTCAGTGCATGTCACCTGGGGCTGATCTTAGTTAGAATTTTGTGACTTGCAGTAATGCGGCTAGCTCCAAAAAGATTTACCCAATAGCTGCCATAGCTCCTTAATTGCAACATAAAGACAATGAATGGCTCCTTGTCCAAGGAAGCTTGTGTATGAGTGTGTGTGTGTGTGTGTGTGTGTGCGCGCATGTGCATGTGTGGGTGTGTGGTGTGTGTGTCTATTTTAAGATTTTAGTTTTGATTAAATGTCAATACATATAAAACTTCTGCAGAAAAACAAAACAAAACTTTTGGACATGACTGATTAGGTAAGCTTCTTCCCTTGTAAATAATCATTAGAGGCACTACTAAGTAAAACCTTTGGTGACAGCATCAATTTCCAACACCTTTGATCCCTAATGTGTTACATTCCTGTCATGTCCCGCCTCACTTGGGTATGTGTGAGAACTAATCACTGCGTGGCCTTAATACTCATCCACTGCCAAGACAAGGGTACCAGTTTTGCCATTGGTTGTGTGACCTAGAGCAGTCTGCTTAGCCTTCTAGGATCTCTGGGTCCTCATCTTTGAAGTCAGATGACTAGGCTAAATGATACCTTAGGTCCTTTCTAGCTCTAAATTCTGTGAAATAGAAAGCAGTGTAAGTCTCCCAACTGTTTCTGAGGGAATTACAGTAAAGAGAAGCAGTCGGTGTGACTCAGGCATTGGGAGCTTCATGCTTGCCCAGGGTCAGGGAGTGTGGGGCTACCTTTGCTTTATTTTGGTTTTTGTCTTCTTTGTCCTGATGCAGCAACCCCATCAGTGTCTGCCAATGCAGAGCTTACTGGACACCTTACCACGCTGACCAATAAGTGCCCTCACCTTCTGTATGATCATCATCACTCCAATTAAAGCTGCATAACTCAGCATGAAGTGAGACTTCAGGTTTCAGTTAATAATGGCAGGGCAATGTCTTTAGTGTATAGGGATAACGGCTGGTTAAGTTTTCAAACCTTCAAGTCTGAAGGTAAAGATCTATTCTGACCTTGAGGTGGGCTGAGGAAGAGACCACTCTGGAGCTGGGGAAAGAAAGAAGAAAGTAGTTCTAGAAGATGAGGTCACAGAGTTGGGCATCTGTGTGTTGGTGGGGGCAGGAAGTATGTATTCATTATTTAATGCAGGGTCTCACATGTTCTCGGGTCTTTGGCTTTTACTCTGAGAGAAATAGGGAATCATTGGAGTGTTTTGAACAGAAGAGTGACATGATTTGACTTAAACTGTTTAAACAAGATCAATAGCAGCCTTGTTGACAGTAGACAAGGAAGAGCAAGAGAGGAAGCAGGGATATGGAATACTGACTTCTAGCACCAGCTCTCCTGTGAATGTGGCCTGTCATTGAGCACTCAAGCTTCGATTCCTCACCTATAAATGAGCAGATCGATAATGGCTTAGTTCCTTTCAGTTCCAACCTCCAGTGGGTCAGTACTTGGAGGAATATTTAGAAATTTATCCTCTTTAATGTAATCACGTTTACACACAGTGTTCACTGAATTTACCTTCTTTCCCATAGTTTTAAAGTGCTAATTTTCAAACTCGGTACATTAACAATGTAGAGCATTCAGTGGGTTCCGGTGAAAGGTTGTAAATTATAGGAAAGTATCAATTGTGATACTATAAAGAAGAGGGCTCACTCTGCCAGCTGTAAATGATAATTCCTGAAAATAATAACCACAACCAAAAACTATGTGTGCACACATGCGCACACACATACCTCCTTGGGAAATGCAAATTTAAGTAGAGAAAAAGAGTCAGATGACTTTTTTAAAAAGATAATTACAGTTAGGATCACCTGGGTGGCTCAGTTGGTTGAGCATCTGGCTTCAGCTCAGGTCACGATCTCACGGCTCGTGAGTTCAAGACCCTTGTGGGGCTCTGTGATGACAGCTCAGAGCCTGGATCATGCTTTGGGTTCTGTGTCCTCCCCCCAGTCAAAAATAAGTAAACATTAAAAAATGTAAAGGATAATTCCACTTGGATTTAGCATACCAGAAGCCAAATAAATCTAGGTGTCTTGAAGTCAGAGAGGATTAAAGAGATGACAGAATACAAAACTATGGACCTTTAATAAGAAGGATATGCAAATGTTGTTGCAGGGAATTTCTAACCATTTAAATGATAAAATAATGGCCTTATAAAATACCCATAATTCACTCTCAAGTAGAATATTCCCAGATATACTCAGTGAATTTCTTCTTTGTGGTTGGCAACTGAACCTCATTTAACTAACCAGTCTTTGGGACTGGCAGTCAGCTGGCAAAAAAACGATCTCCTTTTCTACCTGCCTGTGAATCTACAAAAGTTAATTTTGTTGTGGATAGAATAGACTAGATGTGAGAAATTGAAAAGGGAAAGAGAGTAATGCTTGATCATTTTACTTGCACTTGTAAGGATTTCAGTGCTCTGTGTTTCTTTGAGAGAAATCCCATGGTGCCAATTAACCTAACTTATTCCAAAACAATTCGCTGTTTGGAAAGAATAATTTTCATTGTGGGTGTTCCTTGAAATTGTATGCCTCATCCCCTGTTATTACTGAGATGTGTGCTGTGCAATTGAAAGTACCAGCTTCGTTTCCATGCACTGTAGAGATTAGAGCTGTATCCCACACACAGTGTCAGATAATCTGCTTTAATTTTGTCCAATGCACACTTTTAACCTTAAGTAATTTTTTAAATGTGGAAAAGCCATCCCAACTTAATATTAAACCAAATATTTCATGTCAACACTATCAAAAACACGAAAAGCAGGAGATTTGTTTTAAATAGGAAATCAGTTTTCTTGAAAAAAAATGTTAAGTAAGTCAAGTTTCTTGGCTCGGTTTAAATGACATTTTTATTTTTCTTTGAAATAATGTGAATGTGTGTTTTTGCCTCCAGCATAAGACAAAACTGGACTAGAAAAGATTGAAAATAATTTAGCTAACTTGGTAAATGCATTCTCCACTTTGTTAGACTGTGTTGTCTATTTGGATTTCTGGAGTATTTTTTTTAAAACCTAATAAATCAATTAACCAGTATTCATTCTAAGATTTAATTCAGTGAATAGAATATATGTGCTTTTCATCAGGCCACACATCTTTTTTTAAGTCTGAAACCACCACACACAAAGAATTTAATTCTGACAGACATTTGTTCTCGGCATAAATACTTTAGGGCCAATAGTTGTCCCCACTTAATCATGCTTCTTAAAAGTGAATTCCAGAAGACTTGAGGCCCCCAATGACCCCTGGTAAGGTGAGTTGTCAGTAAATTACTTTTATGATGTGCCCTAGGGAAGCAGGTCTGCTAGAAACTTGGTAGGGAGCTGGCCCCCTCTTGCCTGTAGGGATGACCTTTAACTTTATCTAACCTTTGCATTTCTAATTCTAAATTTCTGGGAGGCATTTAGTCACATTGTTGGATATCATACGAAAAGTGAGACCTTTCTTGTGCCCACAAGATAGGGTTAGCCCCACATTTGTTGTTAAACTTCCAGATGAAGCATGCCAGTAAGCTTTTTATTTCTACAATTTAATTTTTTCCCTTTCTATAATTCGTAACAATTTAATTTTTAATACCAAACATTTAGTGAGTTGAAATATAAATGAGTTCAAAACAGACTTATAGTTAAATTATGACTGCCTTGGGTGACATTTGGAAAACACTGTAGAAAATTTAATCCCATAATTTTGGTAATTTGAATTTATTGTGGCATTTGAAAATTTATGGCAGCTATTAAAGATGAATGATGATATTGCATCAGAATACATTTAATTTTTCACAAAACATTTAGTTATTGAAAACAAGTCTTGTCAACTTTTTTATTGTCTCCATCATGAGAAAGTTTTTATTGTGCTTTTTGGGATGCTAATGTACATTGAAATTATCGAACAGAGGAATTCAGATTAAGTTTTGGATTAAAAAAAAATATACCCTCATTTGGCTATATTAGACTGAAAACATTGGGAAATAATGCCTTTTTACAAGATAAAAGATACAAAGTGATCATTAATGAAATGTCCATTAATAATCAGGGCATAACTTGGTTGACCCAGATGTTCGTGTTTTATGTGCATGAATGTCTAAGTTCCCTTCCTTTCCCATTAGTTTTGGACATTTAATGGGGCAGTATTTTTAATTCTTCCCTTTAAAAAAGTATTTCACTGCTCAGTTTTATTGTCTATAAGTGTATTACATGGTTTAAAAATATGTAGTATTTACATATTTACACACATACTTCTACGTATACTTGCGCACAACAGAACCTTGCATGGCTGGATAAAATATTGCTAAAGATAAGCTTGTCCTCAAAATTACACACCTAATTTTTATTCAGACAGTGTTTAGGTATATAAGTGTAAGTGCACAGAGTAAATGTAGAATATTTCTATGATCTTTTTAATTTTTATTTCAGCTTATAGCACAAGCTAAGCTAAACTGTCTAAGCTTTGCATTTCAGCCCTTTGAAGAGATCAACAATAACAGTCATAGAAGTAATTACTATAACGTCAGTGATTTTTTAGTGGGGAAGGAAAGAGATCAGCAAATTCCTTCCTGTAAATCAAAGGTTCTGGCTCAAGAGCATATATAAACAAGATGTAAGTTTTAAATATAGCTTAAATGCCACCCAGGAGAGAAACTTCATGGTAAAAGAATTGTCAACAGACAGGAATCTTTAAATGACGGGGACGATATTAAATTGGTGACACTAACATTAAGAGTACACATGCATGTGCTTCCAAAAATTTCAGCACAGAATGTCCTCTTCCCCACACCCTGCCCCCAATTGTTTATCTCTGGATCTGGGAAACAGACTAATTAGTAAAGCAGAACGTAGATGTAACTTGTTGATAGCCCTAAGAAGATTTTACTTGAGAAAATGGCAAACCCACAATTTTGAACCGAATTTGAAAACTAGAGTGAGAATAAAATAGATGATATGTGTTAAGACACTAATATTCAGACTGTCTTAGGTTGTTTGTTTGTTTTAATCCTACCAAAAGCATTTGTTTGTCATCATGTCTGCACCTGCTGAGATATGGCCAGGTGGTTTTTATTTGTCTGTGTGTTTGTTTTTGTTTTGCTTCATCAAAAATTTTATGTTAAGGTATCTTGATGATTTTAGCCAGTACAGCCTGCTCTGACACTGTCATTGTCTGGAGACTTGTTATTCAATTACCATTAAACTTGGACCAAGAAGCAATTTATAATATGTGTTAGGTACTGAACTCATCTTTGGAACCCAACCCAAAACCCAGGACCTGGAATGTGGAGGATAGTTGCCCACAGGAAAATCAGAGTGCTCTGACCACAAGGAATGGATGGTCCTTGCGAGAAAAGCAATAGGGATATGAGAAACTCAAATCTAATGAGGGAGCAGGAACAATAAATTACCTGGTACATGGGAAACAACTCTTAAAGGGGATGGCCAGAAAAGAGACAAGAGCCTTTCAATGCAGAAGACATAGTCGGGATTGAGATAAAGCTAGAGGCAAGGGACAGGACCCATAAAGGGTCTTATACCCTCAGCCAAAGATTCTGAGTTTCTTTCTATGGTAGACGACAAGAGCAATGATGGCCAGCTTCCAGTGATGTGGTTGGCCTCTCTGTAACCAGTTGGCTTCTTCAGGCTGCTATGACTGTTCTACTTTCCCTTGTTGGTGATTTGGGAGCTTTTCCTTGTCTGGAGGGCAAGGCAGCTTAAGAACTGAATCTAGAAAGAATTGAAAAATGCATGCAAGGGGAGAAGATCCTAGGAAAAACAAACGCAACTCAAACAGGCTTACTCCAAAAACAAAACAAAACAACTTCTGGCTTTGCTTTCTCCTATTTTGGCATGGGTTTCTCTTATGTTAGCTTCATTCTTGGGCGGACTTTCTTCCTGTGGCACAGACTGTAGCAGCCCCAGGCTCACCAGCGTAATTCAGAGGAGTGCAAGCTGCTTTTTTCCTATGAGTTCCAACGTAAGTTTTATAACTGAGGCCCTCTTGAGTTTCAGAACATGTGCCACTATTACTGGCCAGGCCCGGGTCATGTGCCCTTCTCTGGAGCTAGAGGCAGAGATTAGCGTAGCCCAAAGCACTGAACCCCAACCGTGGAAGGGGTAGAGCCCCAGGGGAAAGTCCAAGTGTTCTTACTAGAGGAAGAGGGCATGGCTTCTAGGCAATGTAAACAGCAGACATTTATGCTCTTGGGCCAACTAAGCCTGCTCTGAATCAGAGTCCTGAGCTTTCATCTATGTCATATTTTAGGGACATTCAACGGTTGCAAAGTAACCCAACTAATGCTTTCTGTTGGTGTGATATACCTAATTAGGTGGTGCTTTGTCAATGCTCACTTAATACTAGTTTCTTGCTTGTGTCCACCTTCATCTTTAAGACCTATAGACCAAGATACCTAGATTTGATGGACCAGTAAAATATGCATCAGGAAGCATTGCTGAATTACCAGAAACAACGGGGTCCAAGAGACTGACTTAATAACTTCCAAGCTGCAAAATACGACTGCTATGAAAAAAGGGCAGCTGAGACTCTGTATGAAACACATCTACACAACCCACAGGCCTCTCCTTATTTCGAAAGACTTTTTTAAAACTTTAGTTTCAACTCCATCTATCAATCTTATTTATTGGTGAGGCACTGTAGAGTGTACATCCAAATCTACAAGGATATCAGATGTATGTAGGGAACTGTCTCCAAAATGCTTAGAGAATATGAAATATTTAATGATAAGGTTTTGTATTTTCATAACATGTAGTTTTGGAATATCTTGCACCCTGTGGCTATAAAATTCACATTCTCTTTCCATTGAAGTTGAGCTCCATTATGTGCAATTTAATTAACCTTGGGAACCAAGTATGGTATGTTTTCATTTGTCTTTAGTCATAATAGTGTGATTAATGTGCCGTAGACTACTTAAAGAGTGATCTTGTACTTTTTTATACTTTGAATATTTACATGAGTCTGTTAGTGTGACTTTGCTAGGTATTTAATATGCATGTTAAAATATGTTCTTGCTTATTAACTTAAATGAAAGCAAGAGAAAGTTTGAAAGGCGCAAATCCTGACTCTACACATGATTGTGTATGTTTATCTCTAACAATTAGGAAGATCTTTAAGGTAGTCGTTGGTTTTTTCATTGAAAGCCTTTGTCACATTTAAACATGTTTTTCATATTAATGCTAACTGCATGCAACAAGCATTCAAAAAACAGTTAATTTCTTTTTAATGGAAAAAACCTAGTTTATATCTTACATGTCTGAGTTTTAAGTGGGAATAGTATTACAGAAGTATATGACAGACTTTCCCTTTTGTTCTCTTTGCCTAAAAACATGCCTAAACTCTCATAAGCCTTCACTTAAATGGTTAACTTGTTTTCCTTAACATATATTATACCATTCTCAGTCATATTTGTTCCTTCTAAAAGCAGTGTTAATGCGCTCATGTAGAAAGTTGAAATGACTTGGCCCTTCTGCTTTATTTCACTACCCAGACCCCTTGTCAGACTGTTCGTTCTGCCACTGTTATGTCATATGATGGGAAGGCATTTTTCTTTGAAACTGGCCTTTCACTCTAGGAAGGTCCAAGTGGGATCCAGCCAGGGGATTATTAACTAGGAGATGGTAATAAAACTACTTTTGGTTCAATCAAAAACCTGACAGAGCTGTGGAATTCAGCTTAAAGGAATAACCTATTTTCTGAAGAGTTTTTGTGCAGGAGCTTACTGAATGTCTTGTAGATCTGCAAAAGTAATATGGCTCAGCTCCACACGGGGATGATGGCTTTAAGTGTGTCATTCATTCATTGATGGACTCATTCATCAAGCTAATGTTTATTGCATTTCTTCGGATTGAGCCAGAGGAATTGGGAAAAGTCCAGAAATGCTCTCTTTGTATTTTGATAGATTACAATGAATTAATTATAAACATTTAGATAGAGATTGGTAGCATTAGAGAGAAAGATGGATGGGGCGCCTGGGTGGCTCCATCAGTTAGGAGTCCAACTCTTGATTTTGGCTTAGGTCATGATCTTGGGGTTCCTGAGTTTGAGCCCTGCCTCAGGCTCTGCTCTGACATCGTGGAGCCTGCCTGGGATTATTCTCTCTCTCTTCCTCCTCTCTCCCCTTCCCCTGCTTGCACTCCCTCGTTCTCTCTCCCTCTCTCTCTCTCTCAAAATAAATAAGCTTAAAAACAAAAAAGCAAGATGGAGGGAATGAGGACTTTTGAATTTGTGTGCCAGGGTTACTTTCTCAATAGGTTCAAATATCTTCCCATTTACTTGTTCACTTATTTGGTATGAGGTTGTCTGATTGTTCCCAATATTGACCTGCAAAATACTAAAATGTGTAAAATTTCCATTTATCTGTTACGGGAATGGGAACTTCTTATTAACTGAATATTTTAATTAGCTAATAATTTAAAAGACACGTGGTGAAAATTATCAGTTTTCAACGAATGTACTTGAAGTGTAATGAAAAACATGAAAATAATACCAAGCATCATTTATTCCTCAATGCTGAATTTGAAACATTGTAGTACTCAGGTCATCAGGTTTGCCACTTCTCACCATCCTTTACATGAAACCCTTGAGACAAGATGAGTTTCAGAAATCTGGGATTTTCAGATTCATCCTACATCAAGGCGATTCACATATTACATATTACTTGACAATCCTGCTGGGGTCTGGGATGGCACCTTGTAATAACGTACAGAAAAATATCCAAATATTCAAACTGAGTGGAATAAAAAAAAGACTATAAAAACTTTACAAGAGTTCAGGTCTAGTTTTGCTGGCAAATAAGTTTGTGCTAAACTTGTAAGAAAGCTTTTGCTTTTCAAAGCTTTTTGGATCACAAAAATGCCTAGAAGAGATCGCGGACCTCCTAGATCATAATACCGAGCTTGAGCATCTCATTTGTCTAGCAGTTGGTTCAACTTTTAGTGACAGAGGTGGGAAAGCAAAATTAAGCAAAAATGGCTTCTGAGCTTCAAAGAAAATAGCTGTCACTAAGCACCATGTGCTTTAGTCATAAAATCATGAAACTTTTAGGAGCTGAACAGATCTTTGGAATCATGTAACCTAGCTCTTTGCTTCTACAGTTGAGGAAACGAGAGCCTAGAGAAACAAAATGATTTGTTTGAGGTTGGTTAGCCACACAGAGTCAGACTGACATTGAATTATATGTAAAATTAATCTTCATTATTTAACAAGTCTGATGTTTTGCTATTAGCGTTCCCAGAATGTTCATGTTTCTGAGCAACAGTGAAGAGTGGATTAGAAATATGGAGAATCTAGAGGGCAGCTAAGGGCTGACTTACTGAGAAATGGAAACTGATAGCAGGGTAGGAAACAGCAGATTTGCAGGGCAAAAAAAACATGCCATAACATACCCTGACGTCTAGACAGCACGACTGATGGATTCATGTCAGGATGACAATACCTGCTGGTTGTTCAGATGCACTTCATCAAAGGAAATGCAGTGTTTTTCCATGAACACAAAGTGAAGGTCTGCGTGGCACTACTTGTTGCCAACCTGTTCACCTTGGGTTAGATTTTTTCTTTCAAAACATCCTCACATATCAAGATAGAAAGACGATTGCATTCACTTTCCATGGATATTTCAATTAAATGGAATTTATTAAGGAAAGAGAGACATGAACCAGTATACTACCAATGCTGTTGATGATTAGCATTATTCCCAGGAAAACAATCTCTAGGTGTGAAACAAAATGCAGATGAGATCATTTCTTTACAGGATGACACTAAGACATTAAAATTGTTTTTACAAAAGCAAGAATGTATGAAATATATTTTACAAGATCAACAGAAAAATTTTTATTAGTTTGATCTCTTAAAATGCAAATGACCCTGATAAAACTGCTTATCCTTACCAGTCTTTTTAGTGTAGTGAGAACAAATACCAGCTCTTTTCTCAAATGCTGATTTTGATGGTAAGAACGTTTGAGGATCTTTGGGTTCAAAGAAGAAAACACAAAGAAATGCAAAACCTGAGAGAGTTTAGGCACTGAAAACAAATCTCTAGGTTTATAATCTGGCCCACAATTCTAAAGTAGTAACTTTGGTAGAAGTGTTAACTTCCAGAATTAAGCTTCATTATCAGATCACGAGCTTTTCCATTCTCGTTCAAAATTTTGAAACCTTATTAATTTGTTTAGACTATTCGTATGCAATGTGATGTTCCTCATTTTCTCTTTAAAATAAAGAACTTAGATCAGATTGAACAGATAGAATATTTTTCAATCTCAATCCTCACTTAGGATAAATGTCCAAAGCAAATGCTTTTATTTACTCTTCATTTTTGTAGACAAAACAAAGAATAACTATGGTATATTTATGAGTTTCTGAATATAAGAGGTGACCTATTGTTAAAAAACTAGAGCTAATTACATCATTTTCTTTTGTTTTAATAATGTCAAAGATTTAACAAAGGGTCACTGTTGTTACAGTGGTTGGTCCTTGGAAGATAAATTTAAGATTATAGTTAAATAATTGAATTTAAAGCATGTAACAATTATACCAACTATTTCAACACATGTGGATATTATATAGCTTGTAGGCTAGAGTAAAGTATACTTAAGACATACTGTGTGGTAATCACTTAGATTAAGGGTTGGCAGACTACAGACCAAATCTGGCCCACTGCTTATTTTTATAAATAAAGTTTTATTGGCACACAGCCACAACATTTTTTCACATATTATCTGTGGCTCCTTTTGTGCTACAACAGTGGAATTGAGTAGTTGTCACAGAGACCCTATATGCCCCACAAAACCTTAAATATTTACTATTTGGACCAGTAAGAAAAAGTTGGCTGACCCCAAATTAGATGGTCAATTAGTTATTCTCAGTACACTCCTCTCTACGAGGTTATGTTGCTTTAAATCTTTGAAGACTACTAGACTATCATTTATACAATATCTTAACAAAATTAGGGCTGTCTTTAAAGAGTTAATATATTTGTCTAAATGCACATTTTAGTCCTACCAAAAAAATCCTAATTTTCTTATGATTCGTATTTCCTGGAGTTTTACATTTTTTAGGATACCATTAACAAGAACTGTTTTTGCAAGTTCTATATATGGGACTGGTAAAAAGAAAATCTAGATGCTTTTGATTGTGTTCTGCAACTTCCTCCTCTAAATGACTTATGTTGAATTTCCATCTATCATTGGCACACCTGAGACTTTTATACATCTCTCAAATCCCAACTGCATTCTTGACCCCCTAGACATACTGCTGCTTTCTACCATTAACAGTGCAACATTGTCTATGTATATAACTCCATCCTTCTGCTCCATACAAAATAGGAGAAGAACATTCTTTATGAGTTACATCCTTTATTATAAGACTAATCACCTTACACTACCATTATTTTTCCGTATAGACCATAAGCTCTTAGAAGACAGGGACCATACTGATGTCATCTTCCTATATTCCAGCCTTCTACATCATTTACTCTACAAAACTGATATTTTTGTCTAAAAAGTGTACTTGTAGAATTATCCTCCTTTGCCCATGATTAGCAGATGAAATATGTATTAAAATAAGGGTGACAATTTAATTTGTCCTCCGAACTGGTATACTTTTGAGAGTAAAAGTCTCTTGATTTTACTAGAACATAAATGAGAAATGCATCCAAGCAAACTAGGACAAATAGTCACCCTACGTTTTATAACTTTAAAGTGATGGGGCGCCTGGGTGGCTCAGTCAGTTAAGTGTCCGACTTTGGCTCAGGTCATGATGTTGCAGCCCATGAGTTCGAGGCCTGTGTTGGGCTTTGCACTGACAGCTCAGAGCCTGGAGCCTGCTTCAGATTCTGTATCTCCCTCTCTTTCTGCCCTCTCCCACTCACACTCTGTCTCTCTCTATCAAAAATAAATAAACATTCAAAAAATTATAATTTTAAAGTGACAAAATGTACTTAACTATACCACATCTGATCATTAACTATGATCAGACATAAAAATGATCTTGATCATGGCAACAAAATGACTGAAAGCAAACATGTTTTAAAAATTGAGAGAATATCCATTAGCTTTAACTTAGTATATCTTGTGCCTGATGAAGCAGCACGGTGGCCAAACCTCCTTCTTCTGCTCTCCTACTTACCTGCTATCTTCTCCTTTCAGTCTTCAAGAAAAGCAGGAAGAGCAGGTGGTTGTCATTACCAATAAAAGAAAAAGAGAAAAAAATAGGAGTAAGAAGGGGGCTGATCCAGGCTTGTGTCAGAATTAGGAAGCAATATATATCTTGCACAAGCCATCGTGTTTCCTTTTTGTTTTTTAATCACTGTTTCTTAAAGAAAAAACATAATCGAGCATGCATCAACGTTGCAATAAGCTTCACTTATATGGTAAAACTCGAGCACATGTTAAATTATGCAGTTCGCTATATCCAGCCAGGACTTTCCAGTCCACCCAGAGTTTCCAGTAAAGTTCTGTTTGACCTTTGTATAAAAGACCACCTTTACTAGGTGACTTATTTTTGCTGCCCTCTTGGGTGGTCGAATGAGGCAGATTTCCGTGTTGAACAACATACAACCTTCTTTTTGCCAACTGAACATTACACTGGGATGTGGCTTGGAGGAACAGTTTCTCAATACTATAAACAACGGCTTTCTTGGAACAGCTTGTTGCTGAAGCATAAAGAGAGGTTACTCTTGGTTTAGCCTTGAGTAGCATATGAATTGGTTAAGGAAGTAAGTGTGGCTGACCCACCAAATTACAGTGGCCATAATATAATTAAGTTCAGTATCCTCCCTGGAGGCTGTAAGAAGTATTATTATGACACCAAACTTAAAGAAAAGGAATTTTTTAAGAGCCAGGAAATTAGTGAGAAGCAGTCTTTGGGGAAATGTTGCAAGGCTTAAAAAAAATCAGTAGAAACAACATAAAAGTTGTTCAAGGAAAAAGGCTGGTTAAAATGCAGAATTCTGTTATCTGTGATCCTGAGTGCATTAAATGTATCTTTTAAAAGAGGAGGAGGTCTTGGGATTAAAGATGCTATTGCAGTTAGGATGGGGAAAAAATAGGGAATTAAAGATGTATTCAAAATAGTGAAAACAAAGTAAAACTAGGAAATGTTCTTAAAAGAAAGCATTTGCTCTCTGCTTATCCAAATTAAGTGGTGCTTAAAAATAAAATTTCTAATAACAACTTAGACTAGTAAGTTATAGGCTTCATATAGATTATTAAAATGCCATTAAGGATGTAAATGACTCTGAGTGGAAAGAAGGGGACAGAAGATTGAGACTGTAGAGCTGTTTATGGGCTTGTCAGAAGGCCACAGCATTCTAGGCAAAGCAGCTTGGGTGGTAATCAGAGCTTCCCAAAGTCTTTAGTCCGGCCTCAACAGTCACAGGGACGAAAAGTTTCTCAGAGTATGTGTGAAAGCATAAACACTGAAAAGAAAGATGCTTAGTCTGGATTTCTTTCCAAATCATTGTTGTTCAAGGTATTATTCTTTGTTTCTTAGGCTCCATGACAGATTGGCTTAAAATAAGCGATCAAGTCGCCAGGGCAAGGGTGATCTATTCTTTGGTAACATACCACAGTTTTGTCATTCTGTGTAATTGTTATATTTAGACAGTCCCCTAGTCATTCCTTGGTGACAACTGAATAATATAGCAGATAATCCTACTTATGTCTCCTTCGATATCCTAATAATATTGCCTTCATGTGTCCTGCCCAGAGACATTGCAATAAACATTGCTTTCATAAAAAAAGAGTGCTTTGACGTAGAGAAGAAGGACTGCTACTCGGTGTAAAGTGTGACCCTTCAGATGATGCTGGCCAAACAAATCAAGGGGCTGGATATAGTATCTGGCAAAGCCATCTTTATACAGCCAGTCTTCTGCATACCTTTAGTTTAGAGAAGAGGATACGCCTTTTTGAGATTCCACTACTTTCCAGCGTTGATACAGAATACACATCCATTTAATCCTTGCAATAGTCCTATAATCGGGCATTGTTATTCTTATTTTATAGATAAAAAAACTCATGTTCGGAAGAGTTAAGTTAACTTCTGAATGATAAATATCTAGTAACCGGCAGAACTACGATTCAGATTCATGCGGTCTTACCCCAGTAATTATGCACAGTTCATCTAGTAACCATTCAGAATCCAATCTATGAACATTTGAAAACAATTTTGTTCCAGAATCAGCACTGATATCCAATGAGGCTGTCTTCTGTGACCATTACATAATAAACTAATAGAAAGTTAGCTCATCAAGTTCCTGCTCAAGGCAGCTTCTGTTTCCAAGTGGGGGTCAACCTTGGACTAACTTGTTGAAGCAGAAAAAGTAGCTACATTTGATTTGGCCTTGAGCAATATGAATTGTAAAGGAAGCCATATGTGGCTTGCCAGAAGAGCCCCAGTTTGATACTGGTTGACAGAGTGCCCTTCTGTAGAATTAATTATAGAATCTTTTTGAAGTTGTACGCAGCCAACAGGTGTAAATGCATTATTCATGCAGGTCTTAGGGAAAAGTTTCACCTGTGGTGAGATAAGCCTTTCCTATCCTGGGTGAGTGGGAAGTTTGATTTTTCTGCCAAAATAAATTGAGAGTCTAAATATTAGAACTTATGGGGAAGGGTTAGGCCCTTCTAATGTATTTGAAGAAACCTGTGTTTCCTTCATTCTTTTGTTTTCCTAAGTCTATTTTATACTCCAAAAGACACATATCACGGGGTGCATGTTAAGTGTCAAAGAAACTATGTAAAGTGGTATATATTAATTCTGCCAGATGAAACCCTGCGAGAATGGGAAGTGAGGAAATGCATCATCTAAGAAGTTATATGCAAAAATGGAAGGGTTGAGAATTCATTCTCATACATACAAATCTCAATTCTCTTGTGCCTCAAATTCTGTGTAAGACGTAATTACCTGTAAATTGAATGTGGATAAAGGATATGATGTTTTATGGGTTTAAAGTGGGAACACCAAAAACTCTAACTATAAATGTCATCAGAGCACTCATTCTCCATGAAGTTTGGGGTGGTATAAATGTCATCTAATGCCCATGCCATACCAATAGGCAGATGACTTTTGGGAGCTGATTTTAGATACTGAATCCATTTCAGTGACAGATGAATACCTTCCAAAGAGTTTGGGTCGCAAAAATGAAAAAAATCTTTTCACAGTATGCTGGATTGGGCCATACAATTGTCTCAGCCCATAGTGTTTAAGCTACACCTGCACATATGCAGTTTGAAAAGATAGTTTGACTTCAGAAAGCTTTTCTTAATGTATTTTATTTCACCCAGGAGGTGTTCTCTATAACAAACAGGAAACCTCACTAAATATAACCCAAAGTTTAAGCAATGGAAAGGCACATAGATGATGTCGTACATTATAAATATTTTTTGTACTTGCTAGTTTATTTCTAAGGAAATTATGAGAATGACATCATAATGATGACTGACTTTTATTAGTGTTTGTGCTCTGAAGCTCTAGACAAGTAGTTATAAGAAAAAACAAACTGTCTAGTGTTACTCCCTAATACTTTGCTTTATGTCTTCTAGTGACATTATCCTAGGAAGTGACTCTAGGACTACAATATTATCATTAGTTGCCTTTTACGCATTTATCCTGAAGAACAGCAATGTCGTAAAGCGCAAACTTTCCTAAACTGCATAATGGGAAATAATTACCTTTTATTTTTGTCTGAACTACTGCATCACTTTGTCTCCAGCTCGAAAAAAAATTTTAGGCTAATATTTTATTGTATATGTTAGCAATATGCTCCTTTGTTCTACTGATACGAGGGGAAGTCATACCTTTTCTAGATAAATCCTTTTAAACGACTTATTTGATAAAATAAAGTCTTAAAAGAGTATAGTATAAACATATACACAATACATGAGATAGAGCTATAGGGTTTATAGTTTTCTATTCATATACTCAACAATAGTTGAGGGCCTATGAGGTATCAGTCATTGGGCTGAGTGCTGGGGTACAGTCAAAAAATAGTGAGACTTGACTTACATTGAAGATTTCTTTATGGTGTAGGGACACTGGTAGGTACAGTCAACACCAAATGATATGACAGTGGTGTGGTATCCTAGCAATATGCAGAAAGCACTAAGTAGGAGAGGCCTGTTCAACTCTGGAGTCTGAGAGTAAATACTTTGCAGAAGAGCTGGATCTGGGTCTTTAAAGATCAGTGGATTCCTCCAGAGCAACTAAATAGGGATGGTCTTCTAAGCAGAGGAAGGATCCAAGTGTAAAGCCAACAGGATATGAAAGCCTAGGGGGCATGGAAGTTGCCTCGCTGAAATGGCAAGAACATGAGATCAAACAGCAGAAGTTAAGGCTGGAGAAAAAGGTTAGGCTGTCTTGTGGTGGGTCGGTCTTGTGTTCCTTGTTAAATAATTTGGACTCATTCCTTAGGTGGTGAGAGTCAGAAAGTTTTGTTATTGTTTTAAGGGGGCCGCGTAAAAGGATCAGATAGGTTTTTCACAAACCTGTGTGAAAGAAGTAGGGTAAGGCTGTTCTAAGCATCTGACAGTAAATAGAAACAAAAAACTCTCATAGCCAAAGAAGAAAAATGAGTTGTCCTTTATCCTGTCCATGCTTTTCTTAACTCCATTTTGACTTATATCAGAAAATTAAAGGAAACTTCAAAGGAAACTTACCTTTATCTGTGTTTCAACCAGTGCAGTGGTTAGACACTAAAGTCACTCCAGCATTGATAAGGGCAGTTCTGTCTCAGGCCATTTCCTTCTTCTAGACTATTCTGGAATGACATGTGATATTATACAAACTAATACTCATTGTACATTTGGAATTTCTCTAGACAATCTTACACGTATCTGTGATAGTCTGCTCTTTATCACATGTTGAGAAGATTGCCAGTTTTCCAAGAAAAGAAGTAATTTCCTTTATCATTTTTTAGCAATAAAAGGTAGGCTTCCAGATACCTGGATTTCTAATATTCACATGAACATGACCCTACATTTTGGTTATAAATGTAAGGAAAAAAATCCTTTAAAGGTTTTATATAATGTGTATTAATTTTGATAGGTAATTTTTTTTTTAATATTTATTTATTTTTGGGAGAGCACAAGCAGGGGAGGGGAAGAGAGAAAGGGACAAAGGATCCAAAGTGAGCTCTGTGCTGACAGGATTGACAGCAGCGAGCCCGATGTGGAACTTGAACTCATAAACCTAGAGATCATGACTTGAGCCAAAGTCGGACGCTTAACAGACTGAGCCACCCAGGTGCCCCTTGATAGGTAATTTCACATTGCGTGAGTCCCTGATTCCCACAATCCAGGCTTAGAGGTGGAACATAAAAGGCAATATATTTTGTGTCCGTAAATATTTTTAAAGGAGAAGAACAAAGCAGTTTGTTGATATTGCTGATATTTATGTCCATAATTTGGCTGATGAGTTGCTATTTCTAGAATTTTACTTTTTTAACCATATGATGAGTTTTTTTAATGTTTATTTTTGAGAGAGAGAGCATGAGCGAGGGAGGGACAGAGAGAGGGGACAGAGAACCCAAAGCAGGCTCTGCGCTGTCAACACAAAGCCCAAGGCAACGTGGGGCTCCGACCCACAAACCATGAGATCATGACCTGAGCCGAAGTCTGGCACTCAACTGACTGAGCCACCCAGGTGCCCCTAACCATATGATGATTCTTGAAATATCTATATAGTTTTGTGTTAATGTATTTGTGTTTATGTTTTCTTTTTTAATATTCACACATCACATATAAATACAAACGTAAGTATCCTTATTTATATAATTGAATGAGCCTATGTAGATTTAGATTTCATATATAAGAAAGCCTTTATAAATTGGTTCCTTTGTTTGATTTCAAACAATTACAAATATACAGTAAAACAGGCAGCTTTACTGCAAATGTCACCCATGAGAAAACTAAGTGCCATTATCAGTGCCCCTTTCAAGGCCCTCACCCCTAAAGTCACTCATCACACACACCATCAAATGAGGGGGAAAAAATCAAACATTTTATCTAACTGTAGTTTTCCACTTGAAACCATGAAAATGGAGAAAATAGTTTTCTCTATCAAAAATGAAAAAATTAATAGTGCTTAGGAGGAATAATTGAATTATCCTTTCTTCTGAAGCTGACCTTATACTTTTTTGGGGGTAGTGTCTTAGCTTGGGGTTATAGCTCTGGCAGAATAATCAATGAATGAATACATGATTATTCATCCCTGGTAATAATCTCAAACTTCCAATCCTTCCTTACATTTAAGGATAGCATTCCTGGGCCCTCTGTCATGTACGTGAACTACAAGTCCATCCCTCTGCTCTCTAGCTTGAGGAAGAAAAGAGCTGATTGGTGAGCACCTAATATGTGCCAGCTAGTAACCGAGTTAACAGTTACCGAGTGTTAGTAACTGTGAACCTTTATTTTGTATATTTTTCATTAAAAAAGCAATCTTGTAAAGTAGAAGTTATAATTCATTTGCAGTACAAAAAAACCCTGAAGCTCAAGGGTATTGTATTACTTTCCCAAACAGCCTGTAAGTCACAAGGCAAGGATTCAAGCCCAGCTCTCATATTGAAGAACCCACATTTGTTCCACTCCATTAACATGTGCCCTCAGATACCAAGCACTCTCACAGCCAGAGAGCAAAGATGGGAGAGAATATATATACTCTTGTTCTCTTCCCTTGCATCTCTCTTTTCCCAAAGAATCATACTCAGTAAAGCTTCTTTCTGGGAGATGGTATTTTTCTTTCCTTGGAATTTTCTTCCCTCTCAATCTCTGGCCACCTGAAGTCCCAGCATGAATGTACATCTTTGGAGAGGCCTTCTCTGACCCCCTGGTCTTAATTAAATTCCCTCTGATATGCTTTCCCATAATACCCTCTTCTTATATGTTATAACCCTTTTCAAAATTTAATTATGTATTTAATTTAAGGGCTCACTTGTTTCAAGTCTCCTTCCACAACTAGAATACAATAGCCCCAGGCATTGGGTACAATAAGTGGCTAATTTCTATTGACTGCCACTGGTGTGTTGGAATCCATCCTATACTCTCTCCTTAACTACTTCTGGACAACCTATTAGATAGGAAATGCCCCTGTTTTGAAGGTGATTAAATGGAGACACAGAGAGGCCAAGTAACTTTTCCACACCAGAAAGCTAACAAGTGAAGGAGCCAGGTTCCAAACCCAGGCAATCTAAACCCCTGAGCCCATGCTTGTAAACATAAATGCATAGGAATTTGATGCACAGTGACACGGAAGCAACTGGCTTGCCATATTTACCCCTGATGATTGAGTGGAGTTCTGGGAATCTGAGAGCAAGGGATGTGCAGTAAGCAAAGGTAAATGGTAATGACATTACAGGTGTTGCAGAGAGTGGATGCTTTATAAATACTTCATTTGATTTAGAACCAGGACCCTTTGTCTGCATGGTGAAATCTGTGCATTAAAATGGGAATCATTTGTGTGCCATCAGTTTTGTTCAAATTGCTACATATGCTGAACTATAAACATTAGAAAACTCTAGTCTGTCTTTCACTCTTTGGCTCTTCCCTCAGGTTAACTAAGAACACAGTGTCATGAAATTTGAATATCAGAAGTTCCCCAAATTCTGCCTTTTGGCCCCAAATTATAGTATCCCTAGATACATAAAGTAAGTTTTCCATAATATTAAGAATTATAAGAAACAGAGCTTCCTTTGCATTGAAAACTGTCCTACTGTGACACTTCCATGGAAAAGGTGAACAGCCATTGTCATCCTTATAATTAATCTTCATGTATTTGAGGCAAGGTATGTGTACTCAGAGTTTTTTCTTTCTGCTTTTTTTAAGTTTATATATTTATTTTGAGAGAGTGAGCATGAGCAAGGGAGGGGCAGAGAGAGAGGGAGAGAGAGAATCCCAAGCAGGCTCTGCATCATCAGGTGCTAAGCCCAATGCGGAGCTTGATCTCATGAACCGTGAGATCATGACCTGAGTCAAAATCAAGAGTTGGATGCTTAATCATGTGAGCCACCCAGGCGCCCCTTTTTCTTTCTGAACTTAAGAAATCCAAGCCCTCCCTTTTATCTTTCTTTATAAATTCCATGGGACACCTGGGTGGCTCAGACAGTTAAGCGTCCCACTTCAGCTCAGGTCATGATCTTGCAGTTTGTGAGTTCGAGCCCCATATCAGGCTCTATGCTGACAGCTCAGTCTGAAGCTTACTTCGGATTCTGTGTCTCCCTCCCTCTCTGCCCCTCCCTGCTCACATTCTGTCTCTATCTCTCTCTCAAAAATAAATAATAAAACATTAAAAAAAATTTTAAAGATGCAAGGAATTTGATTTTGCTATTTTATTAATTGCAAGTTTAATTGACATACAAATCCTGTAATACAAACCCTAATAGAAATAATTTTTAAAGTACCATAATTTTTATATGACCTTGAAGTTGCCGTAATATATTGCATAACTTTTCAAGAGAAGTAACATAGAGGAAACCTCATATTTTCTTAAATTTATTAGTGCTCCTTGGTGGTCTAAATGGTTTGGGTTTTCTTTTTTAAAGGTTTCTTTTCAAAGCAATAATCTTACTTAATTGTTTAATGTTTGTTCTCATATAAGTCAATTTGAGTTCTTAGAGTAACAATAGGAAATATATAATGGCAAAGAGCAGTGAAACATGGCTACGAAACTCAAGTATACTAGTGTTATATTTCTATATAATGATGTGAAGATAATGCTTTTAGCTGCATGACCACCATATTAGCCACACATCATAAACAACAAATTTGATAAAAGCAAGAGGTCAAATTCATTAAAAACAATTTTGTACTCTTTGCTGTAGTTAAGCATTTATTTTCAGTATTGTCATTTTCTTCATTGAAAGGACACTGAATCTCTTTTTTCTGACAGGAGAAAAAAGACTTTTCAAACCAAAAAGGTATAGATCAGATGAAACTCTCAAGGAAACATACCTTATAGTTCTAGATTTAATGTTTAAAACAGAATGTCCAGACATTATGCCTCAAATATTTTAGTTTTAATGATGGTAAGTGAAATCCTACTAGTCTATTTTTATTTCATTAGTTTTCTAATTAAAAATTTAGTATTCCTAATAATTCCATAAAAATTTACTTTTATTCTTACAAATATTAGAATTATTAACCTTCATAAGACCCTTATTAATAAACTATGAAAAAAATATGTTTCTTTATTATAGACAAAGTCATTCTTTTTTTTTAAATTTACATCCAAGGTATTTAGCATATAGTGCAACAATGATTTCAGGAGTAATCCCCTTACCCATTTAGCTCATCCCCCCTCCCACAATCCCTCCAGTAATCCTTTGTTTGTTCTCCATACTTAAGATAGACCAAGTCATTCTAAGAAAGATATTTCCAAACTGCATGATGATAATAGAAGGACATCTTCTTTTTCCTACTCGTTTAAGTAAAATAAATTTGAGGGGTTTGTAGAAATTACTAACAAGGCTTGCCCAACATTTATCAACTTAATAATTTTTAAAAAATAATATACTTTAAGAATGATCCTGTGGGGGCACCTGGGTGGCTCAGTCAGTGAAGCATCCAACTTCAGCTCAAGTCATGATCTCATAGTTCGTGACTTTGAGCCCCGCATCGGGCTCGTGCTGACAGCTCGGAGCCTGGAGGCTGCTTCAGATTCTGTGTCTCCCTCTCTCTCTGCCCATCCCCTGCTCACACTCTGTCTCTCTCTCTCAAAAGTAAACATTTAAAGAAATTAAAAAAGAAAAAAAAAAGAGTGATCTTATGAAGGAAATTCTTGAGAGAGTAAAAGGTGGAAAAAATGAAATTCCTCAAATATAAATATTTCCTTTATTCTGTAACATCACCTAATTTGGGGGGATATGTATATTTTTGAATGGATGTACATTGTCTCATACATTTTTGAATAATCTTAAATTCTTCCTTAGTTTATAATTAATATCCAAATTTGAATCTAAATTCAGTATCTTTTATTCATATAAAAGTATTATATTACTCAATATTGCTCTGAGGTCATTTTCACAGTTGTTTGTCAATATCAAGAATGCATATTTTTTTTTATCATAAATCTTAGAAGGGCATTTGTCGATAGAGTTTATTTTTGGTAGAGAGGAAGGATCATTGTGATGTGTATCGGTATCCTGAGAGAACACTCAAATGTTGGGGTTGATTTGTTTACTAAAGAAATTACTTTAGGGGCGCCTGGGTAGCTCAGTCAGTTGAGTGTCTGACTCTTGATTTTGACTCAGGTCGTGATCTCAGGGTCATGTGATTGAACCCCACATTGGGCTCCTGGGCTCCAGGAGAGCCTGCTTGAGATTCTCTCTCCCTTTCCCTCTGTCCCTCCCTGACTGGCACACATGCACAGGCACGCATTCTCTCTCTCTCAAATAGAAAAAAAAAAAAAAAAGAAAAGAAAATATATTACATCATGGTTAACTTTAGAGTACCTGAACACTATATGTATTTTTTTAACTAAAATAATAATAATAATAATGTTCCTGTGGTGGCCAAGTATGTATATTTCAACTCTAAGATACATTCAGATTACCTCCAGTCTTGCAAATCATTTATAAATAAGCCATTGGGAACAGATACCATCTAAATCTTCTGAAGAGATGTGGAATGATCTTTATCAAAACTATGTGGCGAGCCTGGTGCTAAATAGAAGTATAAATGTGCCTCTCCATGCCTGCAATTTTCTGAAGTCTGAAAGTTCTCTGAATGATATGGAGCAAGACAATACTTCCTGTGCATATTTTAAATGCACTCCTCACCTGGTGAAAATGTAAGACTACACATGCTGTATTTCAAAATTACATTCCCTTCCAAAATCTTACTATTTTACAGGTCAGTTGAATTTCAGGATGGCTCCGACCTCTCTATTGACTGTAATCGCTATCTTTTATTCAACTAGCATGTTGGAATGTACAAAGTGATTTCACATTCTTTGATTATCTGAGCAACCTTACGAGAAGGCAGAAAGATAATTTACTAAGAAGTTTTCACTTGCTCTGTTAAATAACCAAGTAACCCCTTTGAAAGGATTCTTGAGTGTTCTGCTCTGTTTCTTGGTGGTATGTTAGCTTTTGTGTATGTTTCATTTAAAAACAGGTGAGAAATACCACCTCCCTCATGTTTAAATAATGATTTATTTATTTTAACCCCCCACTTAACTTACAAAAATATTTGGGTACTTAACATTGAGAAGGACAGGTATATTAAAATTTTTAAGCAGGAGAAAAAAGAAAGGAGCACAATAGTAATGGAGAGAAAGAATAAAAGAGGTTTGAAGGAGAATAGAAATATTCTACAATGGCAGTCATGGGCTTACAAAAGCTAATTGTGTTCATCTCATCACATACCCGTCAGTGACATCAAGTTGCCAGTTTGAAATTGGCCATGGTGAGAGTACTTATACCATGGACATATACACAAATCAGGAATTTCTTTTTACAGATAGTCAGTTTATCAGCCCATTGCCCTAAAACCTAAATTAATTTTTGTGTTAAAATAACTGAGATATAACCTTCATTTTATTCCCCCACAAAACTTTGGAAATTTAAGTAGAGCTGTTTAAATAATGCCTCAAGCCATGAACAGAAAATACAATCTATCCATTGTTTGTTCATTTCTTCATTTAGGAAATAGTCGGTGGGGCAATGTAACATAATAGTTCACATTATTTGTCCTCCAATCACAGACAGTCTCTGCTTTGCCACTTCTTGTTGTGCATTTTGGACAAGTTACTCAAATCCTCTATGCCTCTGTGTCCTTCTCCAGAAAATAAAGACAATGATAGAATAGTATTAAACTCTAGAGTTGTTATAAAGTTTCTACAAGATAATACTTGCAAATTGCTTAGCATGGTCTCAGGCACATAATAAGAATTCAATACATGTTACCTTCTATAACAGGGCTTCCACTGTAGATGAGATCCTTTGTAATAAACCAGAAATACCAAGATGAGATCCCTGCTTTCAAGAAACTTACAGTCTAGTGGAGAATTGTTCTGGTTCCTAATTTACATATCTGGCATTTTGCTGTGTCTAACAAGGTAGCTGCCCAATATTTTATCTGTTTACAGTTCGATCTAGAAATGTGTACATTTTCAAATCTAAGGTCTAACAAGTATTAAATCTCTAGGCTGTGATAGCAAAGTTTAGTATAGCTCCAAAATTTTTTAAAATTATCGTTTGTATTCATTTTTAATTCCCATGAATATTACAGTTTTTGCCAAACTCTTGTTAATTTATTTTCATGCAGCCTAAACACACAGCATAAGAGCTGTGCTTTCTCTAAATGTTTACAACATCTCTATAAATTTTCCTTTTTCTAAAAAGCATTTAGGGCTAGGATTTTGTTTTTGAGAAAAATTTATACTTTTTGTAGTTTTATTATTTTTCTGTTATTTCAAATAGATGCTTCACACAATTTAATTTTATTGAAGTACTTCTTTTTCTTTTAGAGAAGTTGTTTTGGAAAACTGAACTTTGGAATACCACAGATACTATTATCCTTTGACACATATTAAGACAAATGGTCCCTAGTGTTCAAGCCATTCCGTGGCATCATGTTGGATTTCTTGAGCAGCATATATTACCAGTTCTACAGCAGTTCACGACTGCCAAGACAAAGTAAAAGGTCCAAGTCCATCCACTGTCTAATATGCCATACTGTATCAAATATCATGGTTAAAATAGGTAAAAAGCTTAGGGAGAAATAGAAATATGAAACATCATTCCATCTGACAGATGTAAAGTTTATATAAAATCATGTACATCCATAATAAAATATTATGACCATAATAGTTTTTAAGTATATAATTGAGCATTTTATATGTCTTTCCCTGTAGGTGTGAGACAGCAAAAGAATATTAGTATTTGGACTAAGAAGCAACTGGGAAGCTGGATTTCTAGAAAAGAACCATTTCTAGTATCTTTCCTCTGTGTAGGTCATAACTTAAACCCAGCATGACTGATTTATTTTGTTTATGTTTAAAAAGAGTGGGGAAGAGAATTGTTGAGGAAAGTTAGTGGTCTAGTGGTTTCCATCCAGAATAGCTCCCATTTGTACTTTTTTAGTCTGTTTTTGCATTCGCTTCAGAAGACAAAATGTACCATCCTAAGCATAGATGCAACACGGACCAATTGCTACATAACAGAAATCATACACCTCACAAAACACTTCCTAAAAACTCTGAATTGCTGGGTAACCTCCAGCAGCTCTCCAACTTCGTTTGAAACAGGACAGACTGTTTTCTTTGTCAAGGGAGTGTGGCGGAGATGCGCTTGGGTTCTGCAAGCATTTGAGAATTGTATATAATTTCTTGGAGAACTAGAACAGTGAGTAAATACGATTAAGCAGAAACGAGGCTTCAAAGAGACAAGACAGTGCCTCGAAGAGCATACAGTTATCATGAAACCAAGAGAATAATTGGAATAACTTAAGGACATACCTAAAAGAAAAGCCAAATCTGGGGAAAAAATAGAGGAAATTTTAAAGAAAAGGAGCAAACTAGTACTATAAGTGATAGTTCCTCAGTATGTTCTGGCTAGTTTCATCCCCAGAGAACAATGAAAGTGAGGAAAGCCAAAAGAGTGAATAATAAAATGACACAAGATATTTTATAAAAATGTGAATTTCCAAGTAAGATTTGCATGACTGGAAGACTACCAAATTTTTCCTGACTACTCTCTAACTTCAAATTTTCAATAGAGTTGATCATGATCTCCTTCTCCCCAGCAAGGAGGATGGGCTAAAGAACCTTCCAGATTTTTTCTGGAGTGTTTTCTGACACCAAATGAGAGAGTTTTTTCCTCATACTAACCAATCATCCCAACACCAACTGGGTGTCCGACAATTCACTTCAATTAGCCCAGACAGTACTGATTAAGGGCTGTGTCCCACAAGACTTCCTCCACTTCAGGTACCAGTTGCAAATAGGGTGCCTAGGCTGCCCACATTTCTGCCCAGCCGACTATAAATTCAGAGGTTCCCATTAGCCTCCCCTCAGGCTTAATAACTTACAGAACTAAAAAAATTGCTTTACTTACTATTGCTGGTTTATTATAAAGTCTACAACTCAGGAGAAGCCAGACAGGAGAGATTCATATGGCAACATATGGGGGAGGGAGATGTGGAGCTTCCTGCCACCCTCCCAGCACCTCAATATGTTGACCAACCCAGAGGCTATCTAAACCCTGTTGTTTAAGGTTTTTATGGAGAATTTATTATAGATGACTGATCAAATCATTAGGTGTGATGATTAGATCCTGTGTGGTGGTGTTTGAACTCAATTTCATCTCTCTCCCTTCCCTGGAGGTTGGAGGTTGGGGTGGGGGTTGGGGGTTGGTACGGTTGGGCTGAAGGTTCCAATCTGCTAATCATGTTTTTGGTTCCTCTGGCTACCAGTCCTCATCCTGAAGCTATCTAAGAGCCTGCCAAGAATCCCTTCATTAGCATAGACTCAGGTAAGGTTGGCAGGGTTTATTGTGAATAACAAGCCACCCCTGCCTACCCTTCCCATAAGCTAACTCAGGGTCCTCAGGGAATTGATTCCTCTTATAAGACCAAGTTAGACTTTTGAAACTACTGAAAAGCAATGCTTCTCATCTTTTCCAGGAGTTATGAAGATATTAACACTTTACAGTATGTTTCAAAACTTATGAACAAAACAAAATAATAGTTTTAGTGAGCTTAAAATCCTCTAGTTAGTAGAAATGGTTTGTCTACCTTCTTTGCATCCTGTGATTAATACAGCAGTTTTGCTCTTGACTAAGTTCATATATGCCCACATGTTACCAGGTGGTCTTCCCCTTCTCTTCCTCCTCCTCAACTGTGAA
This sequence comes from Panthera pardus, assembly GCF_024362965.1. NCBI lineage: Eukaryota > Metazoa > Chordata > Mammalia > Carnivora > Felidae > Panthera > Panthera pardus. Next base: position 82,245,837 of record NW_026526688.1, on the reverse strand, counting down.
AGGTGTTCTCACTTCATTTTGAAGGGTGTTGGTTGTTCTTTCATTATTAACAGCTAAGAGAGAGTGCTTGCTGTGATAAACCTTTCCTTAAGTATCTCTGTGAACTTGTACATGAACTTCATTTGTCTTCTCATTCAGGATGCTCCCAGTAGGGCACGGCCAAGATGAGTCAGGTCATAAGTACTTTAATCCTTTTTCAAAAACTGATTAAAATATCCATGTACTGGGCAGAATAATGGCCCTCCCCAAAAGGTGTCCTTGTCCTAATCCCTAGAATATGTTACTTTACACACAAAAGGGAATGAAGGTTGCAACGGAATTGAATCGCTAAATGGCACATAGGGAAATTATCCTGGATTACCTGGGTGGGCTCAGTGTCATCACAAATTCTTAAAAGTGTAAGAGGGAGTAGAGGATGTCTGCATGGTGCCATAGGAGAAAGATACATCCCTTTAACTGGTTTTTGAAGATGGAGAAAGGAGGAGACAAACAAAGGAATGCCAGATGACTTCTAGAAGCTGGAAAGGAAAAGGAAATGGAGTATCCCCTAGAGGTTCCAGAAGGAAGCACAGCCCTACGGACACATTTATTTTAGCCCAGTGAGACCCATATTGGATTCTAACTTACAGATTTTAAGATCGTACATTTGTGTTGTTTCAAGCCACTAAGTTAGTGGTAATTTTTTTACAGCAGCAATGAAAAGTGAATACTTCTGGTATTGTGTTTGAATGAACAATTCTCAAACTAACCTATTTCTCATTTCTGAGCTGCAAAAGGTTCTAGTCTAAGAGAAGCAAAGGAGAGGCCCATGTTGGTTTCCAAGTTCTCTTGTTCCTTTCCTGGTGTGCACCAACAAAATGTAGACATGTGAATAACAAGTAAAAAGGGAGCTGGGATGATCAGCCTTGTAATAAAAGTATATATTTTGTAGGGAATTAAAAATAGCATCAGTCTGTCCCTATGTTAATTCTCAGAAACTTCTTCATTATTAAGAGAACACGAATTCTACCAGAGGTCCTCATTCATACCTGTGTCATGGGCATAAAATAAATTGGAAGATGGTCTTACTATTTGCAGAAACTCTACCTAATATTCTTCAGGTAATTTAGATATCATAAAACCAAGCTTTTTTCTTTTCCTTCCCAAGTTTTAGAGTGAAGAAATCTCAGATGCTAATATACTAATTAGCCTGTGTGTCCAAAGTTACCCAGAATATGTATTTATTCCCTTTAATACTCGTTTTTTTGGGCCATGCACATTTATAATAGTGTAGCAGTGTTTAACTGTCTCCTTTGCACCCCAAAATCAGCATCACAAAGAAGTATGGTGGGAGTGAAACAGCTAAAAACTTACCTTGTTATCTGACTTTGTTATCTGCTTTCATGTATACTGTAAGCTTCCAAAGGACAGAGATTGGTTCTTATTGGTCGTCTAGTCTTGTCCCTAGTGCCAAGTACAATGCCTAACACATACTAGGTATTCAATGAATATTTGTTGAATGAATGTTAAATACAGACTTTTTTTTTTTACAAAGATTATACATAACAAGGCATATCTTGAACTTAGCACTGCATTATTTAGTTTAATTTACACTTCATTGCTTTCTCAATACCATAAGGCCATTCTGTAGGCTACCAAGCTTGAAGCTAGTCACTTGCCAAAGAGTCACTAAGAAAAACTGTGCAGAAGTGAGAAATGGTGCTTCTAGTTCAGTGTTGCCCAGTCTTGTTTCCTAAAATATACAACGCTGAGAAAGGTTAAGGCAAATTTTAAAGATAGAAATCAGAAAAAATTAACTTTAACCACATTGAAAGTATGAAGGGACTGTTTTTCTTAAAAATCAATGAGAGACCATGCCCACCATTTCTCTTAAAAAAGAAAAAAAGGGGTGCCTGGGTGGCTCAGTCAGTTAAGCATCTGACTTTGGCTCAGGTCATGATCTCGTGGTTTGTGAGTTTGAGCCCCACATTGGGCTCCGCACTGACAGTGCTTGGGATTCTGTGTCCCTCTCTCCCTCTCTGCCCCTTCCCCACTTGCATGCATACACATTTTCTCTCCCAAAATAAACTTTTTTTAAAAAAAAGAAAAGAAAAAATACTTTCTATTATAATCATTTTATCATTACCTTTCTTTTTCCAGTAGATACTTCCCTTTTCTTCAAAGAAGAGGAATATTAGTCAACTGGTTAGAACTTTGATGTGTTCATCAGGGAAGAGTGTCCCAAAACTATAGGACTAGATCTGATCTTGTATTTACATTAAAGTCGTCAATACTCTCTGTTTGGAGTTTTTGTCTCTTTTCTGTTGACCCTGTGAAATTGCTCTGAAAGCTGAACGATACCTAGAATGGCAGTTAACTACTCATTTAAAGTCTCTAGGAGAATTTTATGATTTACTCTGAAACGGGTCAATCTCAAGGTTTTCAAGTATACAGGGACGTTATTTTCAAATCATTCACCTACCTGTGCTTGGTGAGGGGCTGTCCCAAAGTCAGTGCAGTTTGAGAAGGCTGAACAAAGGGGAAGGAAGTTCCCAATGGTAGCCTAGGATGCTTGGATGAAAAGTTTCCGGCAGTTAATTTTAACAAAACAAAACAAAAAAGGGCATTACAAAAACAGAGGGAACACTAAAGTGTTCTTTATAAATTACTCGGAGCCCATTTCTAGCATTCTAGCAGTGGTGTATGTTCCTGGAAGTGTGCACATAGTGAAATGCGCACATAAAGCATTCGGTATTAATAATGAAGTACAAAGTATAAAGTGAACGTTTCGATAAATCACTGCTTTTCACATGAGTCAGGATAAGCATTTTGGACCTCGGCTAATGTTTTCAAAAGTATAAGGTTAGAAGTCAATGTGTTTTTGAAAGGAATGTCTCCCTAGACCACGACTCTTCCATTTGCCATTCTATTCATTGTTTTTCTCCCTTTTTGGCCAGCTTGGCTGAACTAATCACTAGAGGTTCATTCTCCCCAGATGCTCACTAGAAACAACTTGATAATTTGACATTTCTGGAAGGAGTGCATGATTTTTTTTTATGATTTTTAATTCCATAAAGCGACACATAATTGAGAGGAGAAGATGGGGAGTAGTAAGAAGAGAGTCAGTAAAATGCACACAAGGGCTTCCCCCTGAGCCTGGACAGCTGGTCTGCGGGTCTGCCCTGCCTCCAGACTCCAGGGCTCAGGATCTCAGGCTGGGCAGTTTCCTGGTGAAGACTATCATTGAAGCCTCCCATGTCCGGTGGTGTTTCTGGCCTTTTGGCCTGTAATAGACCCTGCCTCAAAATTAAACCTTTCATGCCCAATCAACATATTTGTCCATATAGATCTTGAAAAATCACCCAGACCTCAAAGATAGGTTTGCATTTGTGAGGAAAATCATGATGTGTCGGTAACATACTTTAAACAGATGATCTAATTCTAAAGGCCAATTCAAGGTAAATGTTGGCCTATCGATACTTTAATCTCCTGACGGTGGTGGTATACACCCCCTCTTCCCAATCTCTGAACATTTAGGAGCCATGTTATGCTACATAGTTTACAAAGCTAATTTTGAGATACACTAGCATATTTATATAATACATTAAATTTTTTTATCAGTATCATTAAGAGAGTGAGTATTTCTCTGAAATAACTTAAGAGTAATTAGTCATGTTTCTAAGAGCCAACCAGATCACTACCTGGAAGCTGACTTTAAAATACGAAATCATAGGGGCGCCTGGGTGGCTCGGTCGGTTGGGCTTCCAACTTCGGCTCAGGTCATGATCTTACAGTCCATGAGTTCGAGCCCCACGTCAGGCTCTGCTGACCGCTTGGAGCCTGGAGCCTGTTTCAGATTCTGTGTCTCCCTCTCTCTCTGCCTCTCCCCTGCTCATGCTCTGTCTCTCTCTGTCTCAAAAATAAATAAAAACATTAAAAAAATTAAAAATAAAATAAATAAAATACGAAATCATATGTAATATAATAATTAAACAAACATAAATCCTACATCCTAAAAACTTCAGAATTACTGACTTTTAAAAAAATTGTTTTCTTTTCATTTATTTTCTTGTAATTCAAATGTCTCATTACGTTTCTATATTTGGCACCTTAACAAATGCCAGTGATGCCCCCACATTCATTTATGTGACAGGTGAATCTCTAAAGTGAACAATTACCTTCTGTCACTTGTGGATTTGTTTAAATCTCTTTCCCTATCTCTCTATAGTGCATGAATTCTACACTCCTAATTCCTGAAAAGCAGTGAGTACAGTTCTAAGCCATGTTGCTATCCAACTCAAATTGTATCTCAGATGATTTGATTAAAAACTATAAAAGAACTGCTTTCAGCAAAAGCTCCTTATAGTGGAACGCAAATATTTGTGAAGTGGGTATAAAGTACTTACCCTGCACTTCAGCTTTAAAGTGAAATACATTCGGAAGAGGAATTAATCACAAACTAAATCCCGCCCCTCAGCTTTCTTATACATCCATCAAAGAGATTTAAATGTGCTTTTCTACAATCAATTCTTAGTCATGCATCCCAGCTTTCAACATCTCATAAGAAGAGATATTTGCTTAATGAAGTTATTTAAAAAAGCGACATCAAATCAATACTAAAATCACTCTAAGAAAAAAAATCACTCTAAGATCATCTGAAAAATAGAGGCTCATTTTCATTCCTCACAGTCATTAGATCCATCCCCTTCAATGAGATTGTTTTGATTAAAATTAATATTAAGCATATTGTAGCTTACAAATGAAGAGGTTGGCTTTTTTGACATTTCAATTATGCTTTGGTAGTTCTGGAATATTTGCATCCACTTTCTTATTTATACACTCTTAAAAGTGTTTCCACTTTGGATGGCATCTCTCTGAAAGCAGTTTTTCTCTAATCCAAGAGATAAATCAAACAATGGTTATTAAAAGTGAGCTTTTATACCTACAACTTAAAAAAAATTTAATGTTTATTTATTTTTGAGAGACAGAGAGAGAGAGAGACAGAGCATGAGTGGGGGAGGGGCAGAGAGAGAGGGAAGGACAGAACCCAAGGCAGGCTCCAGTCCCTGAGCTGTCAGTGCAGAGCTGGACGCGGGGCTCGAACCCACAAACCACTAGATCGTGACCTGAGCTGAGGTCGGACACTCAGCCCGCTGAGCCATCCACTACCCCCCGCCCCATGCCCACAACTTTAAATTCTTCAGTCCATGTAGAATCCCACCACACACAGCTCTGTGCTTCGGTAGTAACACATGGTCTTCTGGGGGAGAAGAGCAAAAGAGTGCTTCCATTACCAAGCATAAACTTGTGAAGAAGTCGTAGTGTTCGAGACTTACTTCCCTCCTGTAAGATTTCCAAGGGGTAACTTCTAGCTGTTTGCCTCAGGAGACAAGACGGGTAATGAAGTAGCGGGGGTAAGGTGATGTCCTAGCAGTTGCTTCATTTCAGTTTCTGTGTCGTATTCTTCACCAGTTTGGATAATGCCTCAGACTACAGAGAAAGCCCTCACTGGCTTACTAGAATTTGAACTTTTAAGTCTCTGATCTAGATAATTTCAGATACTATAATTTCATTATAGAAATTCCGGGACTACTTGTGGGATAAAGCAAATGCTAAGACCATATTGAGTTTCATCAAGCTGAATTAGCAGGCAAATAAAGATAAAATGCCTTTCTATTTAAGAACATAATGATGTTTTAATTGTTACAGCATTTGGCATGCCTAATGTATACAATCCTTGACATTCATGTAATAACAAAGAAAGTTGTTTGGGATCTTTTTTTTTTATTTCCTAGTGTCCCCTTTCCCCTCTAGCATTTCTCCCACCCCCGTCCCAGCCCTGGTGTTTAGCTCCCCTCCCGTTTCTCCATCCTTCTGTAAAGAAAAGCTCGATGCTGTGAAAGGATACGTGTAAAAATACCTCCTTCCTCTGTAGATAGGCCAAGGCTGCTTATTACCTAGTTATGATGAACAGACCACCATCGTTGTGACAAGTGATGTAGATGCCTCCAGGGTAAAACAAAGGTTTACATATTACACAAGCAATTTAACTGTTTTCTAAACATATTGCCAAGACAGTGGGAGTTGGCAGCCCACACTGTGTTTTAGGTTTGGGAGACTTGGATTAGAAGTGACTGCTGATTATGAACCTTTTTATTTGTCTTCTATGAGCTACAAGCAACCTAGTAACCCAGCAAAGAATCACAACAGTTAAACTTGTCCTCCTAGCTTCCCAAGATTGCATACACAAATCACCGGACAAAAGTGGTGTAAGGGTCTTGTGCATAGAGAGCCACACAAGACAACTGTCTTGTTCTAACCCTTAAAGAGTTCCGCAGAGTGAAATGTTTCATGATCTTTTTTTGTGCAGTGGGCAAGGAAGAAAAGAGTTTGGGCAAAGATTATCCAGAAGAAAAGAAAGAGACTCTTTTGGGGTTCCAGTTGAAACACAATAAAGAACATAATTAACTTCACAATTCTTTGTGTTTTTCATTTGACTGCAGGGAGGAGATGAAAGAGGTCTGCTAAGCCTCGCATTCCATCCCAATTACAAGAAAAATGGAAAGCTGTATGTGTCTTATACCACCAACCAAGAACGGTGGGCTATCGGGCCTCATGACCACATTCTTCGAGTTGTGGAATACACAGTATCCAGGTATCACTCACTACAATGCACTGAGGCATAAATATTTTTCAATCTTATCTTCTCATTATCTCTTCCTAATTATTTTAGAAACAAAGGTGACCATAATTAAACCACAATCTTCACCTTGCTGAAAACCCCCTATGTGCCCTTAAGGAGAATTGAGAAAAATGATAGCTTTGGCACTTTTCCTCTCTTATCTTTCAGCTTAGGTGCTACTTCTGAAACTTAGAAAATAACGTAATTTTTCAGTAGTTTTTATTAGTTCCATTTCAAGCATGTTTCCTTATTTACATGCCAAGTGTTTGCTCCCCTAATTTGTGTACCATTTTTACCTTCTAGTGGATTCACCTAAACACCTTTAACAATCATGGTATTGTTTCCTCCCCCCAATGTAGAAAAAATCCCCATCAAGTTGATTTGAGAACAGCCAGAGTATTTCTTGAAGTGGCAGAACTCCACAGAAAGCATCTAGGAGGGCAACTGCTCTTTGGCCCTGAGGGCTTTTTGTACATCATTCTCGGTGATGGGATGATCACACTGGATGATATGGAAGAAATGGATGGGTTAAGGTAAAAAAGAAAACAAAACCAAAAACGTTCCCCTTGATGTTCAAATGTCTTAAGTGTCAGCCGGGGAAAAAGGGTCAGAGCAGTGAGTTTAAGAGCTGTCTTTGGGAAAAAAAAAAAAAAAGAACCGTCTTTGAATTATGTCTCCTTGGTTAAACATTTAACTTTTCTTATGGGTGTTTGCATTTGTAAAATGAAGAAAAATTCAGTAATATGCTGATGATATTTTTGGAAGTCGCTATACCCAGATGCTCTAGAATGCATCAGTGCTGCGTGGTTTGCACAATACACAGGCTGGATGCACAAGGTCCAGTGGCGCTTCTGGGGGCGCAGAAAATCCAGGGATTGGCAAAAACTAAGGAACAGCTGCAAAATGTAGCACGCTACTGATGCTGCAGTCCTCGGCCACTACTCAGCTGTGTCAAGGTGCTGCCGTTTCTGTGAAACCAAACTGCCCCGGTTTCCTTTCCCCACGATATGGAATTCATAACTTTAAAAATTTTGTCTCAAATGGGGGAATGATTCTTTGACTGTGGAGCGACCTTCCCACATTTAGGTTAGGTAAACTATGTAACAAAAGCAGAAAACACTGACCCTCTCTGTCCAATTTCTCAGTGATTTCACAGGGTCGGTGCTGCGGCTGGACGTGGACACAGATATGTGCAACGTGCCTTATTCCATCCCCAGAAGTAATCCGCACTTCAACAGCACCAACCAGCCCCCGGAAGTGTTTGCGCACGGCCTGCATGATCCAGGCAGGTGAGAACACGACCTGCCCCCCTCCCCCACCACCCCGCACCTGCTATAAACCCGAGCCCGGCCGGGATTCAGGAACTGGAAAAAGAATAAGGGGGGCGGGGGGGGGGGGGTGGGCAGGCACTGAGCAGCCACGGGTGGTGTCCAAGGTTGCACCTGTAAAATCACACCAGCTCATTATCTCAGCACTCTTTCTTCTATTAATGTGTGAAGCAGATTGAGACGGCAGATTAGACATATGGAAGAGAACAAATTCATGGAGGAAAAGTGCCTTAAAGTTCTAGAGTGTTGTTTTTAAACACTATTGGACTAGTGTAATGATTAAGAGTTCCGTTTTTCAGATTTAGATGATAAACTTTTTAATTTTTCTCCTTAAACCCCTCTAAATGAAATTTTCCATACGCACCGAATGGAGGTGGTAACAGCTTTTGAGGATGCTGTCATGATTAAATGAAAATCTAGAAAAAAAGCAAAGTAGAGTGCCCGACACACCTGATAGGTTTTAAATAAATTGTGTTTCTTATTACAGCTTCACTTAAATATGATGATGCAGTATGAGTTTGTAAGGAGTTGAGCTCAATGTTCACATTTTTCCACCTGAAAAAAAAATTATAAGTAGTAAAGGAATTCATACTGACCGTTTACTACAATGAACTATAAAGAAAGGAACACTGAGATGTATGTAGAGTGAGAAATTTGGGGTACACTTAAAAAATGCTATGGAGTATAATATAGCAATTCTGTGATGAAAGCTTCATCCAATCTGTGGTCTCTTATTCATACTATGGGATATTTGGCCACATTCATTCATTTACTAGCTAAGTTATTATTGCTATTTAATGTTTATTGAGTGTTCACTATGTGCAAGGTGAGTATTTCTCGAACTTTTTATTTTTATAATCCCTCATGCCCTTCATCTCCCCTCCATCAAAGTCCAAGTCTACAGTTCATTTCCTTTTTGGCATCTCAGCAGATCTTAAAATCTGTGCGACAGGGAGTACTTACGGTGGGTTCAGGATGTGGAGGAAACTGTCACATTCCATTCCTATAGCTCAGAACTCGCAGATACCACCGCAAAGCAGCACTTTGAAGTTGAGCAGCCTGAGTCACCACAATCCCACTGGAGCTTTCGTGCAACCTTCCAGGGGTCCTGGACCCTCAGTGCAAAAACACAGGATGAGGCACTTTACAGACCTTGCATATGGCAGGATGCCTATGCTGTAGAGTCTTACCTCCTCCGGCAGCAGAGAGCTTAAGGGAAACTGCACCTCCCTTCAAGAGTATTTCAAGCGGAGAAAGACTTAATAAAGCAGAAAAGAAAGTAAAACAATTCTTGGCTAAAAGTAAAGCTGACTTGTGTTAAGTACCTTGGTGCAGAGTGCTGAACTCAGTATCTTACACACATTATCTCATTTGTGACATTCAGCAGTACTCTGAGGTCCTGCTGACATTAGATACCGCTCTTTTTCTTTCTTTTTTTTTTAAAGACTTCAGTTTTAAAGACGGCAACATTGGGCAGAAGGTACAGAGATTTCCCACATGTCCGCTGCCCCCACACATGCCCAGCCCCCCCATTAGCAACATCCCAACCAGAGTATTCCATGTGTTACAATGGATGAACCTACATGGACACATCATTATCACCCAAAGTCCAAAGTTTACATTAGGGTTCACTGGGGATTGTATGTTCTGTGGACTTGGACAGATGTATAAGGACCAGTACCCATGTGTACCCACCTCTTTTTTTTTTTTTTTTTCTGAAAAGAAACTAAAGGTTAGAAAGGTCAAGTGGTTCCCAGTGGACATAGTATTCAGACAGAGGTAGGCCTGATGGCATCTGGCCTACCTATCCACCTTTGGGAGACCTGGCCTTTTCTTCCAGATTTGTTCTTTTCTTGATAGAAAGTGGTCAAACCTTCTTTTGTCATAGTTCCTCCATCTTAAAAAGAAAGGCAAGATGGGAAAATGTTCTCCCTATCCATGGATTTAGTTCCACCTTAAGTCACATCACGTCTGTGTCATGTTCCCTGCCAGGCATTGTACTCTGTGAATCGTTGAATTAAAGACAATAAAGGGACTGTTGCCACGGAACAACTAACTCATCTTTGGCAGGTCAGGCTTAGAGTTTCCCTATTATGAATGGGATCATTTGGATGCAACAGTTTTTATTTTGTGGCTGTTCTTGTTGTTGAGATGATTGCTGTGTGTGACTCTTAATATGTCTTAAGCCCCAGAACCTACTCCCGGGTTGTTTTGTTTTCTAGTTTATTTAGTAGCCCCAAAGATTCGGTTTGGTTGTTAAGTCATTAATGTATTTTGTTGACCTAAAGGAGTGATTCCCAATGGGATTATTTTGCCCCCAGAGAATATTTGGCAATGCCTAGAAACATTTTTGGTTTTCACAACTCTGGAGGAGGGGTTCATGCCACTGACATGCTGCTAAACGTTGTACATGCTCAGTACAGAACCTCTTCCTTCCAGTTTCCCGCTCAAAGAATGATCTGACTCAAAATGTCAAGAATGTCAAAGTTGAGAAACCTGAAAACAAAGCAACACTGTTTTCCACATTTGTGAGAACTTCAGAAGTAATTATATTATACAGCTTCATTCTTCTCGCAACCCAAACTCCACATGCCCAGTCCCTCATTGACTTAAACATTCAACAAATATTGAGCCCCTTTGATATTCCTGGGTTTGAATTAGGTAACAGAAACAGTGATAAAGAAGTTGGAAGGGGTCCCTGCGCTAATGGAGTTGACAGTTGGTGGCTTAAGTCATAGAAATATTCTAACCCCAGATTGGGGGTGACGTGAAGACACAGTCAATATAACATAAAAGACTTCAGTGGTTGTGGGGACCAGCTTTATTTTATACCTTACATTGTAGTGCACGCTTTGCAGCTTGAGCTTTAGAATATAGCCATTCCATGTAAAAACACAAAACAAAGACCAAAACGAAGTCTGTTTTGTGTATTGCAGATGTGAGTTGCTGCTGCTGAAGGTTCTCCTAACTTCCCAGCATATTATATATGCGAGAGTCCTTAATAACAGCACCAACAAATGTTTCAAGTCAGTGTGTATGTTCATACTAGCGAGAGATACCAAGGAATATTAGGAAATATTCTCCAGAGATCATTTAGCTTCAGCAGAGTGAACAAACAAATCAGGATGTTTCTGCTGAGGATCCAAAGGAAATAGCCCATAGGGTCCTTGCCAGCCCACCAAGGGGTTCCTCTGTCAGGAATCTCCAGTCTCAGTTTAGAAAATACCCTGGTAGGAATTCATGGATGTCTCCTTTTTGTTATGCAGATGTGCTGTGGATCGACATCCCACTGATATAAACATCAATTTAACAATACTTTGTTCAGACTCCAATGGAAAGAACAGATCATCAGCCAGAATCCTACAGATAATAAAGGGGAAAGACTATGGTAAGTAGAACATAATTTGTTGATTTGGCTTTAATTCGGGCTTTGTTTTACTTTAGCATATGCATTGAAGAGAAAAGGATTTCTACAAAATGAGCTTTTGGGAAGGCATAAACACACTGACCCAACAGTGGTAAGCGAGTAAATTGCACACGTTTTTAAAGGTCCAGTGACTCTTATGAGCCCCAGGAATTCCATTTGGGTAATTATCTTTCCAATGGATTAAACTGTGCTCTGTAGGTGCAAAAAATTTAATGGACCTTCAAAAATTAGCTGTTTATATTTTGCTCCTCTGAGAGTCAAGATGAGTAACTTCTAATATAAGGCAGAACTTGTCATAACATCTTATATACAGTGGAAAAAAACAAGTTAAAGGTAAGAAATTCCTCAATCCCCAATATTCTAGTCTCAACAATTAGAAAAATTGTGTTTCAAATAGTAATGTAATTTCTTTAAGATACCCATTGTAGAGAAAACAAAGTAATTGACATGTAAAAACATGTTATTTACCCACGTCATGAAAATGGAATGTTTAGACATTACTTTTACTAACATGATTACTAGAATGTTTTAGAGATATATATACAAAATAAAGTTGGATTATAATGAAGTCCAAAAATCTTAATATTTTTCAGTGTTTTATTATTTACTCTTTTTGGGGGAAGCAATATATCAAAATTATTATGATTCAGGGAACACAGTAGATTAAGATTATTAAATTGATTGCTTCTTCTATTTACTCATTCAATACAGATATTTATTTAGCACCAGGAATGAAGCAGCTGTGTTAGTTCATGTGGTATTCAGTTATTTTACTTTATTTTTTTTTCAGGTATTCGTGTGTGCGCGCACACACATCTTATAAAAGCCAAACCAAAGAATAATGTGGTTTGGGAAAAAAATCTCATGAGTCACTAGTCTGATGGAATTTTGGCTATATTTATAGATTAAACTCTAAATTCTCTAATCACATTAATTGGGCCTCAGCTGAAACTGGCTACAATATTGATAGCCTTATATTTATGTTTTCAAAACACATCCACAGAATCCCCTCACAATGTATACGTATATCAAATCACCACAATGTATACTTTAAATATTTTATAATTTTATTTGTTATCTTTACTTCAGTAAAGCAGAAAACAGAAACGAGAACAAAATAACCACGTGTCAGTACTGACTACCTGCCAGCCCCTGTAGTAACATTATAAATTTGATTCATTTCATTCACGGAACAACTCTGCGTGATAGGCACTATTATTGGCCACATTGTACAGATGGGGAAACTGAGACACAAAAAGGTTAATTATCATACGACGTAAGTGGCAGGGCCTGGATTTAAACCCAAGCTGACTGACTCCAGAGTTCATGACCTGGAAGTTATGCTTCCTTGCAGTGCACTAGTTAAAACTTAATCTTTCCTACTTTTTATAATATATTCACCCTAATTACATGGGAAGGGACAATTACTTTAAAATTACTGTCTCTCCACCAAAGTTTTTGCCTAAAATACTGCCTGTTGATAGTGACTTATTTGACATTAAGCACATAAGTAGCAATTTTCAGATTAATTTGCAACTGGCTTTAGATCTTTTCCATTGCAATTAGTGTACATGTATTCAAGTATATAATGGCACGCATGGAAAGATTGAGATATGTGACTATACACATGTAATTTTAAAAAGAATGGCTGCAATAGACTTTGTTAACCATACAACTCTATAAACAAAACTCTTAAAATAGTTTAAACGAAGATATTACTTGAGTGATAATGTTTTTAAATATACAAATGCGGTTTTAAGGACCTTTTATTTCCGTTAAAATATGAACTCTCCAACATTTTATATAACTTGACAGAAGTCTGGATTAATTTACTACATATATGCAGAAGCATTTCTACAAAAAAAATCAACACAAAAAAATTATAATTTTTTAAAAGTCTTTGGTTCTTAAGTAAATAACCATGATTTCCACAATATCCAGATTCTAATGTCACTGAAAATTTGGTATGTGTGACAATTATAACAGCAAAGCATTCACAGAGCATTCCCGTTTCAGTACGATGCACATGGAGAGTCTTAATATTTGATATGGTTTAAGCAACGGGAATTATTTCTACTAAATATCTACAACAAGGGTTCTGCCTGTGTACTGTGGAACATACTTCAAATGTAAAATGAATGACCATAATAGTATTACTTGGCCTACATTACTTTTATTTCATAAAAAATATGTTTCATTTGATCTAATGTTACATTGATTTCTTTCCAGAAAGTGAGCCATCACTTTTAGAATTCAAGCCATTCAGTAATGGTCCTTTGGTGGGTGGATTTGTTTACCGAGGATGCCAGTCTGAAAGACTGTATGGAAGCTATGTGTTTGGAGACCGGAATGGGTAGGTTTCCTGGTACCATAATTTCATGTATCAAATGACATATCCATCAATTAGTGGGCAAACTGCCATAAAATATTCAAATGATTGTCTCCCTTTGGGGGTCAGGTCAGGTACACACATAAAGACTATTATTTTCTTTTAGTTCATTATCTATGGTGGTTTTGTTAAAGAACTTCCTAAGAGATGCTTTTTAAACAAATTTGATTAAATTCATAATATAATTTTTAAGAGCAGAGAGGTCTTCATATGGACTTTGCATATGATATAGGCTTTTCCCTTCATCCTTAACATCAATTTACCATGATAATGAGTTACTTGAAAACTATTGTTATACACAAGTTGTACAAGTATTTTCCAAATTATTTGGAAATTGGGAGGCTAAGAATTTTTGTTTTTGCCATACTTTTTAGGACTTTTAACAATAGAACTCAGTTTGTCTTTATTGGTAAGAATACTACAAAGTTACATTTTAGCCTAATTTTTAGAGGTCACATTGTGGATAATTAGAAGGAACTCTGTGATGAAACCCAAATTAAGAACCTTGTTTCCCGAGTCACTGGCATTCAGGCATATGGCAGAGCTGATATGCTTGGTCACTAAAAGGAACTAGAAAAGTGTACTGACCCCATGATCTTCCCCCTGTCCCTCTCTCTGATTAATAGCACAGCATGGAGTCTAGTCCTGGAGAGGAAGTATCATTCTCTGGATGAAGGGGAGGGCTTTTCTCATACTCAGGTACTTTTAGTGCCCCCCTCCAAACAAAATATTATCTTTAAGTACTTTCTCCCTACATGAGAATTTCAGAGTATTTGCACACATTATGGGCTATATTACTTTTCCTTTTAGAAGCCAGGTTCATGGCACAACAATTATTTATTGTGAGCTTTATTCTAAGCCTTTTATTTATTTATTTTTTTAAGCAAACGCCTATTTTCACTGTAAGTTTACGGTATGTTTTTGTTGTAGGAATTTCTTAACCCTCCAGCAAAGTCCCGTGAGCAAGCAATGGCAAGAAAAACCACTCTGTCTCGGCAACAGTGGTTCCTGTAGAGGTTACTTTTCAGGTCACATCTTGGGATTTGGAGAAGATGAATTAGGTACTGTACAAACCATTTCTATTAAGTTGCTTTCTCACTCCCTTGCCCAAGAGGCTTTGTTTTAATAAGAATAACAATCTTGTCCTCCATTTGCTGACAATGGTAACCTGCAGCAAAGATGACCCATTGTGGAGGTTAGAGATGGCCCAGTCACGTGTTCTTTCCCAATGAGCTTTCCCTGGGCATCTTTTAGTCTTATCTCCATGCCAGAAATATAAAAGTAACAAAGCAGGAAAATGGAAGGCAAGAACAAAAGAGAATTTTTGAGTCCTAAAGAGAGAAAACCTTAAATATCTACTTAAACTTTAGGTAAAGCTGTGTCATTTGTTTCTATTCTCTATCTGAAAGCCTTTCCATGTCTCTTGGAACAAATTTTTAAAAAATTGTTGCAATCTGAGTCTCACCTTATCCTCTATTTCTGATTTTTTTTAATCCATTGGGACATGCAATTTGTGTAAGATAAGCTGAAGTTTTAGGTCTGCTTTCCAACAGAATAAAAATGATCTTCTGAATGACGATCTATGGGATAACACATAATATGTTTGTTCATATGTTATCAAAATGTATGTAACTTACAAGCAAATAGAAGTTGAAATTGGAATGCGATCAAAGAGAAAAAATGCTACTAATTTTAAATCATAGAGATAAACATAGCTTTCATAATGACACTGTTTAAATATCAGCACCCAAACAAACCATGGCTACTATGCTCCCCCAGGCTGAGAGATGAATTTTAGGTGTTAAGAAAGAAGAGTTGTGTTTCCCATCTGAATCCGAATATTTTCTCTAGAGGTCCAGCTTTGGTTTTATTACATCAAATGGGGAATTCATAAGTAAATAGTTTTATGCCATTCACTTAGTTTAACAAGGGACTTAACATGGATTTCAGAGCCACAGGAATACAATGATTTAAAGAAGAGAAGTCCAATCTGTTCTTTTCTTGTTCCAACATTGAAAACATTTACAATTAATTTTCCCTTGGTATCTCCTAGCCCACTCAGAAAAACCAAAGAGATACCCTTCTCCACTGAAATACTCTGTAATGTAATTTAAATTTCATTGGCAAACCCTGGTTTTAAAATATAAATGAGGATTAAATTGTTTGTGGCAGAGTTAGAAATGAATATTTAGATGTTGTGACTGAATCATTCTGAGTTCCCCAGACCTTACTGCAAATGACTCACCATCAATCATCCTGTTAGTGTCACCACCATTGGTCAAAATATGCAAACATCTATCTGCACTTAATACTATGTTGGGAGTAGACCTAACAAATGAAACATATACAATCCCTACTGTCAAAAGCTACAGCATCGTGTATACTTTATAATTAAAATTAAACTGGCTTTCACTGAATTACCCCTTAATGTGATACTCTTTGGCTTTGATTAAGAGCCCTGTGGGGGTGCCTGGTTGGCTCAGTTGGGGAAGCATCCAACTCTTGATCTCGGAGGCATGAGTTCAAGTTTCACGTTGGGTGTAGAGATTACTTAAGAGGGCACCTGGCTGGCAAAGCCTGAGGAGCATCCAACTCTTGATCTCAGGGTTGTGGGTTCAAACCCCATGTTGGGTGCACACATATGTATATGTGTGTGTGTGTGTGTGTGTGTGTGTGTGTGTATAAAGAGAGAGAGAGAGAGGGACATATCTATCTATATATAGTGTCAACTGGTAAATGCTTTGGAGAAAAGTCCCATTGTGAAGAGGGTTGGGAGCAGTGCAATTTTAAATAGTGCAGTCAGAAAAGATGATATTTATGTACAGACTTGAAGGGGGAAAGAAAAGCCAACCTAGTGGAGATCTAGTGAAGGACAGGAGGCTGGGACAACTTGGGACAGATGCTGTGACAGGTAGAGCCTGGAACAGAAGCTGAGATAGGAACTGAGTCAGGAGCCTGACGAAGAGCCTGAAACTGGGGGGGGGGGAGGGGGGGGCCTCCTTAGACAGGAGCCTGGCACAGGGGCTGCCTCATGTGTACAAAGCCAGGAGGCCACTGTGGCTAGGAAGGAGTGAACAAGAGGGTGAAGCATAGCACATGAGGTCAGAGCAATAAGGGGAGGCATCATAGGCCACTGCCAGGACTTACTTTTGCTCTGAGAGAGATTAGAAGCCATTGGAAGTACTGAAACAAAGGAACGTGATCCAACTTAAACAATGTAACTTGCTTTAAGGATCTTCTGTGGATGGTATGTTGAAATTAAACATAGAAGAACAAGGGAGAAGCAGGGAGATCAGTTAGGAGGCTCCTGCCCTAATCCAGGACACACTGGTATCTGCTTGTTCTGGAAATAGTAGTAGGATGTGGAGACAAGTGACTGAATTCTGGATGCACTGTGAAAGTAGACTTGTGAGACTCTCATAATCTTTTTTTTAATGTTTATTTTTGAGAGAAAGAGAGAGAGAGAGAGAGTGGGGGAAGGGCAGAGAGAGAGAGAGAGACAGACAGACAGACAGACAGAATCTGAAACAGGCTCCAGGCTCTAAGCTGTCAGCACAGAGCCTGATACGGGGTTTGGACCCACCTATTGTGAGATCATGACCTGAGCCGAAGTCAGATGCTTAACCGACTGAGCCACCCACGTGCCCCAGAGACTCTCATAATCTTTAGGCAAGTGATTTTCTTGAGGCTGTGAGGAGATACATAGAGAGATACAGATACATGACATATACATGCGCATGCACATACACACATATACGTACACATACATATATACATATGTACATACATACGTATACATATGTACAAATAGATACAAAAATAAATATAAAATGTCCATTTATTGGGACATCTGGGTGCCTTAGTTGGTTAAGCCCCCAACTTCGACTCAGGTCATGATCTCATGGTCTGTGGATGTGAGCCCCACGTTAGGCTCTGTGCTGACAGCTCAGAGCCTAGAGCCTGCTTCAGATTCTGTGTCTCCCTCTCTCTCTGCCCCTCCCCTGTTCACACTCTGTCTCACTCTCTTTTTCTCAAAAATAAATAAACATTAAACAAATTGAATAAATAAATAAAACAAAATATCCATTTATTTATATGAAATAATCTGCTTCGACAATAGGAAGTAAGGCTTTATAATACTGTAAATTAACTTACTGTATTTCACTTTTCACAGGTGAAGTTTACATTCTATCAAGTAGTAAAAGTATGACCCAGACTCACAATGGAAAACTCTACAAAATTGTAGATCCCAAAAGGTGAGATCTCTTTATATTCCTTGAAGTCAAGCAGTTTGTCCAAGTTGTTTTAGTGTCTTCACATTGAGGACGATGAATTGCAATTAGCAATCAACAAAGATGAACACTTCTGCCTTGTCCATATGCCAAGTGCTATCCTGGGAGAACCCTCCACTCCAGTCTATGAGGGCTAGACTTGACCCTGCTGAACTTTATAAGCCCCATTATGTCCACATATTCATGTCATTCTTGTTGCCATCGGAGAGGAGCATTTGATTTGTGGAATCAGCATCCTCAGTTACATGCCAGAAGAGGACCCTAATGTGAAAGGTATTGGCTTTCATGTTGGAAGCAATAAACCTTCCTCTTCTTTCTAGAAAACTAGAAACATATTGGCAGACGTTATAGCTATTCAGTATGATTTTTTTTGTCAGGTAATCAAGATAAGCTATTTGGCAGTTTCAACATCTGAGCCTCATTTCAAAACTATCTGGAAGCTCACAGCTGTCATGCAGGCTAATGTGACTAAACAAATGGAAACTAAAGAAATGTTGTCATTTACCGCAGCAAGAGGAAGATTTGATGTTTAATCTTCTTTTTTTTTAATGTTTTAATCTATTAAAATTTAATCTATTTTATTTATTTTTAAAAGAGAGAGAGACAGAGACAGAGCATGAGCATGAGCAGGAGAGGGGCAGAGAGAGACAGAATCTAAAGCAGGCTCCAGGCTCTGAGCTGTCAGCACAGAGCCCGACGCAGGGGCTCCAACTTGTGAACTGTGAGATCATGACCTGAGCCGAAGTCAGATGCTTACCTGACTGAGCCACCCAGGCACGCCTAATTTTTATTTTGTTAATGTTTATTTATTTATTTTGAGAGAGACAGAGAATATGAGTGGGGGAGGGGCAGAAAGAGAGGGAGAGAGAAAGTCCCAAGCAGGCTCCAAGTTGTCAGTGCAGAGCCTAACAAGGGGCTCGATCTCAAGAACCATGAGATCATGACCTGAGCTGAAATCAAGAGTTGGACTGAGCTATCCAGGTGCCCCGAATGTTTAATCTTTTAAATAACATATTTATCCCCCGTGCTCTTTTCCACCGACACATCACAACATTGTTATCTTGAATCATAATTAGTCAGTTCTTAATTTCATGGATAAGTTGGAACTATCAGAAGCTGATAAAATTATATACTGTCAAATAGATATTAGCCATGAGTTTAGAAATAACTGTTACAGAACCTAGGTGTCCTCAAATACCACTACTGTTGAATGCACTGTTGCCAGACTCTAGCTCCACCAGGGTGTGAATTTCAAAATCTTTCTGTATTAACTTATCTTCCTGAGCCCATTTGCGTATTTAAATTCCCAAATTTCACATCTCTTTAAAAAAAATTTTTTTAATGTTTATTTATATTTGAAGGAGAGAGAGACAGAGAGTGAGCGGGGAGGGGCAGAGAGAGAGGGAGACACAGAATCCAAAGCAGGCTCCAGGCTCCGAGCTGTCAGCACAGAGCCCTACATGGGGCTTGAACCCTCAAGCTGTAAGATCATGACCTGAGCTGAAGTCGGACACCCAACCATCTGAGCCACCCAGGCGTCCCTCACGTCTCTTTTAGAAGAATAAATTCCAATATCTAAAAAGTTTGCTAAAAGCAAATTTACACTTTAAAATATTATCTGTAAGTTATAGTGTATGTTTTTCCCCCAGAAAACAAAATAGAGAGTTTTGTCCTCTTCCCATACCACAAAACACTATCTTTCTTGAGAAAAGTGTAAGTTAACATTGGTACTACAGAACAAAAAAAAAAGGAGTGATCAGTCCTAAATGGTCTCTTGGCATATCATTTTCTTCCACGATAAGAGAAGCACCTATTTATATGTTGTAGAGCTTTTCCTCCTTGGATGTGAAACGAATGTCCTCTTTGCCAAAAGCAAAGTGATGAATGAAAAAAATAACAGGCACTTCAGTGGTGGTTGAAGTTGGCAATATTAAGAACAAAAATCAAACTAACGTTAATTCACAAAGTAAGCATTCTAATGATTCATAATGGTGTCTGTCTAGGGATTTCACTCAGATCTAATGCCCTGCGTTTCAAAATAGTCATTGTTATTTCATTAGGTTTGTCAAAGCTGATATGCTTTTACAAGCTTCCTGGTAGTCTTATAATGAATTCTTCCTCCTTCTCACAAAATCTTTCTCTCGTCATCTGGATTGTTTAGTCTGCTGGTGGTGAGCTGAGGTGAATTTTACACCTTCAATCCATTATTCGTGTCTAATTAGCAGGGTTTCCATAAGGGACCTTGGCTTCGTGATCTGAGGGCCTCCTCTAGTAGGGTGGTCTCAGAGTGACATACCTGAAAAGTCCTGACTTCTCATTACAGTGCCTGTTTCTGCTGAGTCCTGTCATGTGTGGGGCCAGGGTTCAGATGTGTGTTTGGTTTTCAGAAGGTGGGGGTAGTAACAGAGTCCCAAACACACTGTCCTTGTACACAGGCATGGACATAAATTTTAAGATTAAACCAACTATAAGAAAACAAATGTTTTCATAAACATTTGTTGGGAGCCTCATGCTGTTTCAATTTGGATGCCAACGTTTATTATTATAGTATTTCTCCCTAGATGAGTTGAAGTTCTATAGAAGCAGACCCTTTAGTGTATGTGAACGGGATTATTTTAGAAACGTGAGCTAATTACTAGCTGAACATTGTTCAGGATGTCTGCTTGAGAGCCAAACTGTTTCTCCAAAACTTTTGAGAGAGAATTTGAAGAAAGAGCCTCATGAACTGAAGAAAACAATAGATAGACATTTCTTGTTATACCTAAAATCTAACTCAACTTAAAATCTTAGGTTAATTGTATTCTTGTGGAGGAGTTCCCAGACTTGTAACAATAATGTTTTCAGAATCATTACTTTCAAACAGCACTTGACTCATGGTCCTAGAAGAGAATAACACCAAATTATAAAATTTTTATATTCTATATTACATGTCATAGAAATTACATTCTTACTCACTATAAGATTTATGTTTTTTGTTTTTCCCTGCACACACACACACACACACACACACACTCACATATAACAAAGACGAGAGAGTTTAAAAACCATATGCAACATTCTTAAGTCATTTTGGCAAAACTAGATTAGGTTACAGCATTAACCTCAGTCTATAAGGACAATTTGGCCTAATGCTATTTGTTACATAAGCATTTACGTAAGCTTAAAATTATTTTACACTGGGCATCCTTCTCAGAAAAGGATGGCAAGATAACCTGTTAGAAAAATCAAAACTCATTATTTATCATTTAAAAACATGTAAATTCAATAACACTACAACCAGGTTTTCCTAAACGTTAACTAGAACTCAGGAATCATTTAAGGGAAAAGTAGAGAAAGAATGAATTTTCCTTCATGTTAGAACATTGAGGGGCACCTGGGTGGCTCAGTCAGTTAAGTGTTCGACTTCGGCTCAGGTCATGATCTCTTAGTCCATGAGTTCGAGCCCCGTGTCGGTCTCTGTGCTGACAGCTCAGAGCCTAGAGCCTGCTTCAGATTCTGTGTCTCCCTCCATCTCTGCACCGCCCCTGCTGGCACTCTGTCTCTCTCTCAAAAATGAATAAGCATTAAAAAAGTAACAAGAACATTGAACACACTTCAGGAATATTGTCAAAGTTGAACCACTTGCATCTCGTGACAGAGTGGAGTTAGGATCAAGTCAATACCAATCACCCAGCTTCCTGAGTCAACTCACTGGATCCCCAAAAGTCTCTAATATTGGGTCCTGCCTGCCCCATCTAGGGGAGCTCCTTTGGCCAACAGTTCCAGAAAACAGATTTCAATACACTGAGTACAAGAGGTGGGCAATAATTTTAGTTTCACCAAAATTTAGTGCCATCTAAGACTAATCAAGACTAGGAACGAGTCCATCTTGTCAGGACACAGAGTCAACTGGTCTTGTCTCTGAATTTTCCTTACCGAAGGACCCTGCATGAAGGTATTTAACTCTACTGTGCCCCTTTGCTCATCAAGAGAGTACAGCTGATCATTCTGCCCCTTCCTCATTTCTGTGGAGTGCCTTTGAAGATAGTTAAATAATACATTTAGAACATCGTGAATTCTGTAGTATTGTTGGTATTCATCCTATGCATTCAAGAATTATTTTCATGTGGAGCCCTTGGCTGGCTTAGTCGGAAGAGCGAGCGACCCTTGATCTCAGGTCGTGAGTTTGAGCCCCGCGTTGGGTGTATACATCACTTAAATAAAACCTTAAGACAAAAACATGTATATAAAAAAAAGAATTATTTTAAGGTGATCTCTTCCGTTTTCAGGATCTCTTCCCAAAATTGGGGTAAAGATGTTGGTGGAGCTTTCAAGAGCTCTTAATACTTAGTTTCCAAATGTCCAAGCATCATGCCCTGGTTGCTTGCTCTGAATTAAATCTTTTCAGAACCAAACAAATGCTCCTGTGGGGTGGAAATTAAAGAATTCTAACAGTTACATACCGTCCAAGATTTATTTTTATAGAACATAATTTTTTTTCATACTGCTGCCAAAGATTCTTTAATTTTTGTGTCAGATGAACTTAAACCAAATGACCCCCCCCCCTTTTTTTTTTACTTTGAAATATTTCCAGGGTTATTTCTCCAGGAATCTGTAAAACAAAATTCTTCCTAATCATATTGATTTAATTACCATGTAGCCAGTCTTGCTCTATTTTAACATAGTGCTTATCTGTTATCTGAACACGTCACACAAGACCATTCCCTTAAGAGGTCTACAAATTAACAATGCAAATTCCAGGCTTCAGAAGTCATCTTATAGAAACGTTGTATCTTCAGACTCCTGCAGTGACCAGTACCAAAAACTGCTCCCCATGCCTCCTCCCCATTTCTCCCCTCCATGGCCCTACTTACTGCCTTTTGTTTATTTTTTTCTTAATATCCTCATCCTACTCCTTATTATCCTGGATGCTGAAGAATACTTAAAAAAAAAATCACTTCATAAGAGGAAATCAGTTGTTTATCCTTCGCATATGTCTCAGGGAGCCTGCACGCAGCCTTGCCATCCTAAGGAAAGTCACACATAATAGAGAGGCTTTAGCCCAATAAGCCAGTCTAGTCCCAATTCATCAGTCAAAGTTTTATGCAAGTGGCCCCCCTAGGTTGATAAATCCCCACAGTGCCTGTTGACCCAGCTGCCGAGTCCTCTTGCCGCAGGCGGTGTTTTCATGGCCACCCTGACAGTAATACAAACTGTTTAGCAGCTCCATTGACCTTTCAACTATTAACAGGGACACAGGCTCCACTAGGGACTAGTTTTCAAACATGACAGAATTTCTTAACAGTAAAGGTCATGAACAAGTATATGCCCTATAAAAATCCATTCAGCATGGTGGATTTGAAGTCTAAAAGACAAGGATGCATGTTTTACATGTTTGTTATTATTCTTCTTCTACATATCGGATAACTACAAATGGATATATTCTTACCTGACAGCTTGTATTTTACTCTTAATGAGCTATACTTTATGTTGTGATGCATAACACACTTTTGACTGACAAATCCTTTCTAAGCTGCTGTATAGCATTTGAAATTTTGAGGATAATATTACAAAAGAAAGGGGTAAGATCAAACTAAAAACTTCTATGAATGAAGGAGCATGCATGCATAATGTATGGTAATGACCTAAGAATAACTGGAATTTTGGTCATACTTTACTAAGATTTGCATATGGATACATATGCACACACATTTAAGCCCACTCAAGTAAGCCACACCCTGCTGCTTAGAACCCCCACCTATTTCAAAATAAATAGAAAATATTATTTAATAATTTATGAAAAAAATCATTGTCACTTAAAATGCTTCTATAAGGCGTTCTTTCTCTCTCTCTTTCACTCTGTCTCTCTCTCTCTCCGTATATATACACATATATATCTCCATATATACACACACACACACACACACACACACACATATATATATACATATGTATATGTACATATGTATATCCATACATATGTATATCCATATATATGTGTGTGTGTGTGTGTGTGTGTGTGTGTGTGTATCTTATTTCCTGGAGATGTGACATATGACCACAGCATTCTGCTTTATACTAATTGTAATCTCTCTTAAACTATCAGTTTTGAAATGTTGAAATATCAATTCCTAGAATTAATTGTACAGATTGCAATGAAGACTTCATTGCCACCGAAAATGAAAAATATGAATAATGAAGAATATATTCTTCAAAATGAGACTCTTTTGTTGAGTAGAAAATTCTTTTTTTTTTTAAATTTTTTTGTTTATGTTTATTTATTTTTGAGAGAAAGAGAGAGAGACAGAGCATGAGCAGGGGAGGGGCAGAAAGGGAGACACAGAACCTGAAGCAGGCTCCAGGCTCTGAGCTGTCAGCACAGAGCCCAACACGGGGCTTGAACCCATGAACCATGAGATCATGACCTGAACCAAAGTCGGAAGTTCAACTGACTGAGCCACCCAGGCGCCCCAAGAGTCGAAAATTCTTTAAAGCTTTTCTTTTTAATTCCCATGTTACTCCCCTGCCTAGGGCAATGGTGAAGTCAGATATTATTAGATCTCCTGAATATTTTGTAGTTTCATTGTAAGGCAATGTGTCATCAGATATTGCAGTAATTGAGATAAAAGCAGATTTAACCTTGCATAAAACAGCTCCATAAATTTGTAAAAAGATGTTTTCTAGAGGAAGGTGTACTTATTTATTTATTTATTTAAGATTTTATTTTTAAGTAATCTCTACACCCAATATGGGGCTTGAACTTACAGCTTCAAGATCAAGATTCGCACGCTCTGTCAACTGAGCCAGCCAGGTATCCTGAGAAAGATGTACTTTTTAAAGGAAAAACTTCATCTTAGCATCTTTTCCTCCCCCCCCCCTTTTTTTTTTACTAATTCAAAAAAAAATCTGTTGCTTACACGACTTGTTTTTGTCAACACTGACAAATGAATCAAAAAATATAACAACAAAATTTGGGTATTTGTCACCCTCATGGTCTTGAAAGAGAATTTAAATCGACATTCTTGTGTTCTTTTAAAGACAGAAAGAAACTTGTGTTGAATTTTTGCTTCCCATTTAAAACGTTTAGTGATATTTAAAATTTCTGCCTTCCTATGATGTAAAATTAAAACACTGATACCTCTACAGCTTTGTAAGTGAGAAAAAGATTTATTTATTTTTGGTGATTTCTAAAAGAATATACTGTAGGCTTTTAAGTCTTTTGAATCATAATGTAATCAAGGTGTTTTAAATGCCTAGTTTCCCAATTACAGGCATTTATTTAGTAGCTAAGTTTTTTTTATTAATTATGGTTTTATAAATTAAGTTCTTAAGTTAAAAATTGCTTTTGAACATAAACTTCTGAACAGAGTAGATTTCCTTCTTTATATTAGGAAGCAATGGCATTGACTTTTCACTGTGCTCCAATTTTTCAGTTTTTATTTTTATCTTATCAGAGTAAGTATACTGTTACACTCCAGAATTAAATCAGGAGATTTAATCAATCTACAAGTATCTTTTACCTGTCTCCTGTGTTCAAGATATTGTATTATGTGCTACAGAGGGAGGATATAAATGAGAATTTAGTCCCAACCTCTAAGGAGCTAATTTTTACCTTAAATTGGGAGATTACATACATTATCAAAAACATAAATAATATTATCTGAGATAAATAACACTTTGGGACAAAAAAAAAATTATGCGAGAACATTGTACACTGTAACTTAACAGTATTAATAGTCCAGAAAGCTATGGATACTGAGATGGGTAAGACTCACCATGATTTGGCTCCCTGGCCCAGTCCGTTCTGCTACACTGTGATTTTCTTTAACACTAACTCTCAGATAAAAGAGAACAATGACCATATAACATGGAAATTATGTAGCTTTTCAAGCAAGTAGGGCTATTATTAGAAGAAAAAGAACAAACCCTCAGGCCGGCTGTTGCAAAGGCAGAGGAGGCTTCTCAGCTCAGAGGTAAAATGAAAGATAAGTGCCTGCATGGGTGTTCCTCCCCAGAGATGCTTCCTGCAGCCCCTGCTCCATGCAGGTTGCACTTCCCAGGAGCTCACCACCATTTTGTTTTTGTGTGTCCCTAATCTCAGCTGAGGCAGCCTCCAGCTGTCCCAGCGCTCTCCCAAAGGTTCCAGGTTTTGTTTTTTTAGTTACAAAGTTGCACAGATCTTGACAGATCTTCCCCAACCCTATTCTTCACATAAACCCTATTATTTTTAATATGCAGTTTTGTACCATAGAAGATTTTTCAGGAACGTGTACGTTGAATTAAAGTGGAAATGCCTATTTTTCTGTATTCACCGCTGATAATTGGGGTAAACCTGTTTCTGAATTTAGGACATTGAAAACATAATGCAATAGACATTGCAGGCAGTTTAAGAAAATTGCACTTTTTTTTCGGTAAAAGATGACATTATCATCTAGTTTCATTAATCATTTCTCCTAGGTTTTCCCTTTGAGGAAATACATAATTTTTCATTTCCCAATTTTTCCATGGAAATATATATACATTGAGTTAATCTGAGAAGTTGAATGAAGGAGACCCATATACCCTCGTAGATATTTGTGTATTGTGGTGGTGGTATTTGGATGGTGAGATTAATAGGGGCTAAAATATGGGTACTTTGCTCCCTTTTTCCTAAAGAAGACCAGTTGAATGGAAAGAACACTACGCTAGGAGATAGTTCCAGACTACGTGTAACTAGTTGCGTGAAAGCCATTTAATCTCTTTATACATGTACTGTGCCTGTAATTTGGGGAATAACAGGACTTGCCTTGCCTCATGAGGATAAAGTTGAATATGAAATTACTGAAAAGTGTAAGTGGCTTCATTATTTGGTTTTATTATGGTTGCATCTTTAACCATAGAACAGAATTTAGTGCTATTTGTTAAAGTTCTCATAATCTTATTAGCCCGAGGCAGCTAAACCTGTGGCTCCCTTCACCAAATCATCACTGCCTTTGCCCCTTTAGAATTTAGTGCTCACTCAATCCCAAACTGCCCAGGTATTAAAGCCAGTCAGCATGACTTCTGAGTGAGCATATGCTCAGCATTTAAATTGCAAGACCTCGAAATGAAGACAACGTTAGTCTCAGAGAAAAAGGCCAAGGCCCAGCCCCATTTTTTCAGCACATTTCAGAACAGAGAAATGTAGTAGCAATTCAAAGCAATGTCTAGGGGAAAAAAATGGCTTTATCCATCCTAAATTGGAATTCTAGAAATATACAGTACAAATTAAAAATTGTAATAGGATATGTGATGTACATAAGTTCAAAGCTATTCTCTTTCTTTTTCATGTTTATTTATTTATTTATTTATTTGGGGGTGGGAGGGGCAGAGAGGCTTGAGAAAGAGAATCCCAAGCAGCCTCCATACTGTTAGTGCAGAGCTCCATCTCACAAACTGTGAGATCATGACCTGAGCCAATACCAAGAGTCAGATGCTTAACCAACTGAGCCACCCAGGTGCCCCCAGAGCGATTCTTGAATTTAAATTATCTTTCCCTTTACTCCAATATCAAGGTTGCTCAAGACATGTATAAAAAGATATTTCTGCAGCCTCCATGTAATATAATGTCAAGGACAGCATTCCTTAATGACACTTCAAATAGTACTTGAAAAATACTGTTAGGAAATGTATTCAGCCATCTATACTTCCATGAAGTCCCAGTGAGACCATTATTGCATGGCTATGTTTTTACCTGGAATATGATTGTATTATGAATGTATAAGATTCCTTACAGTCAAATTGAATTTGTATAATGTATTGTCTTACTAGTTGCCACAAAATGGCTCTGTGTAGTCCCCAAACATGGTATAGATCTAGTGGAATACAAAATTCTACTCCTTGTGGATAAATTGACACTGAAAAGAGAAATGTGAACACAAGCAAGAAGAATTTAGTGAACATCCAGACTAAAAATTATCCAGACTTCAAAAAAAAAAATCAATTTATATATTGACCTTTGAGAAAAGCACTAAAATGTGTATGTGAAAGATGATAACAGTTCTACTAAGTTAGTGCTTATGCCTGTGCCCAAGTTACACAGATGGGAAACAGTAAAATCTATCCCATTATGAGAAGTTTCCATTCCCTTAGCTTTTCTTAGCTAAAAGTGCTGGATATTGGTCTTAGAGATGATGCATGATTATGGATTATCGCTGTGTATCAAAATGCTTACAGTGAGGAAACCCATTAAACCATAGAATCCATGGTGGCATCCAAAGACTGGCTTCCTGTGCAGTGGCAAAGACTCCCTCCAGTCATACAATTTCAAAGCATTCTTTACTTAGAAGCTCCTGGCCACACTAATTCATGGCCACATTAATTGCTACTGGCTAGGAAATGGCCCTAAGTGAGAACAGTGCTTCTCAAACTTGAAATCGCATGTGTGTCACCTGACACGCTGGCTATAGTGTAGAATCAGTAAGTCTGGGGAGGGGCCTGAGATTCTATATTTCTAACAAACTCCAAGGTGACGTTGGTTCTTCTGGTCTGGAACCATGCTATGAGTCGTAAGAACTTAGATTTATCAGTTTTTCCTTTCCCATGAGAATAGAAAAAGCATGGAAGAAAAATAGTTTTGCGAAGGTTACAGTTGCAAAGGAACATTTTTCCATGTGTCCCAGTGTGAATGTGGATAAAAGAATAAGACAGTTCTTACATCACCTTGCCCCCTTAAGCAGATTGTTAACTAAGAGAAGCTATAGAATTGTTACTTCTTCTGAAACCTCTAATGAGTCAGGATTTTATAAGTAGGTATTACTCATGATTTTATGTACCTTGTTTTACACTAACATGAATTTAAAATCTGGGCCGCTAACAAAAGTTTCAGAATGAGTCCCCTTACTTTTTGTAAAAAACACAATAGACAGATTTCTGACATATTCAATCTGAAGAACAGGCCTGCTCAGATAGGATTTATCGTTGTGCTTCCATACAGATACACAGAGGACTTCTTATTTATTGATTGATTGGTTGATTGATTAAATTAAATATCATAAAATTAAAACCATCTATAATCTCACTACCTAGAGACATTCACTGTTGGCCTTAGCTACTCACAAAAAGTCATCACATGTGATTATGTTACAAATCACTTATGCTTCTCAACTTCTTCCTTTATTTCAGGAAAGTATCTAAATCTTTATGATACTACCAAACAGAGTAGGTTTCTAAGAAAATGCAGAATAGAACACGTAGTAATGCAAAGCAATATCTCGGGGGTGGGGGGTGGGGGAACATTGGCTTTATCCATCCTAAGTTGGAATTCTAGAAATATACAGTACAAATAAAAAATTGTAATAGGATATGTAATGTACATAAGTTCAGAGCTATTCTCTCTCTCTCTCTTTTTTTTTTCCATTGTTTTTCCAGAAACAATGCTTTATGCACTAAAGAATTTGGGGCAGTTTTCTGGCACTAGCCCTACTGTTTCATTGTCAAGTGTAGAAAGATTATAAAGTGTGTTTTTCTGATTTAAATTAAGTTTGAAGACTATAGAGATAACTATCAACAAATGGGTTTGATGTATTCTTTATCACAAACCTAAACATCCTTTTGGGTAAGTTTTCTACTTTGAAAGCTACCTTGGACTTCATTCACTAGAGGTAAAGATCCACAAGTTAAAAAAAAGTAATTGTTTAAAAGAAGAACAAAACTATTTAAGCAATTCTTAGTACACCTACATTAAAACACCCAAGTTTCCAGTCCAGTAAGAATAAGAATGAAAAATGAAGCAATCTATCACAGCTATGTACTCTAGAATTTTGTTTAGATGCCATCTAGTTGGGTATATGTAGTATTCATGTAAACATATGATAGTCTATTTCAAGGTGAATAATAAAATTCAAATTTACTTGTTTTATTCCTTTTGTTTTCTCTTCATTCCATGTAAAGGAACCCTATTCTTTTCAATGGAAAAAAGAAATGTTAGTAGAACAAAGAGGGAGTGGAGGGGATGGTTGGGATGACCAAAACTCTCTGTCACACTTTACCAGATATATAACCAGAAAAATGAATTTTAATACATTGGCTTAATTCCCAGCTAGAGGAAATAAGCAATCATATTTCTTTATGTCATGCTTACTTTATGGTCTGTTGTTTATTTACTATGATTATAATTAGTGTAAAAATGTTTCTTTTAAAATGAATGTAACCATGCCTTAGAAGAATTTTGTAAGATTTGAGTTAATTTAGGCAATACAGAGAAATATAGCAAGTGTTTCTTAGTTTTAAGCTTATGATATAAAAGTATAACAGATTTAAATGATATCCCTCCCCTAAATAGCCCATATATTCCTAATGTCTTTACTCAGTAGCACAGAAAATAAACACTCTCTTAAAATTCCATATTCTTATTTGTTCATTCATTCAACAGATTTTTAAGAATCTTCCATGTGCTTTACATTTTTCTAGGTCCTGGAGAGACAAAAAGAAGAGAGGGAAACATTTGTCTTCATGGAATTTATATTCCAGAAAAAGCATTTGAGAAAGTTTCTACTATATGCATTCAATAAACACTTATTGAATGCCTCTGTAGTGTTTTCCTAGCTCCTATGTATATAAGTAGTTGAAGGGGATAAAATACTTTGGTGGCTTGAATATCATCTTTCTAAAACATCCCTCAATCCTAAACTAATTGCTTCCTTGTCTGTATTCCTGTGTGGCTTTATATGCACCTATAACATAACAAAGGTCACACTGCATTATACTTGTATACTTGTTTGTATACTTGTATACTTGTTTGAATGTCTCTCTTCCCCGTGGTGTCTCCATGAGGACTGGAACCCAGTTTTATTTATTTCTTATCCCCATGAAGAGCACAGTACTTGCCTGAGGGAGTGACTGGTGTTGAAGAGGGTTGAATATGTCACTTTTGCCTTCAGAAAGCTTTCATTTCAATGGGGATGGAAAAGGAGATAGGAGAACCCATTCATTAAGTCAAGTTCTATAAGAGATAGGCTATCCATCGTGTAAATTTTCAATTAAAAGATCCCCAACAGA
This sequence comes from Panthera pardus, assembly GCF_024362965.1. Lineage (NCBI taxonomy): Eukaryota > Metazoa > Chordata > Mammalia > Carnivora > Felidae > Panthera > Panthera pardus. The sequence continues at coordinate 82,214,744 of NW_026526688.1, read as the reverse complement.
ATAACAATTTAAAGAGAGAGAGAGCATTTATTTAACATGCTAAGTGAGGAATGTTGGCCACTTCATAAAAGAAAAAAAAAGATTATTTTCCTAGATATTTAAATAAAAACTTAAGGGAATCATGTTTATATATGACAGCCTTAGTCTCAGATTAGCTAAAGCAAACAAGCCCACGTATGAAATAATTACATCCACAGAAAGATAAGCATTTACTAAATCTTTGGCAAAAACCAACTTAGAATCCGCCTACCTGAGTTTCCACATATTTGAATGGTGAAAAATACTCAAAGCATCTAATTGGAGGATCAGCAGGGAAACAGGAAGCGGATGCTCTGCCCTGAAGAATTGTGTTTCATTCGCAGTCCTCCTTTGTCACATCCTCATTCCTCTTCCCAGTATACACGGAATCAGTGCTTAACACTTCGACTTAAATGGGCAACATCTTCTGGCGGCTGTTGTTTAACTGGTCACTTATATTCTTGATGTAAATGGTGTCCTCTTCTCTATTTTTTTTAATGTGTATTTATGAGAGAGAGAGAGCAAGGAGGGGCAGAGAGAGACAGGGAGACAGAGGATCCGAAGCAGGCTCTGTGCTGACAACAGAGAGCCCCAACAAGGCTCAAACTCATGAACCTCGAGATCATGACCTGAGCCATAGTCGGATGCTTAGCTGACTGAGCCACCCAGGCACCCCAGTGTCCTCTTTCTTCCTCTTTAAATTCATCTGCTTAGACATAAACCATATTGTCAAGGAGTGTAGGAGCTACATGCCTGCATATTTTGCATCATATATAATGTGTGATATATTTTTGACACACTCTACTTTTTTAATATTTATTTTTGAGAGACAGACAGAGAGAGAGAGTGAGAGAGAGAGAGAGAGAGAGCACACACATGAGTGGGGGAGGGGCAGAGAGAGAGAGGGAGACAGAGGATCCCAAGTGGGCTCTGTGCTGGCATGGGCTTGAACTCAAGAATTGTGAGATCATGATCTGAACTGAAGTCAGACACTCAACCAACTGAGCCACCCAGGTGTCCCTGACATACCCTACTTCTGAGTCTTTTTTTCTTGAATGAGTCAGAAAGAGGGTGAATGAGTGAGTAATCAGTAGAAGTTAGATAAACAGACTTCGGTTACCAGTAAAATTTGAACAATACCTGTTTATTGAATGCCTGTGACTCAGAAGAACTTCATGGCTGTTGAAAAACAGCTCCTCTAGTGATCAAAAATGCCACCATTGTTTCACAAAGTAAGAGTTTTATTTTAAAGTTTATTTATTTATTTTGAGAGAGAAGGAGGGAAGGAGGGACAGAGAGAGGAAGAGAGAGAACCCCAAGCAGGCTCCTTGCTTTCAGCACAGAGCCTGACTTGGGGCTCAGTGTCATAAACCCATGAGATCACGACCTGAGCCACAATCAAGAGTCCGATGCTTAACTGAGCCACCCACCTGCCCCAAGAATTTTATTGAGAAAGAAATAGAGCCGACTTGGGGTATTCAACAACAAAACAGGAAGGTGAAAGTAATGCCCCCACTTTCCTTGGCATAACCATTTCATTTTTTCTCCACCTCATCGCACCTCGCCCTCTCTCCCAGAAAGACTCCCTTCCTTGGGGAACACATGGAAATTATTCATGTTGTCGGACTGATAATAGGCCCAGCCCATGGAATGCCTTGAGGACCTTTCACATAAATTGACATTTCTAGATTTAAATAAGAGGTTAAGGGAGCTTTCTGAATTGTCACATTAGTTGCAAAACTCAGTACTTTCAACGTAGAGTGGGACTTTTAGTGGAGAGAGAAGCGAAAGATGTCACTATGTATTTTGAATATGGTTTGAGTCACTGTAGACACAGCCGGAGGTCAGGCCCCAAAGTATTTTCACTGCCAGAGGGACAGAACAAGATAACCTGTCTCAAGAAAAAGGAGTCAACAGGGCCTAATTATGTGCTTCTCTTAGAAGGCTATATCATTTACTTCTTCTGGTGGCTTTGACCTATAATTATCACCTTCTTTGTTATGGTCCTTAAGGAGTCCAACTGCTTTGGCCATCCTAATGGTGGTGATCTGAGTAGTGCTGAATGTTTGTTTACATTCCTGAACTTTTGGAAAGCACTTGCTCCCCACACTGTGACCCAGGCAACAGTGACTGATAGAGGAATCCCACTGTGCACTGTTTCTCCTACATTAGGTGATGAGCACTTATGACCATGCTTCTAGCCCGACTTGAATGACAGCCTCTTATTTCAGAACCAGTAAGAACCACAGACCTCTTCTTTTGAAGGCATCTCTAAGTGATGGCAGTTGTAGAGCAATTAAAACAAAGTCTGTGACTTTTTACTTAGCAGATACGATGTTTCTGTTTGCTGCTAATAGCATTATTTTTCTTCAGAGCAGGACAAAATAAAAGATCTGAAAATGTATCTATATACCTATATCTATCTATATCTATCTATCTATCTATATATGGTTTATTTTTTGCATAAAGGGTTGAAAATTTGAGTCAGTCGTACACACACACACACACACACACACACACGATATCCCTTCGAGAAAAATCAGTCTGAGAAAGGTATTTCAAGAGAAATGTAAATTAAACAAAAAATGTTTCCCAAGCTTTCTTGGGCTGCAAGTGGCCATTTAGATGAATGCCTTCACCCCTGTGATATTGCCAAATATGCCAATAACAAGTGAAACCTATCTCAGATGTTATTCCTAAACATTTTTGTAAACCGGGGTGGGGGGGGGGGGAGTTTTAAACTATGTGTCTTTATTTTAAGAATTTTAATCGCTAGAAATGTTTAGCTACCAAATAGACAACACCAATACAATATAATTATATTTTTAATTAGTGAATTTTGATCATGACAAAATTTCTTGTAATGTTCATTATGATGTTCTCTGGTCCAGAACTGGTTAGGTTGTTTCTTCATTGGTATGTATTTTGTATTCTCAGAAAAGTTGTCCGTCTTTCTGACCCACTTAAAAGAAAGGAAAAGAAATGCTTTGCAAGCTACAACTTCACGGGATTTCATCCTGATACTGGTTTTCAACCCAAATACACTTTGATCCATTGTCTTTTGACGCAGACCTCTGATGCCCGAGGAGTGCAGAGCCACGGTACAGCCTGCACAGACATTGACTTCGGAATGCTCCCGGCTCTGTCGGAACGGCTACTGTACCCCCACGGGCAAGTGTTGCTGCACCCCAGGATGGGAAGGGCACTTCTGCAGAATTGGTCAGTATATCTGTTGTGCCCAGGAAAGGCTGGGCACGGGACAGTCCTTAGGAGCTCAAGAACTTACCATCAGCTATTTCTTCTAGAATTATCTACGGCTCAGAATTTAGCCGTTTATAATGTGAATGCTCAGCCTGTTTCTGAACTTGCAAATGAAATCTTTCCCATTCTCTTAATGTAAACAATTCACATACATAAGTTAATCATAAATGTAAAAGACTCTGAAATAATTGAGTCCTTTCAAATGGTGAAAAATGAAAACAGCACAACTAGATCATCTGTACAGGCTCTCAGTCCTAGGTTTGAGATTTCACACCAGCCAATGACCTAGTGTTTGCAAAGCCCCTCTCCAAGTGCCAGCATTTTCCAGACACCCCATAAATGCCCTCCCTAACTTTACTGCCTGCCTTCTTGCTACAGTGCACTAAAAACAGGGGTTTTCAGTGGGTGTTATTAAATAAAAAGGAGAAAACGCAATTATCTAGGGGCACATTATGAGATTTTTTAATTCTTTTTGCCACTCCCTTGTGAACCATCAACTAGGTATGCAGCTGCTCAGAGACAGCAGAAGAGATTTATTCCACGGTTACTCTATCCTTTAACCAGGGATTTCCTCAATTACATGCAATGATGTTTAAATTCTACTTGGTGTGAAGAAAATTAGATAGATTCAGATACCTAGCGTCTAGGATGTATGTGGTGAAAATGCATTTTCGGGAGAATTTTTTTTTTCTTTTTATGTTATCTATATGTGATGATGGATGTTAGCTAAATCTATTGTGGGAAATCATTTTGCAATATATGTAAACCAAACCATCATGCTGTATACCTGAAACTTTTACAGAGAGACATGTCAATGACTTCTCAGTAAAACTGGAAGAGATTTCCATAAGGACACATGCATTTTTAATGCGTTTTCAACAACCAGCATATACATATTACTTACAAATATTTCAAATCTTGAAGCCTCTCTTGCTAATGAAAATGTGTTACAAATTCATACTTAATATTATAGTTAATGTGTAAATGTTATTTTTTCTTTATTTGAAACACATATTTGTTCCAAAAACTTCAACCGTAACTTCTCTATATATTGTCTAACAAAACGTAGGCCACATTTACAGTCACATACGCAGTGTACAATTTAAGTTTAAATTGATTCAGCACTAATAACACTACCTGGTTGATTAATACCATGGTTATATATCTAGGAGAGAGTTATCATAATTAAAAGTCTACAGAAATTAGGTAATTACATTAGTTAAAATAGCTGCTTACATTTTATTTACCCATTCTGTCTTCTTTTTCCTTAGTTGACAAAAAAATGAGGATCAGTGTTCAAATGCACAGATATTCTAATTCCTGATAATGTATCTTCATTCTGCCCCCTTTAATGCCTGACAATACCTATTCTCTCTGCTTCTTTTATATGGTGTCCATTCTGTTTTATTCCTTACTTTGCATTTTGCCTGACCTCGTAAGTCACCTCAAGCTATCAGATAACAAATATTTATTGAGTGCCTTCTAGCAACAGTATGTTTAAACTGAGGGTAAACAAATTATTTTAAATGTAGGTGCATTATACATCCCATTATAAATAATGATAATAATAAGTGATGTAAATGAAAATTGACATTCTTTGAGATAACATGAAGTTTTATTTCAGTAAAGTACTTTAATCTTTCCAGTTATCAGTTTAAATAGTTTGAATATATAAGATCAGAACCATTTTATAAAAGTAATCTATTCATGATATTTTTGACCTAAGCAAGAACTTTATTCATATACTAACATAGTTCATCAACCACAAATGTAAAAAAGAAAATCATCTCATTATTCTCTTGTTGTTTCTTTTCCATTTGTCAACCACAGACTCCTGGGTTTTGATTAATGCATTTGAAAAGGTTAAAATAACCCTGTCTCTTGAAAGTATGAAGACACGTGTTCAAGAAATTTGTTTCTGTCTTCGGTGGCTGCACAGCCCACATTTATCCCATCAGTAAAAGACAACTTCTAAAACCAATTTTATCTCTCCACCTCATTTTAGCAGTAAATCTTTACATTTCCCACCTATATTGTGGTGGTAAAAATCCTTTTATGAAGAGATTCTGTGTGGAGAGCCACCCTGAAAAGGATTGGCCCGCTGCACTGCCCCAGAAGGGGCCACGAAGTGTAATCAGAGATGAAGCGATGCTGTGCACCCCCTGGGAGCTAAAGGCAGGAGGAATGTAAGGGAGCTGTTCCATCTAACCAAAACTGAGAACTGACCCTTCCTGTATGTTGCCCTGGAGATGCTGAAGCTGCCGCGTCTCCCTCTCAGGCCAGGCCCTTCCCACATTAAGGCCCTGCCCTGGAGAAATGGGAACATGGAGTTACTTGGAAGGCCCTCTGTTGGAAATGCCCTCATGCAGCAGAGATATTTGAAGAACTAAAATCCTCGTTTTAAATAGAGTCAGTTCTGCAAGGGCTTGAAATGGTTTCCCGTGATCTCCGCTTCCCTGGAAATGTCTCCCATTCTCTACTGAGTCCTGGCTCCCACATAACTGTGGGTCTGGAAACCTTCTTTCCTTCTTGTTATTTACTATCTTTTGGATCACTGTTTGACTGGCTACCTCCTTCTTCCCCTCCTTTCCCTTACTCATCAGATATTTGTTGGCCTCGTTACTCGGTGCTGTTTCTGACATGCAGAATGAGAGTGTGATTTTGTCGCTTTTTCTTTTCCTGCCAGCAAAATGTGAGCCAGCGTGTCGTCATGGAGGTGTCTGTGTGCGATCCGAACAAGTGCCTCTGTAAAAAAGGCTATCTTGGTCCTCAGTGTGAACAAGTGGACAGAAACATCCGCAGAGTGACCAGGGCAGGTATTCTTGATCAGATCATTGACATGACATCTTATTTGCTGGATCTAACAAGTTACATTGTATAGTTTCTGGGCTGTTTGAATCTTCCTTTCCAATGGGCATTTATTTTTTATCCTGTCATTAAAAAGAAAGACTGTTCTCCTGCTACACACTTCCTGTGATTTCATTTTCTTTTATTAATTTAAAAATAATTTCCAGAAATGTGCAGATCCTGTGTGTGTATGTCGGCACGTTTGTTCACATATGCACATACACACACACACACACACTCACAACCCCTATACGCGTGGTTGCATAACAGATGGGTTTTAAATATATATATTTCCTTGTGTGGGGTAATTTACACAGAAATTCCATTGTAAATTGATAACGGAATTTTTATGTCACCAAAAGAGATTATCTGACTTCCCAGGAATTTTCTGTCTGTAATAGCTAAAGTCAACTTTAATGGAGTTTTGAAACATTATTGTGCAATCTGATGGATCTAATAAAAAAGGCAATATTTTTATATTAAAGGATTATAATGTGAGAGATTGTTTCAGAACTCCCTGATGAATTTCTAAATGGGCGACTATATAAAATTGTAATCTTCATTTGTATCAATGTATCCAATTACAGAATGTTACCCACTTACCTTCTTATTGGCAGAGAAATCCGGTTACTCTAGTTTAATCTCAAGATTGTTTTCAAGCGTTTTATAATTAAATCATAACGGCATATTCTGAAATCAATCTTCCTAAAAGGTCTGCTTTTATTATATATTGTATCTAACAATAGGCACTGGGTTTGTGTTACCTATTTATATTTTTTATTTTATTTTTATAATATAGACATCACCTAGATGAAACATCTTTGCCCTGTCCTGTAAAATACTAAAGTTACATTTTTCACCAACTTAATTGGAAAGAAGGGGAGTGAGAAAGCAAACAGTCTTTAATGTGCTGTGGATCTAATCTAGCAATGTGCCCCTGTGCCAACATGTAATCATTAACGACGGATGAAAAAGCAAGAAAACAGCCAATCCTTATAAAATTCCAGCATTAAACATATGTAAAGTGCTTTTCACCATAGCAAGACTGTCAGAGTATATGTGATTAGAACGTTGCAGATTTCACACTGAATGAAACTCACTGGAGAAGAGCTCACTCGTTTCTAACAAATCTTGGCTATGTAAGCTTAAAATACTAATTCTTGCCAAATATGAGTTTTAATGTATATGTTCCTTTTAAGACCTCAGTGAAAATCCTCTTTGGTTAATGTATGAATAAATTTCTATAAATGTTCTGTTCAGGTTTTTAAAGAAATGCCATGATCTAATTTAAAACTGCAAAAAGTCTGATAGACATTTTTCTTACTGGTTTTTGAGGCCAGCTCTCCACATTTGGATTGTAACAAAATCATAAGGCCTCTTTGCACTACTGAGAAAGCATCTATCGTGACGTGCACACACCCGCTATGGGTTGTCCTTCTGTAAACATCTGTTCTTCCAGAATCTAAATTGTAGACTAGTATAGAATATGAGCACAGGCTGACTTTCCAAACCCACTCCTTACCTTTGGGAATATGAACCTCAATTAAAAAGAATAAAATCGGGTAACTAGTATTTCTCTATTGTTTTAAAGTGAGAGGTTTGTAATTAAAGCACAGTGAGCATTTATGTAGAAAGGTTGGTTAAGTACACTGCTCTTGTCTTCCATATATGATTGCTTAAGTTTCAAGTGACCTCATGCCAAATGGAAATGGGTTGAGAAATCTTGGTTCAGTGCTTAGTGAACAATAGCCTGCATTAAAAAGTGCATGCATAATTTTGCACAATTTAGATTCAATTGACAGTCTATTCAAAGAAGTCTCAGGATTAAATGAGCATGGAGACCAAATTGCCCTCTTACCCCAGAAAAGGGGTGGTCCCTTCTAGTCACACTAACACTTCATTGGCCCAAGAGTGTGACAAATCTTGCAATGAACCTGCAGTAGCCCGCATCTGGAGGTTAATAGCAGTCTTTTGTCTCCTTTGCTTTCTCTTCATAGCCCTTTTACTGAATTCCATCACAGAAAGTTTTACAATTAAAAAAAAAATGTCCTGACAACCATTTTTGTAAATGGACCTTACCATCTAATCGTCCCTTATTCAACGTGGGTGACATTAACAAAATGTGAACTTCTGGTGAGGGAGCCAGCTGTCTAAATCTGTCAAATTGTGCAGTTTTATTACACATTCTCCTGTTCATAGTTTCACTGAAAACAATAAGGATACTGCTATATATTCAGCAAAATCTGAAAAATCCAGGGTTTCTTCTTACACACTTAATCTTTCCATCTCTTCCAAAAGAATCTTTCCAAATGAAAAGGTGTTGTATTGCCACTAGTCCTACTGTTTAAAAATATCTATATTAAATTGACCAGACCCAAACGTTTACACAGTCCTTTCCCAAGTGAAAGAGTTTCAAATGTCTTAGAAAAACATATGTACCCCAGGTGTCACTGCCTTTTCTATTGTGAATCATTAGAATAAAAGGCTAAACTCTTCTAAAAGCGAAGATAGCAAGATCCATGGATATTAAACCCGAGCAAAGAAAGTCAAGTCATTGGAGCCATTTCTTTTTGTTCTTGGGAGAGACGTAAATAGCGGTGGCTAATTGATGGAGACATATTTTAAACTCAGTGATCATTTCAAAAAAATCTTTTGACCTTTCTTTTTTCCAGTCAGATTTTTAAACTGTGACTGGAGAATTCTCTTGAATAATACATGATAGGCAGGTAGGAATTGGTTAAAAGTATGAGCTAGGGAAAAAGTTATTGTTTTGTCCTGTGAATGGCAATGTCTACTTGGTTCTGGAAGCACACAATCAGAATGCAAAAAATTATGTCCTTGGTATGAGTGTAGATGTGTGAGATAAAGCTAAAATAAAGAAATGGAAAAATGTATATTATTACCCCTTTGTCCATTCTGGACCTTAAGCTTTGGGTGTCCATTTAATGTGAAATGCTGTTATGGAAGTTATAAAGGGTTGGGAAAAAAAAAAACAACTTTCTACCATGGCTTTGGCCAAACTCTTGTCCTGGTTAATAGAACCCTGCTTTCTGGCCAGTTATTTAAGGTAATGAGAAGAAAACTGAATTGGCACATCATTAAACTGAAAAGAAAAGAAGAGTTAAAAAAAATAAGGTGTGCGATGATAAAAAGTTCCATCTATACCTTTTCTTCTTGGAATTTTGTTTCGGTGTGGCTATTGTAAAATATAGGTCTTATTCTTTCACAAAGAATACTCAGAAGTTTTCTCAGATTATTGGACTATCTCATAAAGAAAGAGCAGAGAAACATACACATACAACATAGACGCACGACCTGAATAGAAAACCATTCTCTTTTTCATTTATATACTTCAGAGCAGGTGCCTCTTCTCTATTGATTTCTTTGAAAATAATTACAGCCCAATGTATTAACAACCTTAATATGTTTCTTTTCGGTATTATTTTTTAATCTCTGAATCATAAACTGTATAATAAGCCTACCAGGTATGAAATATGAGGTTAGATGCTACATCCAGGGTCTTTCAAAGCATACATTAACTTAAACTTAATTATTAGTCTAACATTCTTAGCTCTGAAACAGAAAAGAGAAAGCAAGACCAAATTTTTAAGAGGAAAAATATGTATACCCTAGGCAGATGTAGTTGGCCGATTGATATATTAAAGTTTCTGAGCGTCTCTACAGAATGTTACCTATAGTATTTATCTCTACCCCATCTCTGTCTCTCTCTCTCTGTCTCTCTGTCTCTCTTCTCTCACCTTCCCTCCCCACCCCCCTCATATATCCTTCTTCCTGTAACCTCTTCCTGCTCTTCCATTTCTATCGGTTTTGACTAAACAAACATGTCTTCAGTAGTACACCCATAATGAAGATGTCCTGGGGTAGATAGCTATTGATTTTGCTCATTATGACCTTTGTTTTCCTGAAAAACACCCTCTCCCAATGTCACATGTGCTCAGACTCTATCATGAAGAACAGTAGACAAATATGAATATATTAGATCGACCTATTACAGTTGTCGAAAAAAATAACCAAAAGGATAAATGACTACAATCCTGGATGCTCCAGCTTGGCTTGTGTTCCATCATAGATACAGGAAAACACAAAGAATACCCCAGTCAAGAGCTTGAGCTAACAGTAGTAAAAGTTAGTAGCTATTTCCTAGTCAGGCATGACCATCTGTATGGAGTCTGTTTTGAAGATTATTCCAAATCTCTCCTTTCCCCACCTCTGGGTTGAGACTTGAACTTGCAGAGAAATCAGACCAAAGTTCCATGCCCAGAAAATGTACATATATCTGTATCCATGCTAGGAAGTTAGTGAGCCTATTATTGTGAATACTTTCAGAAAGGCCCTCTTCAGAATATCCTAAAGAAATACGTTTGCTATCTTACGTTCTTTCTCTTCATCACTCTAACACAAATTAGTCATACCTCCAATAATTAACGATGTCAGAGAAGGTGGACACTGAATAATAGAAGCATTTTGATATGAAAAATACTAAAACCATGACCTTAAAATCTGCCAAACACTAATCCTAGCCAACTTCAACACTTCTGTCTCTTAAATATCTTCTCGTAAGGTTTAAAATTGCTTTAAAATAAGTGTTTAGGACAGTGAGCTGCATTCAAGACAGCACGAGTGCCATTTTCTTGTCCATCATAGTGGTACCCTCCCTAGCTGATAGGAAGAGATGTATTCATTTGTCAGCTCAGCACTTTTCTTAAAATCTCCAATTAAATCTGAACCCAGGAGATGCCCATCATTTACCTTGCTTTCTTTTGTATAGGTCATATATAAGCAGATTGAAAAAATAAAGAGTAAATAATGGATTCCTGGTATCCACATAAAGCCTTAGGTCTAAAAATTGTTAATGCTTTTTTTTTTTTTTTGCCAGATTACACACTGACTTACCACAAAAAAAAAAAAAAAAAAGATATCAATTCAACATGAATTCTAACCTATTAGAATTTGCTCATGTATATCACAGTCAGACATCTAGTTTCAGTAAGGATATTTTTTGCATGTGTCAATTATATATTACTTAAAATCAAAATATATGTATATTTTATATATACATGCAAATTAACAAATGTTTGGTGGGTTATCTCAATTGACTATAATATGTTAAGTTAAAAAAAAACACATTTTTAGCACATAGGATTGAAAGAACATAACATTAACAGTGCTGTAAAATTCATAATGGATAAATTTACAATAAACTTTGTCTTCATAGTTAGAAACTAATTCCAGTACATTTCTCTTTGCACTGACGACTAGCCAATAGTTTCCATTCATATGAACAATGTGTGATCAGGTTTGGTGTAGTCTATGCCCAGAATGTATGTTGGGTGTTTACCCCATTCTTAAAATCTCAGACATGACTTTTCCTAGAATAAGTTAAGATTACATGTATAGTAGAACCTAATACTATTAATACATTCTATTCATAATACTATTATTGAGAAATTAAATTGACAGCCTTATGAGAATCAGGTGCTCTCCGTATCTCATATCCACAGGACATTTTTGGACATGCATTTCACCAAGAACCACATAGTAACAAGATAAATGATATGAAAGTACTATGGAATTTGGATGGCTTGATTCCCTAGGACATATTAATTTGAAAGAAACCCATCTAATTAAAATAAAAAAATTATCAAATCATTATCATCAATAAGCATAAAAGAAATCTGAAAAAAACAAAACAAAACCCCTGTGTCTTCCTTGGCTTTATCTTTATGATTAATTTAGTCCAGTTTTAAAGAATAGTTAGCTTTCTTATTCTTCTAACGTGTTTTCGTTCTTCTAGCTGTTCATTTTCCTTTAGGTTGTTGACAAGTAACGAATCCTTGCCTGAATTTCTGTTAGGACGTGGAAAGCTGTGAGAACAAGTGGTAAAGGCAGGTACATGTTTGAGGGAGCAGAGGTAATATAGGTACTAGTTGGGATTTGCATAAATGTTCTTCTGAAGGGTAATAGGCAAAGTCATTGGCTCAGATAATCCCTCTAAATTTGACTTAATCTGATTTATTTAACCAAGTTATTAAAACATTCAGTTCTCTTTGATCAGTCCTCTATTATTCAGCTACCTTTCCATTCATTAACTCCACAAATATTTATTGAAGTGCCTGGAATGATTATGTGCTATAGAAAAGGCAAGGATGTTTACAATGGGGGACTGTGAGCCCAGTGGGTATGATGAACATGTTTGAAGCAAAAGACAATAACCAGTCACACCCAAGCAGCTCCAATTCAGCTCAACTTAGAGTCCAGCAATAATAGTACAGATGGCCTAAAGTACATCTGTGTGTATCTGTACGTGTGCACACACCCATGTATATATATATTTATCTATCTGTACAAACACTACATATGTATACACACTATCTATGTAATATATAATATATGTATAATGCATATAAATTCTAACAAGTGTATTTGTGTTATCTTTAAAATAGAACGATTGTATCTTAAAGTGGTAAATGCAGAGAATTGGATTTTATTGTTGATCTGTGGATTTAATGATTTTTAGGTGAAAAGGATGTTTAAGTGTACAATTTCTTTTCTTAATTTAATATATTTATGTAAATGCATGCCTGAAATTTGGTTAGATTGGCTGTGTTTTGTGTCCTTTAACATGATCAAATGTATTAAACTTTATCTTATGACCTGATATATATGTGCTATTCTAAAATTCTTTTTTATTTTAGTATTCAAAATTTTTCCTAAATATTCAGAATGGTTATATAAATGCTTATTTTTAAATATTCTGTACACAAACTACTTCTTTAAAATATGCTTTCCTGTTGTCACTTTTCATGTTCTAATTTTAAATTTTTATTCCCCAAAATATATGCCAATGTTAAGGGTCAGTTTCATTGCATATATATATACATATATATGTATATATAATATGTATATGTATATATATATATATATATATATATATCAGATGGCTATAAGAGGTTATGTTGATTCAAATTTATTCTACATTGTAAATAGTTTAAATCTGATCCCTTTAAGTCAGTAAGAATTAATAAGTGAAAAATGTAAAAGAGCAGTTGAGAGTACTGAGTGCCCAAATTGAAAGGAAGAAGTATATAGAAGGGGAGGGACATGAGAAAAGATGATTGCAGATACCCCAAAACTTGCCATTTTGCCTCCAATTAACCCTATCAGGAGTATTTATATATATCGTCAGATATGGTATTTTGAACATAAATTTTAAATCTACCAATATTCTTTTTTTTTTAATGTTTTATTCATTTTTGAGAGACAGAGACAGAGCACAAGCAGGGGAGGGGCAGAGAGAGAGGGAGACACAGAATCCAAAGTAATCTCCAGGCTCTGAGCTTCCAGCACAGAGCCCGACATGGGGCTCGAACCCATGAACCGTGAGATCATGACCTGAGCCAAAGTCGGACGCTTAACCGACTGAGCGAGCTACCCAGGAGCCCCATAATCCACCAATATTCTTTAGAAGAGCAAAATGATTTCATCTGGGTCTCCTTTCTTCCTGAATAAATACATCTCTTTGACTCATTGAGAAGAAAAGCTGTTTCTCCATAAGAGATCATTATTTCTAAGAGAATAAAAAGTGTTATAAGGTGCTTATTCATAGACAGAATCCCTGGGATCAGCTTAGTCTCTAAAAGTTTCAAGTTAGGCAAAATCACTCCATGAAAAGTACCCTTTAGTTCATTCCACATTGGCTGGGGAGCACCAGAATTCTGTCTTCCTCAGGCACTGCACTTCTAGGTCTTAGCGTGTGTCCCCACAGTTTAGCCCTTAATCACCCTGTGTTTCCTGTGCATGTCTGGTCTTCCAACCAGATCATAAATCTCCTGAGGGCATCTTCTACCTTTGTAATCCCTGACAGAGCAGCTCCTGCATACTTGCCTTAAGGAAAATAATAATCATACGTATGTAACAGCCTAGAGACGCAACTGGTTTTTTGCTGTTGCTAATCTCTCTGGGTTCCCTCGCTCTCCCTTGATTGGCTTCTCAGCTCTGCCATCACCAGTGTAACCAATTCCCCCACATTCAATTTCCTTTGTTGTAAACACTTGTAATGGTTTCTGTTTTCCTTTTTTAGAACATGATACATGTATTAATTAGAGTGCTTTAGACACAGACGAGAAGAGAGAACATAGTGGAATTACGAAGGGACACGATGAGATCTCCTGTAAGAGAACACATTCATAATTCATTGCCTTCAATCCCAATGTAATCACAGGAAGATGAAGTCAGAGAGATCTTACCTGGAAACCTGATACAAACCCTTAAATTATTTAGGCAGCTGCCAATGGAAAAGGCATTCCCACAGTTGTCATTAAGAATTTTCATACCTCATGGGGTGCCTGGATGGTTCAGTCAGTTAAGCATCTGACTCTTGATTCGGCTTGGGTCATGATCTCATGGTTTGTGAGTTTGAGGCCCGCATTGGGCTCTGCGCTGACAGATAGCTCGCTCTCTCGCTCTCTGTCTCTCTCTCTCAAAATAAATAAACATTTAATAAAAAAGAATTTTCACACCTCACATATGTACTATCAAAAGTATCAGCTCCAAAAACAAACAAACCAAAACAAAACCTATCAGCTTCTAGTTTTGTCCAGGAGTCTGATAGCTAATTCAAGAGATAGTTTTATGAATTTGCTTCTTTACACTCATTTTATATATATATATATATATATATATATATATATATATATATATATACACATTTATATATATATATGTGTATATATATATATACATATAATGTATATATAATGTGTATATATATATATATATATATATACATATATATATTTAGACTAATATACTATTTCCAAAGGAAGGTAGCAGCTATGCTTAGTATCTCATAGAAAAGGTACAGTTTTTCCTATTTGGAGTTCCAAAGAGGTCTCTCTGGAGATTAAAACCTACCATCATTCAAAGATGAGAAGATAAAAGGGAGAAAAACAACTTGGATGAAATCTTTCTTCTGCATTTCCATAATTTAATTTATGTTTGATTTCTCTATGACATTTTCTAATGTTAAAACCAACAGAATTTAAAAGAGGAAACAAGGGGCCAGGAAGAGGGAGGGAGAAGCCTGGGTACCTCCTGACTATAAAACTCATTCTTCTTGGGAATATGCCCACATCAGAAACTACTTGTGCTCACTCTTGTAACTTAAGAAGATGTTGTCAGATCCTTTTGACATATTTATAGCCTTATAATTAAAACTACTTGATGCAAAATCCATGTGCTTTATGTAAAGCAATGTATATTATCATAGACACTCTGTTCTATGATCTACAGCTACCAAAGCCATGTATTCCAGGTAGATTGTCAGGAACCCTGGACGAGAGCTGTGAGATATGGATCCTGGTCTTGTATCTACACCTAATTAGCCAGGTGATATTGCATAAATCTCTCGCTGCACCAGGACTCAGTTCCTTATGTAAGGTTCCTTCCAGCTAATAACTCTAATACAACTAATGCTGTAACAAGTATTTCTGTTAATATTACTAATCCAAGAATCCATGTGGATGACAGATTTGAAATTGGGAAATCTTAGATAGGAGTCTGTTAACTACTCCATTTCTTTTCTCTTTTTTTAAATGTTTTTATTTATTTTTGAGAGAGAGAGAGAGAGAAAACGAGCAGGGGAGGGGCAGAGAGAGAGGGAGACACAGAATCCGAAGCAGGATCCAGGCTGTGAGCTGTCAGCACAGAGCCCAACTCAGGGCTCGAACTCACAATCGGTGAGATCATGACCTGAGCCAAAGTGGGACGCTTAACCCACTGAGCCCCCCAGGCGCCCTGATATTAACTAATTGTTAAATAAATTCATTTTAATCTTAGCTAGCTGGACCACACATTAAAATTCCTTTTCAAAGATTTCTTTTCCACAAACTTTCTACAACTTACTATTCTCTTACCAATAATGCACACCCTTCCTTGCCTTCTTCTCATATATGGTCATTTTCTTCCCTCCTTATCGTTCATATCTATCTCTATATATATATTAGAATTCTAATATATATATTCCGTCTATATATATATTCTATATATATATTCTATATATATATTCTATATATTAGAATCCCTTAATTCTTAGTGAACACTAATAAGTAAGCAATTGTGGACCAACAAATTTATAAATGTGTTTTATAATACCTAGAAGCATACGCCCTTTTAAATAGTACAGTCTTTCAGTGTGGCACAAGACATGGTTGCTAACAGTCCTAAGTTTATCTTTAGTTTCTCAGCAATAGGAAGACAAAAGTAGACAAACCTATGTTCAGTGGTCAATGTTTTGGTGTTTTATCTTGCTTGGAAAATGATCCAGATATTTAATGAAATTCCAACATTTAATTTAACTTAGCAAAACCCGACAGTTTCAAGTTACCAAAAAAATCTGTGGAAGCTCCTTTTTTTTTAAGTACACATACCATAAAACATAATTATTGTGCCTAAAAACTCTTATTCCATATTTGTCGATCTAAATCATTTGTTCCCAACAACTATGTTTACATTACTCACAAAAACTTTGAGACATTGGACAAGGTAGACACTATCTCAAGTGGATTTTCTTGCTAACAAATTTTGAAACAGAGATAACATGAATTAATTTGACTAATAAGCCCAGGGAGAATCAGTTATTTATTGGCATTATATTTAATGCTGATAACTGTGGGGACAACTGGGTGCCTCAGTCTGTTGGCTGTTGGACTCTCGATTTGGGCTCAGGTTATTATCCCAGGGTTATGGGAACTGAGCTCCACATCGGGCTCTGTGCTAGGTGTGGAGCCTGCTTAAGATTCTCTCTCTCTCCCTCTGCGCCTCTCCTCCACATGTACTCTCTCTCTCTAAAGTTAAAAAAATATATGCTGATAACTCTGAAGACACGCCATTTTTATTAAACCAACAACTTAAAGGAGATTTTATTTATCAAAGATTATCTCCAATCATGTGAACTCGAAAAATATTTGGATTAGTTTACTTAATTTATATAAGCGCTTTTTTTCTTTAAACCAATTAAATAAAGCTCTTTACAAATTAATTTTGCCAATATAATCCAGACATAGAAAAATATCACATATCTATCACATACATAACATACAAATAAACAGAGATCTTCTAGCTTTTGTTTAAGAAATTTTGGGGGCGCCTGGGTGGCTCAGTCGGTTGAGCGTCTGACTTCGGCTCAGGTCATGATCTCACGGTTTGTGAGTTCGAGCCCCGCTTCGGGCTCTGTGCTGACAGCTCAGAGCCCGGAGCCTGCTTCGGATTCTGTGCCTCCCTCTCTCTCTGCCCCTCCCCTGCTCATGCTCTGTCTCTCTCTGTCTCAAAAATAAATAAAACATTAAAAAAATTTTTTTTAAGAAAAAAAAAATTTTTGGCCATGCCTCAGGTATGTTGGATTTAGGCTCACCTTAACGACCTCATTTTAACTTGATTACCTCTGTAAAGAACTTTTCCTCAAATAAGGACACATTCTGAGGTACTGAAGGTTAGGACTCTCACATACACATTTTGTGAGGGTGACACAGTTCAACTCATAACCCCGCGCTCCACAAATGTCATCGGACTTACTGAGGTCTCATTTTCGTTATCTTAAGGCAGAGCTTCTCAATCTTCAGTGGGCCTCCAGTCACCGGGGGGCTTTGCTAAAATCCAGATTCTGATTCAGTAGGTCTGGGGTGGGGCCTGAGATTCTATATCTCTAATAAATTCCTAGGTAATGCTAATACAGCTGGTACGTGTCCCATCCCACACTTTGAAGGGCAAGGATCTAAAGCCTGTTTTATAGGTTTATAGGCTGTTTTAACTACAAGGCCAGAATCGTAATACTGTCCTCGATGGAAACATGGCTCTGCCTCCAAAAGGGAACCGAGGATGTGTCCTATATCTTAATTCCAGGCCTGTGCTTCATTGAGTAGAATGTACACAGGAGCACAGAGCGAATATTTGTGCGTGGCAGTTGGTCATCCTCATGGTGTGAAGCTGGGGCTGCTTGCTGCTGGTACCACAGCTGCTGTTTTCATTTCAGCAATAGCATCATAATCGCACAGCTACGATGTTTTCAGGTACGCTGGAATTCATCTACCTGTTCAAAATAAACCTAAACTGGGTTGCTAAAGCAATATGTAACCATAAACAAAATATATGCTAGTTCTAAGCTATGCAAATTGTGCCAAGATAGTAGGTAGTCATAACAGAAAGCTGTGAAAGACTCCTATCAAGAGAAAAATATTTTTAAAGGAAAATATCACTGTGAATAGATATATTTAAATGAAGATACAGACTTGAAAAAGTAGAAAATCACTTTATCTAGAATTATGTCAATTCTTGGTAGAGAACTTTTGGAAGCAACTTTTAATGCTGCTCACTATAGAACAAGACATACCATCTGATTCAAATATTTATGCACTTAAAAAAATTTTTTTAACATTTATTTATTTTTGAGAGACACAAAGAGACAGAGCACAAGAAGCGGAGGGGCAGCGAGAGAGGGAGACACAGAATCCAAAGCAGGTTCCAGGCCCCCAGCTGTTAGCACAGAGCCTGATGCGGAGCACGGGGCTGCAACCCACGAACTGTGAGATTATGACCTGAGCTGAAGTCGAATGCTTACCCGACAGAGCCAGCCAGGTGCCCCTATTTATGCACTTTTTAGAGCAGGGGCTGCCCAGTAGAACTTTCTGTGATGATAGAAATGTATTCTGTCTGCAGTGTCCAATACAGTAGCCACTAGCCAGCCACATGTAGCTATCAAACACTTGAAATGTGTGACTGAGGAACTGAATGTTTAATTTTATTTAATTTTAATTAAATTTAAATTTAAGTTACCAGTATGAAAATAGAGTGTCTCCTTCAAAAACCAGACCTAAAGGCAATTCAGAGAGTTCAGTTTATATGTGTTGGTGATGTGTTTGTTTGATAATCCCTTATATATAATCCACACTAAAATATTTCACATTCCCTCTGACTTTGTTATGTTTTGATCCCATAGCTTATTCCAAATAGTATACTGTACTCTTACAGTACTAAAGAGTACTGTATAGCCTTTGCTCTGAAATTTTTTACATTGGCTTTTGACCAAAACCAATAAAATTTTTAACTCTAGGTATAGTTTTATAGTACAGTTAAAACCATTATGCATGTGTGGAAACTATGCACTGTAATAATGTGTACGCACATCTCTGAGTATACAGATGAAGAATAGCACCATATACATAGAATGTTGGTGGACACAAGTGATAGTGGCTGACTCTTATCATATGCCAAACTTCCCAAAGTACAGACAGAGGAACCAGGGGCATGGGAGTGCCCCATGTGCCTTTATTTTTAGTTCTATAAAATTCTCCTGGAAGAGAAGAATTTTGGAGCCATAACCAACAACATTCAGAGAGCACAAATCAAATCCATTAGGCTGATTCAGTTCTAACAATTTTACCACATGCAACCTGAAGTCAACTGTGAAGCATGAACAATAAGGTACAGTTAAGCATAATGTCAGGGGCCCCCCAAAAAATGAAAAAAAAAAGATATTTTCCTAAATGGAAGTAGACACAAAAGGCATAAGACAGTAGCAGTTCAGCTCAACCATGTGGAAGTAAGTGCGGGGTAAAAGTAATAACATCTAATACTTAGTGCTATGTGCCAGGCACCTATTCTAAGTACCATAAAGAACTATGAAGGGTCTGAGATTTCACTCTACTTAGAAGCTAACAAATTAGGCTGTCACAATTTCATAAATGCTGGCAGAAGACATGAAACTCCTGGTTCAGAGACAAAGGACAGTTTATTACTCAAAACAATAACCATAACCAACATCCAGTTTTCTGAGCCCCAAATTTCATAAAGTAACACAGAAGGGGCCAGGTGCTACTTGCACACACAGTGGGTTCAGTTGCAGAAAAGGAATTTCGAGCTTAGGAACACCAACCCTTTTATGATGAACAGTAGGCAAAACTACCTGATCTTTGCATTAGAGGGAGAAGCTACTTCTGTTTTCCAAGGCTGTTTGCTATGTAAGCATCCTTGAAAAGATAGTTCAGAACAAAGGCATTCAGTGCTTCTGCTTTATAAGATATACAGAAACACAAAAGACCCATGAAGAATTGTCATTCGATGAGCATTTTACAAATATGAACTCACTTAACCTCCTCAACAACCATGTGAGGTAGGTATTCTTTCACCATTTCATACATGAGGAAATGGAAGGATACAGCATTCTCGTAGCTATTAAGAATATTAATATCTCATATTAAGCTATGAGAATTTGAACCCAACAATCTGTCTCTGGGAATGGCATTGTCCAACAAGATTATTACATAAGCCCTGTGTATCACTTAAATTTTTCTAGTAGCCACATTAAAGAAGTAAAATAAGAAATAGGTGAAGCTATTTTTAATAACATATTTTATATAAATCCATGTACCCAGAATATTATTTCAACATGTAATCAATGCATAAATTATTAATGAAATATTTTCTATCCTTTTTTTATACTAAGTCTTTGAAAACCAGTGTGTATTCCACACTTACAGTGCATTTTAATTCAGGCATGAAATTTTTATCAAAACTACTTGACAGTTGAAAAAGTAGATTCACATACCCCAGTTGTTCCAGGCATACTTAAATGCTTCTAATATCTGGACCAAGTTTTTACAGGTAAACCAGTCAGGATTAAGCAAATTAAACATTCACTTCTTCAGCCACAGTAGCCACATTTCAAGTGCTCAATAGCCATGCCAGGCTAGTGGCTCCTATATTGAACAGAATAACTTTAGAGCCTGTAGACATAACCTCTGTGCTCTCCTGCCTCCCAAAGAAAGTGCATTAAAAATGCACAGAATTGTAACTTAATTCTTTGTTTTTCTATTTTAATTGTTTAACAAAGTCACAGTTGTTTATTTAATTATGCATGCCCTGCAGGTTGTGAGAGGAGCCAAGAGAGGGGACAGTGCAGTGTGGAGAATCAGAGCGCAGGCTCACAGACAGACTCAGTCCGATCCATCGCTTCTCAGCACTTCCTAGCTGTGTGACCATAAATATATTCCCTGACCTCCTGAAGCTCCAATTTATCTTTAAAGTAGGGCAATAATAGCCCCTCTGAGGACTAAACGAAGCCATTCACATGAAGGGCCTGGCCCAGTGCTTGGCACATGGTTCATGTTAATAAATGTCAGTCATTATTTGGTAACTAGAGAAAATTTAACACGAGACCAAAAGTGTTTAATAGTACCTCATTTTAAGATGCCCATTTGCTTCCTGGAGGGAGGCCTTTCTCCCTCAGCTGTGCAGCCCAATGTCACCCTCTAGTGCCAAAAACCTTGAACAGCAGGCATCACATACCAAACTTGCAGAACACCAAGCTCTGAAAGAATGTGTTCGTTTCTTCAACTTCAGTTGCTGTATCTGACCTCGATCCCCCAGTCCCAATCCCCAGTCCTGTTAATTAGTATTCTGTCTTTTGGGCCAGTGTTTCTCAAACTTTAATGTCCTTTCTTACCAGTTACCTGGGGGATCTTGTGAAAAGCAGTTTATCCACTAAGTATGAAGTGGAACCTGAGAGTCTACATTTCTAAGCAGATTCTGACTCCAGTGTTGCTGCCCCATAGACTCCTCTTTGAGCAGCAACACTTCAGGAAATCCTATTTATCATTTCAGCTCTTTTGAAAGTAGCCTCCACATTGTTAGAAGAAAAAGACCCAGGATTAAACTAAATGTTGTCTTCTTTCTCCTGTAAACATGCACAAAAGGGAAAGCCTTAACTGAATACTGAAGCTGAAATACACCTGAATTTTGGATGTATTGGATGGCTTCCAAGAGGGCAACAGTGCTCTTCCAGGGGGAGTGACTCAGCACATGGGGGTGGACGGGCTACTATGGCAATTCTTGTTATACTCCTTTGACTTCAGAATGTAATTCAAGATCGTGCACTATTCTAATTGGAAATCTATGAATTAATGATGACGATATAAATTAATCTGTGTTCGGGGTGCCTGGGTACTTCACTTCAGTTAGTGAAGCCTCCAACTCTTGGATTCAGCTCAGGTCATGATCTTATGGTTTGTGCATTCGAACCCCACATCAGGCTCTATAGAGCTGACAACGCAGAGCCTGCTTGGGATTCCCTATCTTCCTCTCTCTCTCTCTGCCCCTCCCTCTCTCTCTCTCTCTCTCTCACTCAAAATAAATAAATAAATTTAAAAAATAAATATACAATTAATTAATTAATTAATCTGTGTTTCTAGTTAGAAGCCCAAGGTAATTTGAACTAGATAATGGCATGATGGTGGAGTTGCTGGACGAGCACTGGAAATTAAGTCAGAAGCCACTGATCACTGTGGTCTTTCCAATGTCTTATTCAAGAGACACTGAATGATTAACATTTGGAAGACATCATGATCTATATTTATTTCAATTTTTTTTTAACGTTTATTCATTCTTGAGAGACAGAGACACAGAGCATGAGTGGGGGAGGGGCAGAGAGAGAGACAGGGAGACATAGAATCCGAAGCAGGCTCCAGGCTCTGAGCTGTCAGCACAGATCTGGACGTGGGGCTCGAACCACGAACTGTGAGATCATGACCTGAGCTGAAGTTGGACACCCAACCGACTGGGCCACCCAGTCACCCCTATCTATACCTATTTCATATCTGATAAAAATGGATATAAAGATAATTGCCAAATTTCTGCAAACATTAAACAAGATAACATAGTGAAAGTCCTTTGAAAATAGTGTTCCGTGGATATAACTGCAATTCATTTGAAGTCTGACTGACAAAACTGGCCCAGCATCTCTTTAGTATAATAAACAATACTGTTTTTTGTCTTTTTTTTTTTTTCTGGTAAGGAGAAAAGGGGGAGGGGGTTTGGAATTTATTTAAATCTGTCTATCCATTTTTCTAAAAACTTACTGAGATTACAATGACTTCATTACTCCAAATTTCTAGGTATTTGCATTGCCTCCCACAATGTGACTGCCAAATTAATGATAATATTTATTCTCATTTTGTTTTCAAACATTTATTTCTGATGATGAGTTTCATACACTACAATGTAGTCATACTTTGTTGGTAAGTTTGCTTGTTATCTAGCTGGACTCACTATGTTACCAACTTTGGTAAAAACACAGCCCACAGGATTTTTCAAAGGCATGCTGAATATCAAATACAGCAATCACACGGCGGGGAGGGGGGTTCCATAGCATTTATCTCACAAAGCATTGTGATACTGTTCCGGACATGAACTCACACGTCGTACCTACTTTCAACCTCCTCCCGACACAGATACATGTGAAAACTGACCTCTATACTTCCTTGTTTCATTATAGGAAATTATCTGATTTGTTTCTGTTGGCTTCTTAGAAGCTTGTTTTAAAGTATTTCATTTCCACTCATTTTGAGTTAGGCTCTCCTATTAATGTGCTTGTAATTGAGCCCTCTACAATACTAGATATCAAAAAAACCACATTCATATCAATGTATTATACTTACTACAATGTAAAGGGAGAAAGGGAAGTTTGGTTACCAAAGTTTCAGACAAAATATGAAAACAAAATAAAGCCAGCCCTACATTTCTATTATGAGAGAAAATCAAAGAAAGAAGGTAGGAGAATGGAAGAAAGGAAGAAATTTGGAGGTTTCCTTCCTATACACTTTCTCTCACATTTACACTATAGAACCTGACTTTAGGGCCAGAAAACACAGAACTAATCACAGAGGGCATTAAGAATGCTTACAACAATGCACCTAGTGACAAATAGTTACTGAAGACTAGTCCAGGCCCTGCTGGGAAGACAAAGGTGTAGAGGGCAAGTTTTTTTTTCTCAAAATGCTGAGAACGTGGGAGGAAAGACAAGATCTAGACATAAAAGATAACATATGTGTCTACAGTATTTACCTGGCAAAGCCAATTTTTTGGTTTAAATCCAACCCACTTTGGTTATTTACCTAAGGCCTGTGTTTGGAGCCTGGGTCAAGAGAGGATGGTGAGATCTTGTGTCACAATTAAAATTCCAGATGAGATTTCCACTTAGTCCATTAAATGAACCCAGCATCATTTGTCACTCTGGGCATTGTTAAATTTCCCATTTCCCACTTCCCATATGCAGGCTGACTGGACCCCTGGGTCAGCCATACAACCTTGCCACCATCACTGTTTCATAAGCTCTGGTTTCCAGGCTCTTTGATCAGCCTGTCTATTCAACTCCAGTTCAGGAAGGATCGTCTTCTTTTCATTATTGTGTTCATGATCTACCTCACCAGAAGCAGAGATAGCCACAACAAAATACATAGCCAGATTCAGAAAAGTTTATTTGCAGGCAGGTAGCCTGGGCAAATAACAGTATGGCATTATCATACTGCTCCAAACATAATATATTTAGTTCATGTTCTATGAAGTTAAATTTCCTAACAAAAAGATACAACCTGGATATATCATAGTGCCATAGAAGCAAAGTCAGATTATGGAGCTTCTAGAGATTAGAACTTGGTACTGCCGGTCTTACTTCATTATCCAGTTTGCTTCTCTCCTCATTATAAAAGAAAAACAGCAATGCTGATATTTGTAAGGAATCTTCGTCTGAAAACCACCATTACTCTTCCTTTAGGAGACAAAGTGCATTTTGTGTATGAAAAAAAGCAGTTTTGAGATTGCCCCCAAAAACTATACTTAGAAAACTTTGACTGGACCTATTCAATCTCAATTCCACTTGTCCCCCAATCTCTTTCCAAGGGATTTAACAAAACACTGGAGGCATATGTAGTGAAAGTTGAGCTAATTACGGGCAAAAACTTAAAGGGAGCCCAAAATGTTCAGCAAGTAGTTCCTACCCAGATGTAAACAATCATATGGAAAGCCAATCAGTAGCCAAATGTCTCACTATCTGGCTAGGTAAAATGTGATCAAAAGATCATACAGTGAGGTATCTGTAGCAGAGAATTCCCTTGACATAACCACTGCCCTTCTAGAAAAACTAGATAGGGCAGCAGACTAGAGGGAAGGCAGGTACTTGATAGCAGAGGCTGCACCTCTAGGAAGAGGGTCTGGGTCGTGGGCTTCGGGGACAAGAAGGCCAAGGAACACAGGAGGAGTCTCAGAACGTCCGTGTCTTCTGAATGAGAACTAAACCCCATTGGAGAAATGCCAGCTTATGAGGAAGAAGGGGTAGGGGAGGCTTCTTACCACTGCTGTGTAGTGATTGCTGCATCCTTTAGAAACTGGGTGGGTCAAAGGGAAAGGTATTTCACAAATGATGTGTTTTGGTTTCTTGAAAAAATTGAGTTAAAGCATCAATTTATCCTGGCATTTAGGCATTCGTTGAACATTCAGCTAAATAACAATTGCACACCCACTCTGGGCTAGGTACAGGAATAACCGAGACAGATTAGGCTCCAGGCCTCAGAGAACATACATTCTAAGGAGGGAGACATAATAAAGAAATTAACAATAAACAGTATAATTACATATTGTAACAAATGGATTTGTGGCAGATTGTACTTTCTTTCCAAGGTTGCATGTAACAAGATCTCCCATCCCACATGCTTTCCTAGAGCCACTCCCCATTAAGACGTGGAGGTTTATTCCTCCATCATTGAATCTGGGCCAATAAAACGTAGAAATGAAGCTGTAAGACTTTCAATGTCACTATGTCATAAAAGGTTATGCAACTTCCACTTTGCTCACAGGAACACTTGGCCTTTTGAAGTCTCAGCCACCATGTAAGCAGTTGGATTACCCTGAGGCCACTATGCTGTGAAGAAGCTAAAACTAGCCTGCTTAGAGAGACTAAGAGACTACACGAAGGAGAGTGAAATCCATCCAGACCCCCCTGCCCCAGCCACGTGCTGTTCCAGCTCCGGTCACTTCCTAACTGCAATTGCTTCTGCTGAGCAGAAGCCACTCAGCCCAGCCTTTCCTCAATTCCTGTCTCAAAGAAATTTAGAGATATATCATAGAATGATTGCTTTTGCTTTAAGCCAGTAAGTTTTGGGGTGATTTGCTGCATAGTAATTGATAAATAGAACAGTTAAAATGGAAATGAACAGGGTGATGGCACAGAGAGTAACTGGGAGTGAGGGCTACTTCAGATAAGGAGGCTACAGAAATCCCATCTCAAGAGAAGGATGTAAAGAGGTCTGGAAAAGGGCATCCCGGACAGAAGCAAAACCCAAGACCTGGAGGGAGGAAAGGACTAGTCATGGTCATGGAGGCCAGCCTGGCTGAAGCATTGGAAGCAGAGGGAAGAATGAGGCTGGATGTGGGTAGGAGACAGTTATGCAAGGTCTTGTAGGTCCTGCGAAGGAGCTGGGGTTTTAAGTGCATTGCAAAGCCTTTGGGTGATTTAAATCCACTAACTAACACCAGTCCAAACCATTACTCCAGATGCCTTAGTTCCAAGGCCCATCCCTCCAAGCCACAACTCTCTTGCTATATGATCATTAATTCAAAGAATGGGCCTCAGTGTCCTTTGGAAACTGAAGTTAAGTGACATCAAGAGATAGCACATCCACAATCTCAACCACCAGTGTCTGCTCATATTGCTGTGGCACGTGTCTCTTTTATCTCAGAGACTGGCACTCTATCCTCTATAGAGTTTCCTGGTGACCAAGATGTCTGGTCTCAAACTCTCTCAACGTTGCACTCTAGTTTTTCATCTTCGTACTTATTTCCCCCACAAGAAGCTTCATTTTGGTATTTCCCCAGAGACCCTACTACTGGGTATAGACTCGTTGAATGGATGACTTTCTAGAACAATGCAAAACCACAAAAGACACACCAAATGTTTGATTTCGTAGCCTAACCTGCACATTTAATACTCTGCAGTCTGCAAACCCTGTTCTTAACCCCGCAAACCCTGTCCTTAGCTTATCTCCATGGGTTCTTCTGGATGAAGTCTTTTGTGCTAAGTGCCTTCAATAAAGCTGAGGTTTGTGGAGCCTGTTTTTTAAATAGCGTTTGGAATCTATAGACATTCCCAGACATTTGAGTTCTGTGAGCAAAGAAGGGAGGTGGAGGGGAGTGGGATGAGCTGGGCAGGGTGGACCGGGTGGTCGACTGGTTCTTATCATAACTGTTTAGTTTCACTTACATTTTTTCCCTGGGTTGCTCAGGTCCAGGGCAGTGTTATTTGATGCTGAACACCTGCCTTCACACAGGGAGACTTGCAGCTAGCCCTGCCAAGAGCAGCACTGACATTTCTGCTCTATGGAATTGTACAATGGGGCGAGAAGGTGGACACCCAGGAGCTCCCGTCTGCTTCATGGGATTCTGGCTCCAAAGGAATCACCTCATTCGTGATTATAGAAGGACTAGAGTCTCTGCTTGTGTTTTTAGTGGCTGCAGTAAAAGCAAGCTTGTCAGGGCACTTAAGCTATTGGATTTTGTTCATTGGCCATTTTTATAGGTCTCAATTCACTCTCTGATGAGATGTGAGTGAGAGGTGAGAAAGACCTAGACTATATTGCACAAGCTGACTCTCAGGGGGTCCTCGGTCATATTCAGTCAGAGCCGTGTTCAAATTGAAAGCTACGTGGCTCAGAGAGCTTTCTGTTGTGAGGATCCAGAACAACTGACAATGTACTGGGTGATAACAAATGTACAGGGGCCTTGGGAGTGGTGCTTCTCACACCTTCATGTCTGTACTAATTACCCAGGCACCTTATAAAATGCAGATTTAGATACAATAGGTCTAGAGTGGGACCCGAAACTTTGTGTTTCTGTGTGATGCCAATGCTCTTGTCTAGGACCATGCTTGGGGTAGGAAGAGTCTAGACTCCAGATTCTACAGCCCATGCACCTAGGATAGTGGTTCTCAGAGCATGGTCCCCAGACTGCAGCGTCAGCATCACCCGGGAACTTGTTAAAAATGGAAATTCTCAGGCCTCACCTCAGACCTACTGGATCAGAAATTTCAGTAGCGAGGCTCAGCACTCAGCGTTTTAACGGGCACTTCAGGGATTCTGACGTACCGTGAAGTGTGAGAAACGAGGCACTGTCAGGATTCCCCCACTCAGATGCACCTAAGAATTTTAGCCCCGTCTCCAAACTCTGATCTAATAATCAACAACTTTAAAATCAACAAATTTGATGTATCTAACACAAATCTAGAGTTTAGAGTTTAAATTATTTTCAAAATGTTTTATCTTCATCAGGATGCAGCTTCCATATAAAAATCCTCAGCATTTTTCGTATTTAAAAAGATTAATCATTCAAGGGCACCTGGGTGGCCCAGTCAGTTAAGCGTCTGACTCTTGGTTCAGGTTCAGGTCATGATCTCATGGCTTTGTGGGTCCAAGCCCTGTATCAGGCTCTGCGCTGGCAGGCAGTGTGGAGCCTGCTTGGGATTCTCTTTGTCTCTCTCTCTCTCTCTGTCCTCTCTTCCCCTTTCCCACTCATGCTGTCTCTGTCTCTCTCAAAATAAATAAACTTACAAAAAAAAATTAATCATTTAAAGATCTTTGGGTTCAATAATATGATCTTGGGACAAGTCCAAAATCCTGAAAGCCAGGCTCTTGATGCCCAGGTACGGACACCAAGCTAAGGGGCATTGGAGTCTGTGAAGTCTAGGTACATCTTTGAACATTTCCAGGGGCCTTGTGGCTATTCCTGAAGGGAGGTGAGTAGACAGCTCAGTGATGTCTCAGACTGAAAAATGGTGGACATGAGTCATTTCTTCTACTCAAATGGAGTAAGCCAAATGGAGGGCCGCTTAAAATGATTGGCAGGATCAGTAGGCTAGCAAGAATTAGACTGCCCTTCTTGTATAGGCTGGAAAAACATCTCTGACCTCAGACCTTGAGGCAAAATTTCCTGGGCTGCCAAGACCCTGTTAACTGTCTATCACCCCTGAAAGTGTGAAAGGGCAGGTTACCTCTCAGGTCACCAAAGAAGGTGAAACCTGGAGCCTGTCCAGGCCACATAGCACCACCCGGGATGCCTGTGAATCAGGCCTCAAGCCTTCATACCTACTCTGGTTTCAACTTTCACAACTGGGACCACTTTGCAATTTCAGTTTTAAGAGTAATCTTGGGGAGAAACGCATAAACCCCTGACTAATGCCTTCTTGACTGTAACTGTGGTAGTCCAAGACTGTGCAGCAATTGAATAACGCTGACTAATAACATGTTAGGCTCTTATAGCCTTTTCATTTGAAGACCTCAAAGCACCCTGCCCAAATGACCTCACTAATCCTTGAAACAACTTCTGTGAAATATATGGGAAATATCATTATCTCCATTTCTCAGATGAAAAAGAAAAGAGCATCTGTGAATTGCCCAGGTCTCACTCTGAGCTCATAACTAGGCTCAAGGCTAAGAGCAGGTAGAGAGATTTGGGTCATTGAAGGGGCTCAGGAAGAAGGGGGATAAAAAAAAAAAAAAGGTAATCCAGAGAGGAAACAACTGTAGTTGTAATGTAAGCAACATTAATCACGAAACCAACAGAATTACTAAGAAACAGAAAGAGGGTTGGCTTTGGGAATTTTTGTTGTTATTTCACAATACATATTTTTATATCTTCACGCTTTGCTTTAGTCTTTACACGGGTCATTGTAGGTTTTGGGGGAAAAGGGTTGATGGGAGGTTATTGCATTATCTCTCCACATGGCTCAAATTCATCTTGTGAAGTGCTGCCCAAAGGTCAGTGGCTAAGCTTACACTTAAGATTCTGATCCTTAGTTTCCTGATTGTTCCCTTGACTCTAACTTCTTTTTCCCAATACCACTTTTGTAATCCACATTTCATTTATGCAACAATTGCAAAAATTTCCCCAAGGGGTCATTGAGGATATTATCAAAAGTACCTCAGATTTCCAGAACTGATAAGTTAATTTTTGAAACTTTTTAGAATTGGTGCAATTGCTCCTTTCTTCTTTCTTTCTTTCTTTCTTTCTTTCTTTCTTTCTTTCTTTCTTCTTTCTTTCTTTCTTTCTTTCTTTCTTTCTTTCTTTCTTTCTTTCTCTCTCTTTCTCTCTCTCTGTCTCTCTCTCTCTCTTTCCTATTTTAAAATGTCAAAGACTTCCTGACATGCTTTGGCCATGGAAATGGAACATATTTTCTCATTAGGTTAATTAATGGCTCTGCTTGGGTGGCATAATTTGGTGTAAGTTTCCTTTTAGAATTCTGTCATAACTAAAAAGGATCTTATTTTTGTTATGTTTTGTGGTGTCTTTAAATTTTTATGACTTCTACTTTGTTTAGTCTGTGTGTAATCCTTCTTTTGAAACCTAATGTCCTAGAAAATTTACAGTTTTCTCTCAAAACTGGCACTTTTTACATTTTATGGTGATTCCTGTTTCTTTGGTTCTCACTAGAACTTCATTTAAGTCCTTACGGTATAATTCGCAGCTCAGGGAATTTATGATTACATCGTCAAAGTAAACTCCCCAAGTGCAATATATTAAATCTGACAAGATGCTGTTCATTAATCTTTGAAATATAGCCAGGTGTGATGCAGGGAAGTGAGCCTTCCAACGAAGAGCGGGCTGAAGAACTCCAAACTGCCCCCCACTGGGGAGGATTCCTTCCTCCTCACTGCCAAGGCCGCCTGGGTGGGGAGGGAAAGAGCCAAATGCCCTTGCTTTGCCAACCATGGTGTTCCCTGTCTCTGCTGGTGTTCCTGTAGCCCCGCAGTTTCTCACCTTTTTACGCATTCACTCATTCATTCAACAAATATTTATTAAGAGCCGACTTTGGGTCAGGCACCAGGTAGACCTGGAAAGACGGCAGTGACCGAAACGGAAACAATCCCTTGCTTCATGGGGCTTACATTTTTAGGGTCTAGCTACCATCTATAAACAAAGGACTCAAGACTCCTTTACTGGCCCACGGAACCCACATGGAATGACCTACACTGTCTGAGTGAGCAGCAGTTCTTCTCTGCTGAGATGCGCCTTTGAGGCTAAATGACTCCTGATACCTGTGAGTGAGACTGCAGCCCAGCTCGAAGAGTGCCCTGATAGAGATTTGCAAATGACACTGTCAAGGACGACCAACCACAGCCATCTTGGGGGCAATCAGTGCCTGGTCAGAAAAGCAGAGGGTAGCTAAGCATTGTGCAACACTACCTCTAGAGCAACATGGAAGGAAAACCTAGGAAAAAGGCAACACCTCTTAAAGGCAGTTGTGGGTCTCTCCCCAGACCCTTCTGCTTGCCCAAATAAAACATAGCAGGCTAAAAGCAACGTGGTATTCTGGACTGGATTCTGAAACAGAAAAAAGACATGAGTGGAAAAGACAGGTAAAATCTGTATAAAGTCTGGTGTTTCCTTGGTAGCATCATACCAATATCAATTTCTTGGTTTTGTGTAATGTGCCATTGCAATGTAGATATTAACACTGGGGAAACGGGGTGACAGATATTTAGAAACTCTTCATACTGTCTTGACAGCTTTTCCACAATTCTAAAACTACTCCAAAATAATAAGTTTATTTTTTAAATGTTTGTGACACAGACTACTTAAAATGAATAATAAAAAGCTACTAAAAAGAGAAGCATATAGTTGGCATTGGGAAAGAATATAGCTCCTAACGACAAACAGCAAAGTTTTCTCGAAACTAAGGAGAAATATAATTAAAAACCCCAAACCCAGAAACTGATATTCTACTAAAGGCAATAATCTCACTGGCTTTTTTCCCTCTCTCTCCCATGCTACTTTAAATTCGCTCCCATTGGTTTTAAGATCACCTTTTAAGGTGTGTATAAAAACAAGTATGCAGTGGAATCATAAGTCCCAAGTTAAAGAAGCAAGATTTCTATGATTTTATTTTCTAACTCTGAATTTACAACACTTGTTCTTTCAATCATTGCCGCCTTCCTTAATTCTCCCTCTCTCGCACACGTACACATACATGCGCACGCGTGCATGAATGCACACACACACACACACACACACCCAGATCATCGTTGAATCACAGCTAGCTTGTCCTTTCCTATACGCACATATGCTCTTCATTTTCCTATATTTGCCTGGCCATGTAGAAACTTCTTTTTAAGTAACATAAGTATTTATGTGTGCAGATTGAAGATATTCCTGGCTTAGAATTACATTCAAAAAGCCTTGGCTTATGGCATCCAATAAGTGATCCTTGTTTTTGTTAGACTTGTTACACCGGGGGGTAGTTACACAATATGTGAAATACACACTCCCATTTAAATCTTTTCAAAGAGAATTTTCTGTTTCAAAATAGAAATGGTGGTGATGAAAGCAATATTTTTTTTTAGCTTGCTGCATGCCTGAAAAGATAATGGTTTCGTAAACCAAGTGTAAACCTCAGAACAAACTGCTGGCTGCAATATGGAACTTCCTCCAGGAACAGAGACAGCCTTTTTACATTCAAAAGGTGCCTTCTTTAAGATGAAAGTTTCTCCCCATCGAGGGAACTGGATCACAGAATTCGAATGTTAGTGCCAGGAGCATTCTTAGAGATCATCTCATATAATTTTATGGCATTAAAGATGAGAAAACAGGCTGAGGGGCTAATCCTGTATTCAAAGCTTTGACGGCTGAGCAGAGCCAAAACCAGATACCTACATGCCAGGCCCAGTGCCTCCTCCTCTATCCTGCACTGGTGTGACGTCCTGGGGCCCGAGCCCTGGGGGGTTTTCACATGACTACTCAAGAAGTCTGCTGTGTGTCCCATCCCTTCATCCTTTAAATGAAATAATATGTGCAAGCGAGTCATCCATAAACTGGGATGTGCCACACACATGTCATGTCTGAGGCTGTTGTCACCATGATTATTACCTCCAGTGGGCTATGAGACAGACATTACATGTACACGTTCCACAAATTCTATACTGGGAACGATGGGCACGTTTTACACGCTGAGAATCATCTTCTGCACTATCCCTTCTGATCCACTGCTTTCCCGTGGGGTTCCCTGTTCTCTTTAAGAAACTGCTTTTTAAAATTCCTTTCCTTCTTTTGGACCTTCATTCTCCCTTTTTAAATGTATGTAAGCCGACAAGGAGGACTCACTGAAGAACAGAGCCCAGGTTTCTAGAAAGGCTCTGCAAATAGGAAGTAGAACCACATCACACCGTGTATCGGCCAAAAGTAATAAACCCAGCCAGCCTCAGCGCCCTCTTGACTTCGTCAGCAACTAACACTCCTCATTTCTCCCTTTCCTTGCAAAGGAAAGGAAAAAATGCCAGGCAAAGAATGCCAGGCAAATCAAACCATGGGAAAAATAACACCTTCAAACTCAGGGCAAAATTCTCCTTTCCAATCCTTGTTGCAGATGCCCCATCCGGTATGCTTGGCCGAGTACACTGCTCTTGGAACAAGATACGGAACCCAGGTTAGAGAGAAGATTTTGGCCAGAAACCGGTTGTTAATTTTGAATGCATAGTTGTAAAGCCTGAGAAATCTCGCTATGATTTATTTACTTACGTTCAACAGTCAAAACAAACCCATGTGAGATAGTTCCTTATACGTCTTTAATAAATATTCCCTCTGATTTCCTACAAGTTACATTAATTAAACGCTCCTCAAATCAGTGAGTCTGGGCTTATCATTCATTAATAGGATCAATGACAAACTCATGATTCAATATTACAATATTTGCCCTGAACAGAAAATGCTGTGGCAATTGCAGCCTGGAAAAACCATTCTGGATCATTTCTTGTTTTCCACTTTGAACCCATCTGCCTCCTCTCTTTCAAGTCAATAAAGGTTTGTTTGAAGACAAGCAAAAAAAAGTCCACCTTTTTAATGTTGGCTTTCATCTTTCCAGTCAACCAAGAGTAGCAGCTGATGAGAAGAAAAAAACACTTACGATGAAACACCCTTTCTGAAATATAGGATATTGGATTCAAAATCAAATAATCTGGACTTTAATCCTTGCTCCGCTGTGAACTTACTATGTTGCATCTCTGGTTCTCAAACTCGTCATGGGTCCTCTGACATTCTGTTTCAATAATAAGGGTAGTTTCTTCCAGTTCTAATATTCTTATCTTATTGTTCCTGGAGTTAGATTTCTATCAAACAGGCAAGAAAGAGTACATCAATCTCTTCAAAAGTGGTGTCACATGGGTAGAGAAAGGGACACACCTGCTTTTATCTCTTGAGATGGGTATTAATAGGGGCAAGCAAAAGTTCTATGACCAGAAAAAAAAAATCTTCCTGATTAGGACACCATTCATGTTCCCTTCCTTTCCCATTCATCATACATTGTCTTTAACTGAGCTTCTTGTACCTAGGGTTTCTTCCAGGAGAGTGTGAAAACAGCAGAAAACTCAAAACAACCCAGAAGGTAACGTCTTAGAGGCACTGCTTCATCATTAATCTTTGTTTTAAAACAGGTTCTGCCAAGAATCTTTGAAGGAAGGAGTTAGCATGCACTGAACCAGCGCTCCACATCAGAATGAGTGCTGCTCGTTTATTATTCACTCACCCAATCACAGCATTTAAAGAGAGATATTATACCTCTACCTTACAGAGGAAGAAAACTAAGGCACAAGGAAGTATAATAACTCGTCCGAGGTCATTTACAAGTAATAAATGCTGAAAAAGAAATTTATACCCAATGTGCCTAATTCCAAAGCCTTTCCTCTTCAACATAGGAACTGTCTATACAGTGCTTTGCCTCTTAGAAAAAAATTAGCTTATTAATGGTATTTAAATTAAGCTTCATTTCTCAGGACTAACCACATACAGAGTCATGCTACTATAACAGTTTATTTAAACTATCAAGCACAAACTATTGGATTTGATGGGCATTGCCATAAATTCAAAATAAAGGAGAAAAGAATATTCTCATTTTACAAGTCTGAAAACCCATGCATGATGTATCAGCCTTGTGGAAAACCCAACTGATGTTTCCAAAGTCACCAAAGGGACTGGATTACACAGCAGACTAAGAAGATTTCACACTGGTCGTTCCTTTCAAATACGTCCCTACCTCACCCTGGCCTCAACTCCCGAGAATTTCAAGAGGCAAAAGAAGCAGGAAAGAGAAGCCTGGCTGGCAGGCAGTGGGTCAAAGGCATGCCCTGTAGAGTATAAGGGCCACCAAAGTGAAAAGCAAAGCACCACCCCTCATAGATTTGTTTTCAGTCATGAGAGGCTTTTTGAAGTTCACTCTCTGGGATGAAAACACACCAAACACCTCTTCATCCCATCCCCCTCCCCCACATACACACACTGTTTATTTACTTCTCTCCCCCCTCCCATATCTGAAAAAAACAGGGGCCGTGAGGGGGGAGTAGCACGAGGAGCTTCCAGGTGTCCTGCTCCAAGGGATTAGAAGAGCTCAGGTTTCAACTCACCACCATCCCACCCATTTATTCGTTCCTACTACACCCATCACTCACCCTGACAGGCACCGCTTATGCCTTTGGTTGTCTTCATGGGAGGTGTTTATAAATAAGGGCACCTGTCTATGAAAGCCAGATATTCACAGGAGCAGCCAAGGAGACAATAGATTACACATTTGGGGAGTTTCTATGCCTGAACTTTCCCAACAGCTGTATCCGCATTATATAGGCTTTTGTGAGGTTTTGCATTGCAGGAGAGAGAAAGAAACAGGTTCCTTGTCTTCATACAGGAAACACATCTGTAAACCTGTCACATTCTACAGCAAGTGAACCAAAGGTAAACATTTAATAGTACTTGGAACTCTACCCCTTCTCTGTTAGGGAAGGTTAAAACATGTTGGTTAAATGAAAAGTTGGGCTGAAACTAGATTCTTCTCCAAACACAAAAGAAGGTTGTAATTTCAAGCATTTTCCTCCTTGGACTTAATCATGAATATTAAGTATTGGTACCCAAGTGCCAGAGTAACAAACTAAAGTGAAGACCACCCATCAACTTAATTCCAAAGGCTTATTTCATGTAACTCAAGCTCCAGTTATCTGAGAGTGAGTGATGCTATTCACAACTGCCCATAACAAAAGCCAAAGGGCTTATGGCAATTTGACCTTTTCATTTTTCATCAGTTTATTTTCAGAAAGCTGGGAAAATATTTTTCCCTTGTATTTGATGACATGATTTCTAGAGTATCTTGACTAATTTCTCAATTAGCCAGGATCACCCCAAATGCCACTCACCTTAAATTATGGGCCAAAGGAGCCATTATTCGGTAATGAAATTTAAGCAAAACATAATTTGATCCCAATAATCCACAAAATATTAATTCACAGAAGCAACTGACTTTCTCTTATACATTTGTAGTATTTTCCACATCTTAAATATCATACCTTTTATTTCTTGTTATGTATTTTCAGGCCCAAACACTCCAACCTCCTCCCTTAACATTTTAGATGGAAATGAAAGATTATCTCCTTTGTCATTTCAGAGTCCATGGCGCACTCTTCTTCCCTCCTGAAAAAAAGAAACCACAGATGTTGCAGTCATGGATCTGTGATTAAAATAATTTCTGCAACTGAGACATCATGCCAAAAGCAAAAGCACATTCTTAATGCATTGTTTGTCTGGAAAAATAAACTGCATTACAGGAGGAATGTAAAGCAAGGTAATCATAGAAACCCAGAGGCATAATCCAGTTAAACTTTCTGACCTGCATCAAATGTTGACAATTCTAACTTCTCTGTTCCAAGAGAACTTTCTGGGACACACTTGCAACATTGCTTAAAAGTCCTGCCACCTAGTGGAAGAAGTAAATAAACTAGACCTTAGGTAACCAGCTAGATGGAAAGACCTTGAGAAAAATAGCTTGTCTATCAACAAGACTTCTCTTGAAAAATCATATTGGGTTAGTCTTAGACCTGATTTTCATAAAGTATCAAGATTCATCGAAATGGGTTGTTTTGCTCTTCCTTGTTCAGTGCATCACATTCAAGATAGGAAAGACTTGATATCAAGCCCTCAGAACCACGGGTGGAATCTACAAATAGCCAAGGTAATCATTCTGTTAATCTGCTTTGGTTGACAGTTTTCAAAATGGATTCCACAGAATTAAGAAATCAACCAAATCCATTCCAGCTTTGCCTGGTGGAGGGCACTCAACTAGGCACTTAATCCTCCAAAAGCTCAGCAGGAGGACTCTTTATAAAAAGGATTTCTTTAGTTGGCTAAGGGAAAATATCCTGCCTGAACAGGAAGGTAGATCATTAGTGGCTGGACCTCACAGATAGCCACTAAGTTTCTGAGAAAACTTCCTGATGAGTCATGCTGGGAAGGAACTCTCTAAAAGGGCTTTGAGCAAAGTACTATTCTTGAGTAAGATCGACAATACATGCTTGGCCCAAATGATATCAACAGATGTGTTATGACAGCAATCAGTTCCTCAGTGACTTGAAGGAGAGCACTTGCCTCCCTGCCTACCTGGCCAAAGAAACAAGAGAGTCTGTGATGGGCAAGATCAGAAATAGTGTGGGATTATGGTACATTGCAAATTGACATGTTTCTATGGTGCAAGGCCACTAAATACACTTGCTGTGTGCCAAGGCCTATTTTGGATTCTTCTTGTCCATGATTAAATACAACTGCTATTATGCCTATAGAAGCCTGCTAGTTCTCTCTAAAAGTCCAGGGCCATTCTGAAACAACATTTGCTTCTGGTAAGAAAATTATAATTCCAGACTCCATTAGTTGTATCTTCACTTCCGTCCTCTATCTCTGGGATAAATGATCTACTCGCAAACACTTGTGGATAAATGATCTACCAGTGAAAACTTGTGAGGTTTAAATTAATATGTATAAAACACTTTGGAAGGAGTTATGAAAGACAATCCTACCACTCAATATTCAAGAATTATGTTCTGTGCCTTTATCTAAACTTTCCATTATTTGTTCAGTTTTTTAAACAAACACCATTGTTTACAGACTTAGATTTGATTTCACAAAGAATTTATTTCATAATTGAAGACTGAAGTGCTTTTCATAATTTAATTATTAGTATTGCTACATTCAGGAAGGGTTTTTCCATCACTCTTATAACAAAGAATTTTTTTTTCAGTTTTAGAAACAAGAGAACCTATAGAACTGGCTCAAAATAAAAGAACTACAGTATTTCCAAAGAATGCAAAATATTTTTTGTATCAAGGACTAATTATTGTTTTATCATTTTATGTTATCTCTGAAGATTTCATAGCCATCCATATGGTTACATCATCTTCTTTCTGAATTAATTAAACAAGAAAAAAATAAATGAACCAGAGACCTGCCCTACAAAAATACTAAAGAGAGACTTTCTAGGTGAAATTAAAGGACACTAGACAGCAAGTCAGATCTACATAAAGAAAAATGAAAGTCGGTAAAGGTAAATACATGGGTAATAATAAAAGAGAATAAATGAAATTTTGTTTAGAACTTATCTTTTTCCCTCCTATCTCAAAGATAATTGCACCTAACAACAGAGCACCAAAATACATGAAGCAACAACTGACAAACTTGAAGGAGAAATAGACAATTCAACAATAATAGTGGAGACTTCAAATACTCTACTTTTAATAATAGATAGAACAAGAGACCAAAAACTCCACAATTAAATAGAAGACTTGAAAACCATTCTAAGCTAACTATACCTAAAGTCTCTAGTTAAGAATGGGAGAATGCACATTCTTCTCAAGTGCATGTGAGATATTTTCCAGGTTAGATCATATGCTTTTACTGATACATAAAACAAATACCAATAAATTTAAAAGGACTGAAATTGTACCATGGTCATATGTTCTCTGACCACAATAGAATAAAATTGGAAATCAATAACAGAAGGAAATTTGAAACCAGCAGAAATATGTGAAAATTACACAACACCTTCTTAAAAAGCAATTCTTCAAAGAAGAAATACAGGAAAATCAGGAAATGCTTAAAGATGAATAAACCTAAAACACAACATACCATGACTGATGAGATGCAGTTATAGCAGTACTTACAGGGACATTTATAGCTGTAAAATGCCTATATTAAGAAAGAAGGCCTCAAACTAATAACCTATCCTTTCATCTTAGGAGGGTAAAACTAAACCCAAAGAAAGTTTCCTTTTTTGATGAAACTAACAAACTGACTTTGAAATTCATATGGAAATGTAAAGGACTCATGATAGCCAAAAAATCTTACAGAAGAACAGAGGTGGAGAACTCACTCTTCCCAACTCAAATTTACTATAAAGCTATAGTAATCAAGACTGTGTGGTACTAGCCTAAGGACAGACATATAAATCAATGGTATAGAATTGGGGATCCAGAAATAAACCTACACATCTATGGTCGATTTAGACAAGTGCCATGGTGCCAACACCATTTAACGGGAAAAAGAATAGTCTTTTGGACAAATGGTATCCAGAAGTGTTAAAGAATTCTTATAACTAAACAATAAAATTACACAAACAGCCCCATTAAAAATGGACAAAAGAGAGGCATCTGGGTGGCTCAGTTGGCCAAATATCTAACTTCGGCTCAGGTCATGATCTCGCGGTTCGTAAGTTAGAGCCCCACATTGGATTCCATGCTGACAGTGCAGAGCCTGCTTGTGATTCTCTCTCTCTTTCTCTGCTCCTCCCTTACTCTTGCTTTCTCTCTCAAAATAAATAAATAAACTTCAAAAAAAGCTGTAAGACCAGATCAAGCAAAAAATAGCCAACAGATTTAAATAGATATCTCACGAAAGAAAATATATAAGTGGCCAATAAGCACATAAAAAGATGCTTACCACAATTAGCCATTAGAGAAATGCAATTAAAAACCACAATAAGATACCACTTCATACTTACTTGAATGACTGTGATCAAAGACTGATAGTAACAAGTGTTGATGAGGATGTGAAGTATTATTGTTGGTGTGTGTGTAGTGATGCAGCCTCTGTGAGAAAAAGTTTGGCACTTCCTCAAAAAGTTAACCATAGAGTTTCACTCTTAGATATATACGCAGGAGATCTGGAGTATGTAAACACATAAACATGCACACAAATGTGCACAACATCACTATTAATAATAGCCCCCAAATGGAAATAACCCCAAATGTTCCTGGACTAATGAGAGGATAAATAAAATGTGGGATGTCCATTCAATGGAATATTATTCAGCCATAAAAATGTATGAAGTCTCAGGCTTGCACTGGATGGATGAACCATGAAAACATTATGTTAAGTTAAAGCACCCAGACATAAAAGATTGCATATTGTATTATTTCATTTATATAAAACGTCCAGAATAGGCCACTCCATGGAGACAGAGGATAGTTTGGTGGATGCCAGGAGCTGAGGAAAGGAAGAAATGGCGAGTGACTTCTAATAGGGGAAATTTGGGGGGATGATGAAAATGTTCCGAAATTCGATTTTTTTTTTAATGTTTACTTATTTTTGAGAGAGAGACAGCACTCATGCTCATGCAGGGGAGGGGCAGAGAGAGAGGGAGAGAGAGAATCCCAAGCAGGCTCCGTGCTGTCAGCACAGAGCCCAACACAGGGTTTTATCTCATGAACATCCAGATCACGATCTGAGCCAAAATCAGGAATTAGACACTTTACCGACTGAGCCACCCAGGGGCCCCATAGATGGTGATGAATATTCACCCAACCTTGTGAATATACTATAGGCCATTGAACTGTACACTATAAATGATGAATTCTACAGTATGTGAATTGTATCTCAGTAAAAGAAATTTTAAATTATATATAACATAAAAAATAAAAAGATGAATTATGAGTATCAAATCATTGCTCACACACACAATTTTCTAATGCCTTGTTCTTACAGTGTTGTTCATAGGCCGGCACGAAAGGTATCACCTGCGAGTTTAGTACCTGAAAAATCTCAGGCTTGCCTCAAATCTATTGAATCAGAATCTGCATTTTAACATGATTCCCCAGGTGATTCCTATGCACATTAAAATTTGAGAAGTACTACTCTAATCCAAGAGTTTTCATTCTCCTATTTTAGGGTGTATGTGAAAAAAATTAAGTGGTAAGTCCAAAAGACATTCTAATTTCCTTTGGGGAATTACATCTCGCCCACTGTGTGCCACGTTAGTGATATGGTAAATTCAGATGCCCTGGATTGGCCTTCAGAAGTCAAAGGGATCCAGGAACATCCTTTCCGTTACTGCTGATCCCCCTCCTCCTCCCTGACTACTCTTTTCTCAACACGCCCAACCTGACCCCACCCAAGGATGAGTTGGTATAGGATCAACCTTATCAGACTTCCTCTTCTGAAACTTGGAATATCGAGGGGAATGACTCAAAGAGAGAGGAAACAGCTGGGGTTCTGTCTTTCTAGGAGCACCCTCTAATGGCTTCATGTTGCTTTTTCCAAACTTGTCTCCCCATCAGTTTGGTGAACTCCTGAGGAGCTTTCACATAAATGTCCCTTTGTTTTGTTTTGTTTATGTTAGTCAGAGCTAGATTTTGTTGCTTGCAAAGAATCGTTTGACACACCACCCTTTAATACTGTAACAACTAGCTGGAATACACATATAGTTCTAATGCTTTATTCGCACAGTGTGGATTCACGATCATGGCTATCATATTACTAAGTATTATACTTATTATTAATAGGTATAATTATGATTGTAAATAACTAGCCAAAGATTAAAAGCTAGTAAGTGGCAAATGTCCATCAACTGATAAATGGATATAAAATGTGGTATGTGTATATACAGTAGAATATTACTCAGCCATAAAAAAGAATGAAATCCAGCTATTGGCAATGACATGGATGAAGTGAGAGAGTATAATGAAAAGCAAAATAAGTCAGTCAGGAAAAGACAAATACCATATGATTTCACTCATATGTGACATTTAAGAAACAAAACAGTTGAACATAGAGGGATAAAAAAGAGAGAGAGAGAGAGACAAACCAAGAAACAGACTCTTAACTGTAGAGAAAAAAACTGACAATTACCAGAGGAGAGGTGTGGGGGGCAGGGGTGGAGCCTGGGGCAGGGCATGGGGAGGGGGAGGACATGGATTAAATAGGTGATGGGGATTGAGGATTGTGCTTGTTGTGATGAGCACCAGGTGTTGTATGGAAGTGTTGAAGCACTAAATTCTACACCTGAAACTAATATACTGTATGTTAACTAACTGGCATTTGATAAAAACTTGGAAGAAAATAAGTAAATAAGTAAGTAAATAAATAAAAGTAAGGAGGCAGCGGGCAGGAATAAGAGAGAGTGAGAAACTGGGGCTCTTCGCCAATGTTGAAGCTGTGGAAGCCAGGCCCTGACCCCAGAGCCCAGAACCTTACACTGCTGAATGACACCTCAGGACTGATCTGAGCTCCTGCTGGCAGAATATGCTCATACGCCAATGTCCACAGTGGTATTATTCACAATAGCCAAAACGTGGAAAGAATCCAACTGTCCATAGAAAAATAAACAGATGAACAAAATGTGGTATATACATACAATAGAATATTAGCCAGCCTGAAAAAGGAATGAAATTCTGACACATGGTACAACACAGATGACCCTGGAAAACATTATGCTAAGTGAAATAAGTCATATGCAAAACAAAAATATCGTATGATTCCACTTCTATGAGGAATATAGAAGAGGCAAATTCATGGAGCCAGAAAGTAGTACAGTGGTTTCCAAGGGCCAAGAAAAGGGACAAGGTGAGTTAGTATTTAATAGGCACAGAGTTTCTGGTGGGGGTGATGAAAAAGTTCTGGAAATGAAGAGTGGTGATGGTTGCACACCATCATCACCATCAGTGATGAAGGAACTTAATGACACTTAAAAATGGATAAAATGGTGCTATGGACTGAATATTTGTGTCCTCCCAAAAATTGTATGTTGAAGCCCTAATTGCCAATGTGATAGTATTTGGAGGTGAGATATTTGGGAATTATTTAAGCCATGAGTGTTGAGCCTTCATGAATGGGGTTAGTGGCCCTATAGAAAGAGACACAAGAAAGGTCTTTTGCTCTCTTTTGGCCACGTGAGTATAGTGCAAGAAGGTGGCCATCTGGAGAGCAGGAAGAAGCCCTTCACCCAAACCTGGCCATGCTGGCACCCTGGTCTCAAACTTCCCAGTTTCCAGAACAGTGGAAATATATTTGTCTTGTTTAAGCCACTCAGTCTATGGTATTCTAGCTCAGCAGCCTGAGCTAACTGAACAAAAGTATATCTTACGTCAAGTATATTTTACCGTAACTTAAAGCAAAACTATTAGTATCCTAAAATGTTAAAATCTGAAAAAGAAAAGTGAAAATATATATATACATATGTATATATATATATATATATATATATATATATATATATATATATATATATATTGAGGCCCGTGTCGGGCTCTGTGCTGACAGCACAGAGCCTGGAGCTTGCTTCAGATTCTGTGTCTCCTCCCTCTGCCCCTCCCTCGCTCTCTCTCTCTCCCTCTCAAAAATAGATAAACATTAAAAAATAAAAAAAGATGAGCCTCTTCTAGTTTGAAGTAACAAAAACCCCAATCAAATAATTTTAGCAAACAAAGGGAATTGATGGACTCATGTAACTATGATGCCCAAGCTTAAGCCCGGATCCTGGGGCATATCCTGTGTACCATCTCTTGATGAGTTTTCGGTATGATTATGTCAACCTCAGACCAGCTCTCCTGACCTGGAGCTACAGATAGCTACTGGTAGCTTC
The DNA here is from genome assembly GCF_024362965.1 of Panthera pardus. Taxonomy (NCBI): domain Eukaryota; kingdom Metazoa; phylum Chordata; class Mammalia; order Carnivora; family Felidae; genus Panthera; species Panthera pardus. The sequence continues at coordinate 82,171,072 of NW_026526688.1, read as the reverse complement.
CACCTTCATCAGCTTTGCAGCTAGAAATCTCAGTGTAAAGAGGGAGCCTCTTTGCTGGCAAAAGTCCTGGAGAGAGCTCTGTGTTCTGGCTTGGGACTTGTGAACCAAATACTATGGTTGTGGGGGTGAAATGACTTGATTGGCAGGCTCAGCAAGCCTAAGCCCCTGGCCTACCACTAGAGCAGTACCACCTGAATCACAGGCTTCCTCCAAAGAGACGCTAGCACACAGAAAGCCTATGTACAGTGCACTTCAGTGCCCTGTGCATATCCCTGTGGACCTCATTGTTCAATGGAAGCCTGAGTACTCACTGTAGGCAGCTGAGACCCTCTGCCTAGGACTCTGGCTGCCTGAGCAGAATAGGGGAGGGCTACCAGGGAGGTGCAGCTTTTAAGCAATGACAAATGGATTTGATGCATAAATACTACACCTGCCTCATTTTTTTCTTTTGTTTTGTTTTTTTTCTTTTCTCCCACTATCTCCTGGGTTTACCTCTAGGACAGTACACATCATTCTCTTGCAATTACCGCCCTTGCTCACCCATGTCCCCACTTACCTTCCAGTTCCTTAAAGGCAAGGGACTGGAGTAAGTAGCGTATAAAGAGATTTGTCCAAAGTCACAAGGGTAATAAGAGATGAAGGCGGGATTTGAAGTTGAAGTCAGCTTCAACAACTAAGTTTCATGACTGCTACCCCAAATCACCAATTTATCTCCTGAGAGCACTCTACCATCTCTGGGCCCTTACATCCCTTCCGGAAGTCCCAAATGCTCATGTAGGCTCTTTCACTGGGGGTTTCAGGCTCAGCTTTAGTGTTAATTTCGGTGGGCTCATTGGGCCTGGTATGTCTTCTACAAGATAGACTCCCAGCTGTGGGCAGGTAACAGCCTGAGGTCCCCTTGCTAGTGCATAGAAGACTGATAACCCTTGATTCATCCCTGGTGCCTTTAGCTGGGACATGTCACTCATGCTTCCATGAGACACTGAAAATAATTAACACACTCTGGGAAGATGACTCTGATGGGAGTCTTTCATGTGAGTGAGCACCTTCTGAACACTTCTTCCCAGCCAGGAAATATGGACAGGTGGCTTGGATATTTTGGTTGATGAGACTATATTTTTTTCTTTTTAAAGATTATGTTGGAGTGAATTGATTCAGTATTAACCTCTTGTAAGGGGAGATAGAAAACAAATTGTAATTGGGTAAAAACATGGTTATCATAGGCACCCCAAAAGAACCTGTTACCACTGAGCTGTGGAGGGCCAGGTTTTCAGAGCACTCCAGCCGTCTACCAGGGTAATAACAGCCATCTTAATGATGATGATATTGATGGTGAGCAACCATTGTTTATGCTGTAGTGGGCATGGGGCTAGGCTAGTCATGGATGTCATGACTTAATTTTTTTCATCATGAGAAGTGTATTCTTTAATCCCCTATTTCACCTCCCCCATCCACCTCCCCTCTGGTAACCATCAGTTTGTTCTCTGTAGTTAAGAGTCTGTTTCTTAGTTTTTCTATCTCTCTTTTATTCCTTTGTTCTTTTTTTGTTGTTGTTTCTTAAATTCCACAACTGGGTGAAATCATACAGTATTTGTCTTTCTCTGACTGACTTAATTTACTTAGCATAGTACTCTCTAACTCCATCCATATTGTTGCACATGGCAATATTTCATTCCTTTTTTAAGGCTGAATAATATTCCATTGTATGTATACACCACCTCTATCCATTCATCTATTGATAGACACTTGGGCTGCTTCCACAGTTTGGCTATTGTAAATAACGCTGCAATAAACACAAGGGTGCATATAATCCTTTGAATTAATATTTTTGTATTTTGGGGAAAATACTCAGTAGTGCAATTACTGGATTGTAGGTTAGTTATTTTTATTTAAAAAAATCGTTTTTAAGTTTTTTTTAATGTTTATTTATTTTTGACAGAGAGAGAGACAGAGCATGAGCTGGGGAGGGACACAGAGAGAGGGGGACACAGAATCCGAAGCAGGCTCCAGGCTCTGAGCTGTCAGCACAGAGCCCGACGCAGGGCTCGAACTCACAGACTGCAAGATCATGACCTGAGCCGAAGTCAGATGTTCAACCGACTGAGCCACTCAGGTGCCCCTATTTAAAAAATTTTTTTAACATTTATTCATTTTTGAGAGATGGAGACAGAGTGTGAGTGGGGGAGGGGCAGGGAGAGAGGGAAACACAGAATCTGAAGCAGGTTCCAGGCTCTGAGCCATCAGCACAGAGCCTGACGCGGCTCCATACCATGAGTATGGAATGTCTTTCCACTTCTTTGCATTGTCTTGAATTTCTTTCATCACGGTAGTTTAGTTTTCAGAGTATAGGTCTTTCATCTCTTTGGTTAAGTTTTTTACTAGATATTTTATTGTTTGCACCTGCCTCACTCTTTAAGAGCAACAGTTCTGAGGCATGTTCTATACTCTCTTCCAGAGGTCTTCAGTGGGATTGAGCCCCAGTTGCCTATGACGGCAGTCTGCTTTTTAACCTAAATTTTTCTGTTTTACTTCTCTACTTCTTGAGCATGATTTCCTGCTGTCACTTCCGAATAGCGAATATACTCCAATCCCAGTCTATGGGGCTGAGTCTATGAAAATTCAAATTAAGACAACGTTTGTATCATGGAGGGTGAATTCACACTATGTCCATTTTATGTTAGGAAAATTTGTAGAGGCTATTTGGTATTATCTCTTCATTTTATTTACAACACTCAGTATTTGTTTAATACTCCACTTAAACATAAAGAAAATATTTGTTTATCCAGAAAAATATGTCAAATTCTATGTGGATATATTCATTTTCTAGGGCTGCCATAACAAAGTATCACAAACTGGGTGGCTTAAACAACAGAGGTTTATTATCTCACGGTTCTGGAGGCTAGAAGTCCAAGATTAAGGTCTTGGCAGAGCTGGTTTCTTCTGAGGCCTCTCTCCTTAGGTAGTAAATGGCTGTCTTCTCCATGTATCTTCATATGGTCTTGCTTATGTGTGTGTCTGTATCCGAATCTTGTCTTCCTATAAGAACACCAGTCATATTAGGGCCTACCCTAATGTCCTTATTTTAATTTAATTACTTCTTTAATTACTTGATTACTTCTCTAAATCCTGTCACATTCTGAGATACTGGGGGTTACAACTTTAATATATGAAGTTAGGGGGCATTCAACCCATAACAGGAGGTATCTGTGTACTGTGTCATTTTTGCCTTTACAGGCAAATGCTTTACGAATAGATGATTTCCTTATCGTCTTCCTCTCCACGGATTAGTATAATATGCACTACAAAATAGTATCTTTTCTTTAAACTTTAAGGTTTAGCATTACAAAATGGACCAAAAGAACTAAAGGGAAGAGATATTGAAAGCAAAGCACCAAAATACTACCGCAGGAAAAAATCTGTTAGCTTCCTGAATAACACGACTGGGTTCTTGACAAATAGTTCCATCACAATCCCAGCAGTGAAAGGCACTCTGTCCTGGTTTTGAGTCTCCATAAGAATCACTAGCCAGAAGCTCTGACGGTCTGTACCTCATCATCCCTGGAGATTTGATATGACAGATTCACTTTGTATCTTAAGATTGTAGCACACACTCATTCCTCTGTGACTTAAATGATGACATTGAGGTCCAGCAGATAATAGCATGCTTTATGGCCAGCAGTGCCAATAAAGAGTGTGGCTATTATTCAGTGTTACATTATACACTTAGAAATACACTAATGCCACATCACAAGCCAGTGTCATCTTGATGATATTGTGACCCAGGACTCAAGAAAGTATTTCATTAAGGAGACAGGTGGAATGTGAGACATAAATGCAGTGATCAAAGAGGCAATGAAATTTGTTTACTGCTGCCTCATATGTGACCTATCAGTTACAAAGACCATCTCCACTCAACCCTGCACCGTTTTGTATTTTGCCACAGCAGTGCCATCTTTCCTTAACCCTGGAATTTCTGACTCTTCTGGGCTTCATTTCTGCACATATTTCATAGCTCACAAAGCATGCTTAAATATAGATAGATATCTCTTGGTCAGAAAGTCAACCCAAATTTGTTTGCTTTTGAATGCATGTCACCAGGCCACAGGGATTTTGTTTTGTTTTCTTTATAATAGAACTTTCTCTAGGCTCCTGATGTTTCCAGATCTGTGGCGATCTGGGTCCTGTTTTCTCTTCCCCAGATGCACTTTCAGTTGTTGCCTTTTTTCAATCAATTTCCAGATGTCGTTGCTTATTCATTTTATTTCCAGCACATTTTATCCTTTCCTGAACTTTTGCATAATTCTCTTCTATGACACTTTCCTACTCCTCCTCCATGCCATTCAGATGAATTCCAGAAACCTGCTGCAATTACACCAAATTTAGTTGGCTTTTCCATGCACCAAATGAGTCTGCCCCAGGTTGGAAAGTGAAAGGAATGACTGGTCTGCAGGAGGAACCCTTTTGAATGAGCTCCCAGCTGATAGACAAATGTTGCTTAGGTCCAAGGTCCAGGCTGACTATTGTGTAAAAGACTCTATAGAGAGGAAGAATGGTCACTGGGGCCCTGAAGTCCAAACCACAGTTTGTTTTAGAACTTTTTAAAAAAATAATCTCTTTGTGCAAATATCAATCCAGTAAGCCAGAAATCTTTTTTAAATTACCTTGAGCAATACAAAAATTGTAAAGAGGTCTTGACTTTCTGTAATACTTCCTGCATCTGGCACTATTTGGAAATAAGATCTTTCAAATAAATTAATTCTTTAGACAGTTGAAACATGTCTGAAAGCCCCAAAGTGTTGCAAATATTAACCACTTTTACATAAATCTTTCTAGAATGCATTATATTTTAGGGCACACTGATCATAATCTAATGTTTTCCTAATGATTCAGGGTCAAGGCTATGACTATCAGTAGCCATTCCCTGAGGTCTATGAGATGTTAGTCTGCTTTCCTTTACACCAAGATTTCTCAACTTACTGTCATTTGGGTCTAGAAAATCCTTTGACGTGGGAGTATAGCCTGTGCATTTTGGACGTTTAGCAGCATCCCTGGCTTGTACCCACTAGGTCACAGTAGCACCACATCTTCAGTGGTGATAGCCAATAATGTCTAAAAACAACTACGTACACCATCATCACATATTCTCAACATTGTATAGGAAGCCCTATTCAATACAATAGAAAAGAAAAAGACAAAGAAAAAGAAGGGAAAGATAAAAATATTGGAAAACAGAAAAAGCACTATCTTTATTTGCAGAAGACATGTCTATGTAAATAAAAAATTCAAAATGATCTGCAAACTATTAGAATTAATAAGTGAATTTAGAGTGCCACTAAAAACAAAATCAATATACAAAGTGTAACTGTGTTTCTATGACCTAAGGAAAAAACAACTGGAAATTGAAATTTTACCTATTTACTTACTTACTTTTTTTTTGATGTTTTATTTATGTATTTATTTATTTATTTTTAAAAACTTTTTTTTAATGTTTATTTTTGAGACAGAGAGAGAGACAGAGCATGAGCAGGGGAGGGACAGAGAGAGGGAGACACAGAATCCGAAGCAGGCTCCAGGCTCTGGGCTGTCAGCACAGACCCTGACATGGGACTCAAACTCACAAACTATGAGATCATGACCTGAACCGAAGTTGGACACTTAACCAACTGAGCCACTCAGGCACCCCTAAATTTTAAAAAATACTGTATACAATCTCATAAAAAATAAAATAACTAGAAATGAACCTAACAAAAGATGTATATGACCACTATACTGAAACTATGAAATATTAAAGAGACAGTAAAGAAGACCTAAATAAGTCAAGACATGGAACATATTAATGGATTGGAGGAATTAAACATTAAGATTTAATTAAGATTAAGAATTTAAGATTAAGATTAAGATTTGGGGGTGCCTGGGTGGCTCAGTTGGTTAAGCATCTGACTTCAGCTCAGGTCATGATCTTGCAGTCCATGAGTTCGAGCCCCGTGTTGGGCTCTGTGCTGACAGCTCAGAACCTGGAGCCTGCTTCTGATTCTGTGTCTCCCTCTCTCTCTGCCCCTCCCCAACTCATACTCTCTCTCTCTCTCTCTCTCTCTCTCTCTCTCAAAAATAAAGATTAAAAAAAAATTTTTTTTAAAAGATTAAGATTTGATTTTCCTCAAACTTATCTATAGATCCAGTGAAATTGAAAGCTAAATACCAGGGAGGGGAAAAAATTATATGGAAATTTAAAGAACTTAGAAAGACAAATGTTGAAATAGAACAAATTTGGAGAAACAATACCACCAGATGGCAAGACGTATTATAAAGCTAGAGTAATTTAGAGAGTGTGATATTGGACCAATGGAATGGAAAAAAGAATCGCATTTAAACCAACACATGAATACAATCAAATTTGTAGAATATGGACTAAATATAAATCCAACGCAAAAAATTGCCACTGAAATTCTGTAATGAAAAAAATGATAATTTTTAGTAAATGGTATTGGAACTATTTGATATCCATATGGAGAAAACGAACCTTGAGGCCTACCTCCTACCATACAAAAAAACCAATTTGAGTTCATCATAGACATAAATATAAAAAGAAGAAAACATATAAAAAATGCTTTTGAAAAAATATACATGACCTCAGGCAGAAAAATACTTCTTAAGCAAGATGCAAAGGCACTAACCATAAACGAAAATACTATTAAATTGGATTTTATTTAATCCTAAGAATTTATGTTCATCGAAAGACAAGAATAAGAAAGTGAAAAGACAGGTCAGAGAGTAGGAGAATATATCTATAGCACAAAAATCCAACAAGGACTCACATACGGAATATATCTTTTAAAAACTGTTTTAAACTGAGTAAAAGAAATGACCAGATATGTTGTAAAAGAAGACATACAAATAACCAATGAACATATGGAAATGGGCCCCAAGTTACTACTCATCAGGGAAAGTCATTTTAAGCCACAAAGAGATACCATCACATGTCAGCAGAATGAAAAAAGCTGAAAAGACTGACAATTTTACCAAGAGTTGACAAGAATGTCTGGCAACTGGATTGCTGGTAGAAGTGTAAATTGGCACAACTCCTTTGGAAAACTGTTTAGCAGTGACTCCTAAAGTTAACTATCTACCCACTCCACCACTCAGCAATTACACTTCTATGTATATACCCAAAAGAAAAAAATAGTTATCCCTAGTTAGGGTCACCTGGGTGGCGCCATTGGTTAAGCGTCCAACTCTTAATGTCAGATCAGGTCATGATCTCATGGTCTGTGGGTTCAAGCACCATGCCGGGCTCTGTGCTGACAGTGCAGAACCTGTTTGGGATTCTCTCTCTCTCTCTCTCTGTCCCTCCCCCACTTGCATTCTCTCTCTCTCAAAATAAATAAATATTTTAAAAAATAGTTATGCTAAGTTGCAGGCATATCTATTCTATTCAATGTCCTTAATGGACAATGGAGGATGAGGCTTTGACTATCTTTTCTCCCCCATGTCAAACACAAGCACACACACTTTCTATCCTTAATACAGTTTCTATATCATAGAGCTTAAAAATATCATGAGGCCTCAAATGGAAAAACCCAACAGACTGCCAAGCAGAAACAAGTGTTTTAAAACCTATACTTTTGAGTACAGTCTATAAAACTCCAGGACATCAAAGATAATTAGACAATCCTATAAGCTACCTTAAAAATGGGCCATCTAGAACAGAAGGAGAATCAAATTTATATCAGGCATTTTAAAAGCAACATAGGTGACTGTTTTTAAAAAGGAGTGATACCTTTCAAGATCTAGAGGGATATAACTTTGAACATAAATTCTATATTCAGACAAACTATCATCCAACAGTAAAGAAAAAATATGATCAGATATGTAAAGATCCTCTTGTATACCAGCTGTAAAGTACATGTAAATAATTCTCCCTGGAGTTGCTCAGTGCACAGCTTGTGAAGTGTGTCTGGAAACCCTGATCCACAGATTCTTGAAAGTTCCCTAAATTCAAGAGTAACCATCAGAAGAATGGACATTTTCTCAACCAATATAGTAAAATTACACAATGACCAAAAAAACAAACAAACAAACAAACAAAAAAACCCAAAAAAAACAAAAACACCTTAATTGCTCCAAAAGAAAGGAAGAATAAAATAATGTTTAAATGTGTAGAAAATAAAATATCATGGAACTGTTAGGAGAATTATCCTCCCATTGTAAATAATTAGAAAACTGGACAAAGTAAATGAAACAACTCTTTTCAGACATTGGACAATAGGCAGCATTGACCTGTGATCCCCGAGAATGAAGCAAACAAGATGAGCCCTATGATTTTCTTGGCTTTCCGCCAGGTAGCAGTTTCTAGGCAGCTCAAGGAGGGAATTATACATATCCCAGTATCCTCATTGAGTTGAGAAGACAGAAATTGAAATTCAGAGAAGTCAAAATGACATTTATGGAGCAGAGTGCCAGAGATGAGAAAACTGTAAAGAGACAACTATAAAGATCTGCAAAGGAGTCCTCTTTTGGCAGAGTGATGATCTACACAACCATAGAATAAAACTCTGTGAGGTTGGGAATAGGGTGAACCATTCCCGTAATGGGGCTATGAACAGTTCACCAGTCAGAGTGGAGAAACTTCATAATACGCAGAGCATTCTGTGGAGATGGCAAAAAAGTCAGACTCTAGAGTGGGGCTAACCTAGCCCAAGAGTAAAGATTGTTTTAAACCCACAGGAGCAAAGTTTAAAAGAATCAAAAGGTTGAAACTGATCTGCATAATTTGATCTTGCTAGAACAAAATACAATGAAAGAACAAAATCAGGAGTGTGGAATCCAATGAGAAATCAGAAATAATCAGGCATCTAAAGAAGCGTAAGAGGGGCGCCTGGGTGGCTCAGTCGGTTAAGCCTCCGACTTTGGCTCAGGTCATGATCTCACAGTCCGTGAGTTTGTCTGTGCTGACAGCTCAGAGCCTGGAGCCTGCTTCCATTTCTGTGTCTCCCTCTCTCTCTGCACCTCCCCCACTCACACTCTGTCTCTCTCTCTCTCAAAAATAAATAAACATTAAAAAACAATTTAAAGAAGCATAAGAATGTCACATAACCACGATAAAAATCCATTTATAGAAAAGAACAGGAAATGTTGAGTATGATAAATTTTCAGACAATGACTTTAAAATACCAATAATTAATATTACATACTCAAATATTTAAAGGAAAAAAATGAACATAATGAGAAGAATTAAAGATATAAAAATTACCTAAATGGAGTTTTAAAGGATAAAAAAAATACAAAGGATGGGATTAACAGAAGAAAAAATTAGTGAACATAAAGGTATAGCAAGAGAAAATATCCAAAGAATAAAGAACACACAAAGAAAAATAGGATTGTCAAAAAAATGAATAAAACCCTAGTGACCTGTAGGACAGTAAACAGACTAATATGCCAATAATTAGAGTATCAGTAGGAAAAAATACGGGGGCATGGAAAGACAGAGAAAATATCTGAAGAACTACTGGATGAATATTTTCTAAATTTAATGAAAATTATAAACATAAAAGTCCAAGAAACTGAACAAACATCAAGTAAAATAAACATAGGGAAAAACCACACCAACTACCTTATAATGGTATTATTGAAAAACAGTCATGACAAATTTTTAAATAAGCCAGAAAAATAGACATATTACATAGAAAGCTATAAAAATTGGAAAAGATTTTTGTCAGAAACTAGAAAACTAGAAAATAGTGAAATGACATATATAAAGTACTATCAAAATCAAAAACATCAATGTAGAATTCTACAGCCAGCCAAAACATATTTCAAAAATGGAGGTAAAATACTTTGCAGACAAATCATAGCTTAGAAAATACATCACCAGCACACATGCACTAGAAGAAAAGATGTTCTTCAAACAGAAAAAGATACCTGATAGAAATGTGTAACTGCACGAAGGAGTAATCAGCATCAGAAATGGTAAATATGTAAGTAAATATGAAAGATACTTTCTTTGATTTTCTATTTCTTTAGAAGATCATTGACTTCATGGGGCACCTGGGTAGCTTAGTCGGTTGAGCGTCAAACTTGATTTCGGCTCAGGTCATGATCTCACGGTTTGTGGATCAAGCCCAGTGTCGACCTCCACATTGATAGGATGGAACCTGCTTCAGATTCTTTCTCACCCTCTCTCTCTCTCTGCCCCTCCCTGCTTATGCTCCTCTCTCTGTCTCTGTCAAAATAAATAAATAAACTTTTTTAAGATGATTGACCTCTTTTTTTTTTAACGTTTATTTATCTATTTTTGAGATAGTGAGCAGGAGAGGGGCAGAGAGAGAGGGAGACAGAATCCCAAACAGGGTCCGTGCTGTCTGCACAGAGCCCGATATAGGGCTTGAAATCATGAATCACAAGATCATGACCTGAGCCAAAATCAAGAGTCAGACGCTTAACCGAATGAGCCACCCAGGTGCTCTGAAGATCACTGACTTCTTACAGCAAAAATAGAAACAGTGATATAGGGACTATTATCTCCATTTTATAGATGAGAAAACTGAAACAGAGTGGTTAAGTAATTCGCCCTAAGTGGAAGAACTTACATTTGAATCCAGATAATCTTTGCATTAAGCCTCTATGTTATAAAGTATAATGTGCAATGTAGACTACAATATATATTATACAATATAATATTATATAATATGTAATTATTATACAATTATTATTTATACTGTATGTTACATATAGTGTATTGGAATATATTCAAGTATATATAAACATTCCAATATACTATTGGAAATATAGTAATATTATTATATATTATCCAATAGTTCATTGTTAAATATAACAATGGTCATAACTGATAAAAAGGAAAAGGATATGAGATTGAAAGTGCTGATCTTAGTTTTATCTATAATGTCTTAATGTTTTTAACTTTATTTAATTCCAGTATAGTTATACAGTGTTATATTAGTTTCAGGTATATAATATAGTGACACAACACTTCCATACAACAACTGGTGCTCATCACAATAAGTGCACCCTTTAATCCCCATCGCCTATTTCACCCATCCCCCACTCCTCTCCCCTCTGATACCCATCAATTTGTTCTCTCTAGTTAAGAGTCTGTTTCTTGGTTTGTCTCTCTCTCTCTTTAATTTTCCTTTGCTCATTTCTTTTGTTTCTTAAATTCCACATGAGTGAAATCATATAGTATTTGTATTTCTCTGACTGACTTACTTCACTTAGCACAACACTAACTCCAATCATGTTGCAAATGGCAAGATTTCATTCTTTTTATGGCTGAATAATACATATATATATATATATATATATATATATATACACCACAACTTCATTATCCATTCCTCTATTGATGGATACTGGGCTGCTTCCATAATTTGGCTATTGTAAATAATGTTGCAATAAACATAGGGGTGTATGTATCCCTTTGAATTAGTGTTTTTGTAGTTTGGGGGTAAATACCAAGTAATGCAATTGCCAGATCATAGGGTAGTTCTATTTTTAACTTTTTGAGGAAACTCTATACTGTTTTCCATAATGTCTTAATTTTTATAAAAATGAATGTATCCAGGTAATACTTATGTAATCCAAAGATTTTTAAAATGTAGGTAGAGCACACACATAGAAGAAAAGTTTATGTACCAATAATGAGTAGAAAGAACAGAATACAATAGAAAGAAAAGATTAGCATCAATAATAAATTCTTAGCTTGATAGCATTTCCACAAAATGAATGATTTAATATATTTTAAGTACACATGATCATGTGCAAAAAATGAAAATATTTCTGTATGTGTCTTCTGGAGGAGCATGAGATCACCATTCTTACAATTAAACTTAAACCATAGAATAGATAACAGTAGCTAGCATTTTAATACTAGTCCACAGATGATTATGAGTTTGTGAATGCATTCTATCATTTAAACTATTTATGAAAGATGACAATTCATTCAATATTCAGAAAAACTGTAGAGAGCACCAGGCAATATTGTAAAAAATAGGAATATACTATTTAATAAGAAATACACATAGCTCCTGCCTTCATGGAACTTGTAGTCCAAGTAGAAGAAGAGACTTTAAATTACCATTTAACAGAATTAAATCAACCATGTAACAGAACAGAGTTCAGAAACAAACTCACACTTATTTATGATGAAATTAATGCATTACAAGTATGGTCTTTTCAATAAACTGGATATGAAAAATATATTTATTTATTCATTTTTATAATTATATATTTCACACCATACACAAAAACTATTTTTATATGGGTAGTAGAACTAAATATAAAACAATAGGCTTCTAGAAAAATGAAAACAGGAGAATATAGTCATGATTCTAGGGTAGGCAATACTTCTTTTAAATAAGATACAAAAATCCACAAAGAAAAATATTGATAAATTATACTTCATTAAAAACAAGAGCATCTGTTCTTAGAAGACACCCTCAGAAATCTTAAAGACAAGCCAAGGACTAGGAGATAACATACAAGATATATTAAAAAATATACAAACACAAAACCCCTCACATATCAATAAGAAAAAAAAAAAATGGTAGCCCAAAGACTTGAATAAGAATTTCACAAAACAGTACATACAAATGGCCAACAAAAGGATATTCAACTTCATTAGTCATTAGATGCAAATTATAAAACACAATAAAGATACCATTATGCACACACAAGAATGACTGAATAAAAAATACTGACAGTACCAAATGTTAGCAAGAATGTAAAGTCACTAAAATTTTCATACACTTCTCTTTTTTTAATGTTTATTTTGAGAAAGAGAGAGAGCAAACACATGCACACAGAAGCCAGGGAGGGGCAGAGAGAAGGAGAGAGAGAATCCCAAGAAGGCTGTGAGGTGGGGCTCTATTCCAAACCACGAGACCAGGACCAAAGCCAAAACTTAGAGCTGGGACACCCAACCAACTGAGCCACCCAGGCACCCCAATTCTCATACATTTCTGGTGGGAGTTTAAATAAGTACAATGTCATTGGAAAATTGTTTGGCAATATCTATTAAAGCTAAACATATGTCTACCCTATGACCCTGCAATCCACTCCTACATATATGCAGAATAGAAATGTATAGATCTTCAAAAGCAAAAGACAAAAACAAAAATGGATATAAGGATATAAGAATATTAATCATAGTAGTAGCATTCATATCTGCTGAAAACTGGAAACACCCAAATGTCAGTAAACTAAAGAATAAATTGTGGTATACTCATTGAAAAGGATGGGAAAGGAAGATTATTGACATACAAACCATGAATTTCACAAACATAATATTGAGCAAAAGAAGACCTCAAAAATACATACTGATTTATTTATTCTATGTATGTGAAATTAAAGAAAATACAAAAGTGATCTATGATGGCAGAAGTCAAGATAGTGGTTACCCTGAAGGCAGTTGTTATTGGAAGAAGGCATAAGTGGATTTCTGGTGTGCTGCTAATGTCCTATTTCTTGGTTTGGATGGGTAATAAAATGGGTGTGTTTATTTCATAAAAATTCATCAAGATATACATCTATGATTAGTACACATTTTTGTATAATGTATACTTCAACTAAAAAAATTACTTAAAGAAAAATCAGTAATTGTAACAGAGTTTTAGAAAATAGCAGGATGATATACAAGTACATCATGGAGTACAGAGAAATCAGGGCTGGGGTCTTCTAGGACATAATATTTAAGTTGAACTATAAGAATTAGCTAGGGAAGAGTGTGTGATGTGTGGGAGGTTCAAATGGGGAGACTCCTCCAGAAAAGGAAGAATTTGAGCAAAAGCTTAGAAGCATAAAAAAGCATAAATTATTCAAGATACTGACAGAAGATTGACAAGAGCAAAGAGAGCTGGGGCAGAAGTGACAAGAAGTGAGGCTGGAGACACACACAGAGTGGGGCCTTAAAGGCCAGATTAAGAGTTTTGAATTCCATCTCATGAGCAACAGAAATGCATAAATGGACTTTTAGCACAGACTGACATGACCTGGTTTATATTATGGGAAGATGGCTACCGTGTGAAGAATTGACTAGGAAAAAAGGAGAAGCTGGAGTGGAGAGACAGTTTAGGAGGTTGCTGTGGTAGTCCAGGTGAGAAATGACAGTGACATTTGTCTGGACAGAAGGAATAGAGTGACATTTGTCTGGACAGGATGTACATTGATGATTGGATGTAACATCTGAAGGAAAGCCACAAGTCAGAAAGGTTTCCCAAGGATCTTCCCAAACAATTGGGTGAATAAATATGCCAAGTTACTGAAATAAGAAAACCTGGAGAGTGATTGCATCAAGGCAAGAAGATGTATTCACTTTGGACATGTTGAGCTTGAGATCTCTACAGGACACCTAGAATGCGGTCTCAAATAGGCAGCTGGATATATAGATATGAAATTCAGGAGAGGGGCTTAATAGGGTTAGCAATTCCATTTTTTATTGATAACAGAATGTACAGGAGGGTAATATTGTGCTACATTAACATATACTTTCCCCCCCCCTCACAATTTTACCCCATAACCCTCCTTCATTCAAGCAACAGAACTTTACCATAAGACATTAATTGCATGAAGAGAACAAAAGTGTCAAATTCTAGACTTCCCAGTTAAGGCTTTGAACATTCCAAGATCCAAATTTTGCATAATAAACAACAGATTTGGAAGAATACACAATCAATTAGTTTTGCTGCCCCAGGAAAGATAAAAAGTTTGAGGGATGGGGTGGAAAAATTTAGAGAAATAACAGACCTCGGACTTAGGTTATTTCTCTGATAAGGAACCCTATTCATCATGTTCCACTTCTACCTACTGAGTCTTATGTGGGAAAGAAAAAATAACAGAAATCCCAGATATATTAAGGGGTTAAATATCAGAGGAAACCATACCTTAGATCTCAGGTAGAGACCAGAGAAGTAACATGTCCTTCAGAGTTGCCTCAACGTGGCCCAGGGTAACCAAGCAAACCGGCCTCAAATAGCCTGAGTTTCCCATGCCCCAGTAAGGCACAAGAAGATCACAGATGCAGCTGAGAGAGAGAAGATCTGAATTCTAAGGACCTTTTGGTCAACATGAGAAAAACATGACAATGATTTCAATGGATTTACGATCAAAGAATAGATGGGGACATGGATGTATCAAAGAATCTTACTAAGATGCCATTCTCTTGACCCTAATTTACCTAATGGATCAGTTAGCTCTTGTTATAAAAATGCTGCATAACAAACTATCCCAAAACTCAGTGGTTTAGAATAATAACCATTTATTTACTTAATATGCTTGCAGGTCAGCTGGGAGTTCACTGACTTAGGCTGCTGTAACTGGGGATAAGTTCTGCTATACATGTCTCTCACACTTTTCCTGGAATTAGTAGGCTAAGCCAGGCTTTTTTTTTTTTTTTCCTAATGTTGACAGTGAAGGCCGGAGAGAGAGCAAACTCAACTCTACATACATGTTTCAAGACTCTGATCACATCATGCTTGCCAATATCCCACTGACTAAAGCAGATCCCAGAGTCAAGGGCTGTGGATAATCTTGTCTACAATTGGAGGGCAATACACAGCTACATGATAAGGAAATGGTAAAGGATTGGGGCCATTAATTCTGTCTCTGCCACATCCAAACTTAGATGCAGCCACTGGAAGAGGGGGGGAAGAAAACAACGATGGGACTGTAACAAGGTAAAAACTTGTTATAAAAAATAAAACCATTTGCTTCCACATTGCTTTCACATCTAGGATTTTGATTTTTTTTAACGTTTATTCATTTTTGAGAGATGGAGAGAGACAGAGCATGAGGGGGGGAGGGGCAGAGAGAGAGGAAGACACAGAATCTGAGGCAGGCTCCAGGCTCTGAGCTGTCAGCACAGAGCCCGACGTGGGGCTCAAACACACAGACCGTGAGATCATGACCTGAGCTGAAGTCAGATGCTTAACCGACTGAGACACCCAGGCGCCCCATCACTTCCAGGATTTTGACTTGAGATTCCAGCTGTGACAGATAGGAATATTAAAATTTGAGTAGAAACAAAATGCAAAGGAAGTCCATCATCTCATTCTGACGTCAGAGTAACATCACTAAATAAGACACTATTTGATCTACGTTACAGAAAATAAGTAGGAGTTCAAACAATTGAGGTGAAGCAGAAGCACAGAATTATGAAAATTATTTTTTGCAATGGCAAATATTTTTGTGGCTGCACAAGGTGGAATTATTCTCTTCAGACCAGACACCTACCAACAAGAGGAATCCATGGCAGTTGTTATCTTTCTATTTTCTCATTGCTCAGAAAGAAGGATGAGAGGGGCATGGCTTGCCTTCTGCAGCCAGGAACTGGGCAAGAGGAAGAATATGTGTGTCAAGGTGGGAGTAGGTATGGGAGGTCTGAGATGGACAGACAGTTCATTCCCAAGTAAAAAGCAGATGGAGAGACGTAGGGGAAGCAGAGAGAGAAGCCAATAAAGCTGGAAAAGGATTAGAGAAAATCACAGGAGGACCCATTTAACCCTAATTTCTGTGGTTTTTCTGATGAAGATGTGGTGTTAATGGTTTCAGAGTTAATCGGAGAGCCATGTGTCTTCAATCTTAGATATAAACCAGATGAAAACAGACATCCCACTTAAGTGGTATTTTAGTGACACAAAGGCTGAAAGAAAAAAAAAAAAAAGATTTGCATAGTAATGACTCTATCATTGCTTTAAAGCTGTGCAGTATTTCCAGAGCCCCTAAAACCACCAAATCAGGAATTCAAACCACACCCTGGGAAGGCTGGGCTTCCTTTTGTTAAAAAGAAAAACTGAGGATCTCTGAGGTCAGTTACCCAGGCAGTGCAAATCAAAAGTCCTGACTCCCTCTAACCACTGGAATATTTGCCATGTGGAACTACACCCACCTAGGACATTGCCAAAACCCCAAGAAAGTACCATGACTAAGATCCGTGTCTTTTTCTGGGTACTATTTCCACAGAAAGCTTCTTATGTCTCTTCCCTGACATTTCACAAAATAGAGTTTTCTCTATTTGGAAAAATAGAGGAGAGGAAAAAATATGCCTGAGAAAAGGCCAAGTGTGAAGAAGAATTTGATTTTGGCATCCCATTTAAAAGTTTCTACTTCCTTCCCCAACCTATGTATGGCTTATTGCCGAACCAACACCACTAAGAGAATACAGTGTCTGGTTCTACAAAACACTACACCAGGAGCAAAAGCATTGATCAGATGGATAAATAGTAACAATAGCTAATAATCAGTAAATTGCTACTATGTACCACACCTGCTCCTAGGAATTTTATATATAAAACTCATAAGATGTTGACAATGAATTTATGAAGCTGGTACTTTTATCACCCCCATTTGATAGATGGGAAAGCTGAAGCATGAAGAGGTTATGTAACTTTCCTAACACAATAAGTGGCAAAGCCGAGATTCACCCCGAGAAATCTGATTCCAAGGTTCATATGCTTAAGCACTATGTATATGGATTCTTAAAGAAAAAATTAGAAATAACACCACTCTCACATTAAACTTTTCCAGAGAATAGAAAAAGAACACTTTCCAACTTATCTTATGGGACTATAAACTTCACTCAGAACTGACAAGAATATAACAAAAAAGGAAAATTACAAGCCAGTCTGTCTTGTGAAGATAGAAGCAAAGTATACGATACCAAATACTAGCAATTGCTTTCAGAGAATTCTTATAAATAAATAAGAGAAATACAATCTGACGGAAAAAATGGAATTTCACGGAAGATATCCAAACGGTAAGTAAACATATTTCTTAAGTGTTCAACATCATCGGTCATCAGAGAAAGGCAAATTAAAGCCACAGTTTGTCCACCAGAATTACTAAAATGAAAACGACTGATGATATCAGGAGTTGGTGAGGATGTAAAATAAGAGGAACTCTTGAGGCGCCTGGGTGGCTCAGTCGGTTAAGCGTCCGACTTCAGCTCAGGTCACGATCTCACACTCCGTGAGTTTGAGCCCCGCGTCCGGGCTCTGGGCCGATGGCTCAGAGCCTGGAGCCTGCTTCCGATTCTATGTCTCCCTCTCTCTCTGCCCCTCCCCCATTCATGCTCTGTCTCTCTCTGTCTCAAAAATAAATAAACGTTAAAAAAAATTAAAAAAAAAAAAAAAGAGGAACTCTCACACACCACTGATGAGAGCATAAATTAGCACCCTTTTGAGAAGAGTGTAGAAGCATCTGCCAAAAGTGAACACACACACACACACACATACTCTGTGGCCCGGAAATTCCACTCCTACATTTATACTCAACAGAAATTCATACATGCACACCAAAAGGCATAAACAAAAATGTTCACAGCATCTTTATTCATTTAGGAAACAACCTAAATATCCATTAACAGTGGAATGGAGAAACAAATTGTGTTATATTTATACCATGAGGTGCTATACAGCAGTGAAAATGAAATATTGCTGTTCACAAGAGCTTGAAGGAATCTCACAAATTATAATGTTGAGCACAAGAAGCCAGACACAAAGTGCACATACGTTATGATTCCATTTATATATTGTTTTAAAATAGACAAAACAAATCTATGGTGATAGAAGTCAGGACAGTGCTTACATCCGGGAGGAAGCTGTAGTGATTGGTAAAAGAAAAAGGAAGGTGCCAGGAATGCTTCATTTCTTGGCCTGGTCATTGGTTACATGAAAGTGTTCACTTGATGTTCCAGGTCTAGTTTGAGAAGTAGCACCTTGGTGAGAGATGTGGGCTAATCCAAGTTCATGGTATACATTAAGTGAACATGGTTCAACCAGATGAGAAAGACGTTAAGCAGAATTGACTTCAAAGTCACCTAAACATTCATTGCTTAATTTATTGAGTATCTAAAATATTCCTAGAACAATGTTAAGTCCTGAGAGTGAAAACATGAAAAGACAAACGTCCTATCAGCAGATTGTTCACAACCTAACTGAAAGAGATGTGTCAAAATAATTGATTTCAAACCATAGTGTGCAATCATGGAACTGTGCAAATTGTTTTGAGAGT
This sequence comes from Panthera pardus, assembly GCF_024362965.1. Classification (NCBI taxonomy): domain Eukaryota; kingdom Metazoa; phylum Chordata; class Mammalia; order Carnivora; family Felidae; genus Panthera; species Panthera pardus. The sequence continues at coordinate 82,152,052 of NW_026526688.1, read as the reverse complement.
TTAGGGAAGCCAGGGAATTTCAACCTCCTAAGAGTTTTGCAGGTGAAAGGGCTTAATGGAGGGTGGCAGAGGGAGGGGGTCTGGGAGAAGTATTTGGCTCAGAATTGACAGCATTTGCAAAAGAGAACACAGAGAGATAGTACTGTGAATTCTAGGAATGTTGGGTGGGTGTTTAGGAATGGCTAGAGCTTAAAATGCAAGATCCAGAATAGTGGGAGGTGAGGGGTGCCTGGGTGGCTCAGTCGGTTAAGCATCTGACTCTTGATTGACTCCTGATTTCGGTTCAGGTCATGATCTCACCATTTGTAAGATCAAGCCCTCCCCCACCTCTCCCCCTGCCAGTCTGGCTTTGCACTGACAGCATGGAAACTGCTTGGGATTCTCTGTCTCCTCTCTCTCTGCCCCTCCTTTCTGCTTGTGTGCACTCTCTCAAAATAAGTAAACATTAAAAGAAAAAAAAAAAAGAATCTTGGATTTTTATCCTGTAGCACATGGGAGCTAACTGAAGAATTTTTATTTAATCCAATGTAAAGGATAGACGGGGGGAAGGTTAAGATTGGAGACTGGTAGGAGGTTTTTGCAGAAATTCAGATATATGTGTCAGGTTTTGCCACAGTAATACACAATCCAAAATCTTAGTGGCTTACAACAACAAATACTCATTTCCTCCAAAACCTTTGTATCTTACAACAACGTACATTTAATTCTTACTCATGGGTCTGCTGGTCAGTTGTGGGTTGGTTTTAATTCAGGGGGGCTGTGCAGGGCTGAGTGGGGCTTGGCTTGGCTCCAAGACATGGCAGATCATTCATGGTGTGCTCCATGGATCTTCCATTTGGGGACACAGGATGAAGGAGCAATGGCTTCTCTGGGTCACGCTCTTCTACTGATGGGTGACAGGAGTGCAGGGGAGGTGGCAGGAATAATCAGTGTCTCCTAAAGTCCCTGCTCAGAGCTAGCACACCATCCCTGATGCCCACACCACACTCATCAAAGTCACACGGCCAAGCTCAATGTCTACAGGACGCTCCATCTCTACCCATAGAGTAAGGAAGAGAACAGTAGATATTTACTGAACATATTAACTCAATCTACTACATCAGGAGAAAGATGATGAACACCTAACCTAAGGCAGACAGAGTAGGGTTAGACAAGAGGGGGTCAGGAAAGCTGAGATTATAACCAGAGTTCTGGGGTCCCGGCTAGTTGGGATGGGCAGGGATGGACTGCCTTGTCAGGACACTAGGAGACTAAATCAGAAGCTTTAACTCAGGGAAGTGCCTGATTAGAGTTGGATAGTCAATCTAAATCAAAGCATTAGGCCAAGATGGAAATAAAAGGATACACCTCTTAAAAGGAGCTAATGGAAGAGAAGATTGCAATGAGTGGGAGGAGCAGAGTTATTAACAATATTAAACTAATCTCAGTTCTGCGGCAACGAGTTCTGGAAATGCAGTCCCAGAACAGAAAGAGAATGATAGGATTGATGTAGGAGGAAAGGGAGAGGGGAGTATTTAGGATGGCTCCTAGTTTTCTAGTCTAAGAAACTGGGTGGATACCGGTGTCATCTGCTGAATTGTGGAACACAAAAGGAGAGAGTGTTTCAGAGAGAAGATGGTAAGTTCCGTTGAGTTTGGTTTTTAGATTTGAGTCATCTAGATGGACATAACTAGTGGAGAATTGAATATCAAGCTATAGAACTCCCTTGTGTCTTTCATCTGTTTTCACATCTGAAAATGCCCCCTCTCTCCTCTATTACCTAGCCAGAGTCTTAAATGTTCAAGATCATTTACATTCCTGAGTTGCCTTTCTTCTCTGGGCTGCTTGCATTTAGAATTAGCATGCCTCATTTAACACTGATCATTTGTGTTATACCCACACCTCCATGCACATTAATCTTGTCCCTTAAACTAAACTATAAATTCCATGAGGACAAGACTTTGTATGTCTTTAATATCTCCTATGGAACTTAGCACAGTAATAGGCAAAAACCTAAATTAAAAAACTGAAAAATGCATGGATGATTAACTACCTCAGTGAAGAATAATAATCAGTGACTAGTATCCTAAGTAATGACGTAGTATCTCTGTAAAGATCATTTTAAAAGGTATTTCTTTTTATTTGGAGAGTACATCTACAAATTTTCTTTAAAATTGCACATTTTTTACTTAGTTTCAACATTTATGATAATTCTTATTTTTTAAGCATTTATCTCCTGGTGTGTATGTACGTGACTGTATCTTTGTTCAAGAAATATTGTTACAATTTTAACTTAGATGCATGTTGAGTGGCAGAGAAAAGTCAGCCTGGTATAAAACGTAGGCCATAACAATCAATAGTATCAAGGGTTCACAATTATTTATTTTTGAGAGAGAGACAATGTGAACAGGGAGGGGCAGAGAGACAGAGGGAGACACAGAATCCGAAGCAGGCTCCAGGCTCCAAGCTGTCAGCACAGAACCCGACCCGAGGCTCCAACTCATGAACCACGAGATCATGACTTGAGCCAAAGTCGGACACTTAGCTGGCTGAGCCACCAACGTGCCCCAAGACTTCACAGTTTAGATAGTCAACTATTTTGTGGTTTTGTTCCAGGAAGACACCAATCAAAAGAGATAGTACATGTTGCAAATGTAAAAATACCAAGAAACACTAAGTATTTTCTAAAGGCATGGTTATGATTCTTTTTTTTTTAATCCTTATTTATTTTTGAGAGAGAGAGAGAGACAAAGCATGAGCAGGAGAGGGGACAGCAGGCTCTAGACTCTGAGCTGTCAGCACAGAGCCCAACGTGGGGCTCAAACTCACAAGAGCCGTGAGATCATGACCTGAGTTGAAGTCAGACACTTAACAACCTAGGCGCCCAGACATGGTTATGATTCTTTACATTAAATCACTGTTCATTGTTATAAGAAGATAAGCAGAGGTACAGTTTGATAAGCTCATGCCAACACCACTTTTTGTTTTGGAGTCAAGAAAAGAAGATAGGTCCCTGACTTCCAGACCAGAGCTCTAAGACCAACTAAGTATAAACTCCTAACTAACTGCTGGATCCCAATAGGGCAAGAATAAAAGATATAGTTGGGGCAGCTAAAATTAAAAGGAATGTTTTTAAATCTCCTAGTTCTTTTTTTAAAGGTAGGCTTCAAAAAACTTAATTTTGTGAGGTATTCAACAGGGACCTGGAAAACTGCTCTTAGCATTTTAACATAAATTAAAAATCATTTAAGCAGACGTCTCTATTCAGCTCTTGCCAACTGCACATTTATTTTTCTGGTCAAGGAGGCTTTGCTGCTGCAAATGAAGGGAAATGAAGGCATTAGGGCTTGGGCATATCAGTTGAAAAAAAAAAGGAAGTAAATGTGGATGTTGGATTAATTTCTCTCATATTCACAATTCCATTTACACGGGCAAGGAATTTGCCCCCCTACGAGGTACTCTTGAAAACATTCTCTGAAAAATTAGGTTGCTGTGTAGAATCTGGAGTTGCTGCAAGTGTTCCTTAAAAGCTCATTAGCCCTCCAGAGAGCTAGGAACATAAAACAGCTCCAGACCTAATGAGAGCTCAGTAAACAGGTTTCCACTGCACCTGTATTGAGAGATGGGTGGACCTCCAAGGAGTCTGGGAGCTTAGTTCCATTTTGGACAAGCAACCTCAAGAGTGGGGGATGGGAAATGGGGAAATGAAGGATAAAACCTTACTTGCTAATTCTAAACATATGTAGCCTGCACATTGGTGAGTTGAGGTTGGCAAAGGGTAAAACGAAATCTCACTGAACTGCTTTCCTCAGTGACAGTTATATTTGCTGATTTTTCCACTGACACCCAGCTTTGGAGTCTCCATTTTCCTAATTTGGGAACAACAGAGGGCAGTCATCACTCATGTCTCAATACAACACTTGACATGCATGTTTTCATATAAGGAAGATCATCTTCTGTAAACCTTCAAAACATCACTCTCACTCAGCAGAGAGAGGAGAAATTTATATACCCACAGTCCGGTGGACTCAAAGTCACCACAGACTGTACCTCTCCCTTTCCTTCTTGGCTTCCTCCATTTCCCAAAGCACAACCAGCGGCTGAATAGAATATGGCACAAGAGGTTTCTTCTCCACCCATTCTCCCCTATTAATAGAACATGGCAGAGGAAAAACTCTGTGACTGTCAATTCAACTGCTAACTCAATTAAAGATGGTCCATCTGGAGTCATAATCAATCAGGAGTCTATTCCATCAGAATGAGAAAAGGGAGCTGGAAAGGGATATAACCAGTTACTTGTCATGGAACCTGATAATCACATGCACCAGGAAATTGTACATAGAAACTGCAGAGAAGACAGAATAAATATATCCTATCATAACTAATATAGTAAAAAAACTTCTTTTTCATAGTGATTAAGCTAGGATTGACTAGGAAGTAAAGGAAATGTGTGACTATTTTATTAACTCTTTATTACGGTTCAAGTACTTCCTATAGCAAAACCTTATTCATTTAAAATAAGCTCTAAGGAAATAAGTTCCCTTACTTCTCCTCCACACTTCTCGCATTGAATTTCGCCCGGTAGGTTGTGAAAGGAACTAACCTACTAATTGTAGCCCCATTTAAAATATAAATCGTGGGGCACCTGGGTGGCTCAGTTGGTTAAGCGTCGGACTTCGGCTCAGGTCATGATCTCACGGTTCATGGGTTCGAGCCCCACATCAGGCTCTGTGCTGACAGCTGAGAGCCTGGAGCCTGTTTCAGATTCTGTGTCTCCCTCTCTCTCTGCCCCTCCCCCACTCATGCTCTGTCTCCCTCTGTCTCAAAAATAAACATTAAAAAAAATTTTTTTAAATAAAATAAAATAAAATAAAATATAAATCTTGTCCTCTTTAAAGGCACAGGGCTAAAATATTGTCCAATTTCATCAGTCTGCCCTTGAAGGGCACCATCCATATGCATTTCAACAGTTAGCACAGTATCTACCAGAGTGTGGATGTTTTTCAATTTGTATCAACAAATGTTTTTTGAGAAGACACATTGTCCAAAATACATTATTAGTATCCCATAGGTTATAAAGACGATTAAGAAATGACCCCTAATTCTCAAGGTCTTTGTACTGCAGAAGATGATTAAAGCATGTGTTGTGAGAGTACCAAACATGAAGGAAATTTTTTTGTTTATTTTGAGAGAGAGAAAGAGTGCACAAGTGGTGAAGGGGCAGAGAGAGAGAGAGAGAGAGAGAGAGAGAGAGACAGAGAGAGAGAGAGAGAGAGAGAGAGAGAGAGAGAGAGAGAGAGAGAGAGAGAGAAATCCCAAGTAGCCTCCTCACGGTCAGCACAGAGCCCAACTCAGGGCTCGAGTTCACTATGAAATCGTTACCTGAGCAGAAATCAAGAGTCAGATGCTCAACCGACTGAGCCACCCAGGTGCCCCTGGTGAAGGAATTTTAAAGAAAGGAGGAGGCATCTCTTCCTGGAGGTCTGCAGAGAGTCTAACTAGAGGAAATGGTGTTTGAGACAGCAATGACAGATCGACAGGATTTCAACTGGCAGGTTGCAAAGAGGAAACAGCTTGGTATGAGTATAGAAAATGACTGGTCATAGATTCCCCGGCTATCCTGTTTGGCTGAGGAAGAGGATATACGAAAAGAAAAGTGAGGGCTAGGGCTGGAAAGGTAGATTCAGTTAGCCGTGTTTTCTCAAGATGCAGGTTATGAATGTACTAAATACTTTTACTGGCACTTGGTATCTACTCACAGACTTTTCTATTCTGTATCCTGCCTCAGATGGCAGGCTCTGGAGAGCTAAATATTATATTTGTAAGACTCCTTTACAGGTAAGGTTTTATATTAGATTTAGATTTTAGCAATGAGATGTCCTCTCATTAAACTTGGGAGGTGGAGGAAGACAGAAGCCAGGTTTGTGTGATGAGGATGGCTGACAATTTGGAGGACATTTCAGAAAAGCTTTCACGAGTCCAGTTTTCTGAGGTCAGTAAGACCTCAGAGGGAGGAGGGAGAGCTCCTCCAAAGTGAATGATAAGTCACTGCACCTTGACTCCCCTGGCAATATGAAAAAGGCAGTATTTGGTAGCCTCTTTCACTTTCAGAGGCAATGTATGTAGGGGCCACATTTGAACGTGCTGCTCCTGTCTGCTTACCAAGAGCATCAGCTATCTATAGCCTCAATAATGCTGCAAAACAAACCACCTCCAAGATATAGTGGCTAAAAATAAAACTCATTTATTATTTCTTATCAGTCATCTGGGGACGGGGATGATCTCAGCTGGGAAAACTCAGCCCTCCTCCACATGGTCTCAAATCTTCCAGCAGCCTACCTGCCGGAGCCTACCTGAGGACTCAGGGGAGGAAAAAAACACAGGAGGACCTTTCTAGCCTCTTCCTGAGTCAAGTTACCTTTTATTGACCATGACAAATCTTACAGCCAAGCCAAGCCAGAGTCAGAGTAGAAAGAGACTAAAAAGCTACAAGTCAAAGTATGTGGATATATGCAGGTCATTAATTGGGGGCTATTAAAACAATAATTTGCTAAACTGAATAAATTTTATTTTTTTAAGTTTATTTATTTATTTTGAGAGAGAGAGAGAAAGGCAGAGAGAGAGAGAATCCCAAGCAGGTTCCACACACACTGTTAATGCAGAGCCCATCATGGGGCTCGATCTCACGAACCCCATGAGATTAGGACGTGAGCCAAAATCAAGAGTTGGATGCTTAACTGACTGAGTTACCCAGGTGCCCCTAAACTGAGTAAATTTTAAAGCTGCCAGTTTTGAGTAGGGCCCAGAGTAAGAGAAGGCTCTATGTCTCATCCAGGCTGCAGTTCAAGAAGCTCTGGCTTTATGACCCGGTTATACAATAATATTTAAAATGTCTGCTAAAGATGCAGATGAGTCCTCCAACAAGCCTTAATGGGAAAAATCCTAAAGTTTTTGGAGCACGTTATACCTTCTGCAGTAAGTAAGTATTTCAGGGAATAGTCTCTGGCTTGTTACTGGGTCCCAGTAGTGACTAGACTAAATGCCTGCTCTTGGAATACTGAGTGACATAAGATCTGAACTGCCAATCAGACCTGGTGTTACCTGATGCCAGAACTATAAAGTGGCAGAACTGGAGTGGCCATTGGGGAAAGCAGATACTGAAATTATGCAAGCAAGTGACTCAGATGCCCATGGCACCCACTCCTCCTATACTGCAAACCTTTCCCAAACTAATAGCCTTTGCTTTATGAGGAGTTCCTTATAACCAATGGACTGCAGAAGGAAAAAAACTTCAGGCTAGTTTATAGCTTTGCTGCTGCCACCAGCTAAAACTGGACTGTTGTACATTAAATCCCCAGTTAGAAGTAGCCCAGCAGGAGGACCAGCAGAAGGAGAAATATATTTGATGGGTAAAACTTTAAGCTGTGACCTAGTTCTCCACTTTGCCTGAATGGAAAGTTACAGAGAGGTGTGTATCTGGAGCAGTCCATAGGCAACAGAACATGGTTTGGCCAGATGGTCATAGATGGAAAAGAGACAAAAATAGAGAACTGTTTTTATGAGAAGGGCTAGAGAAAAGGCCTGTGAATGGCCTCTTCAAAAATGGCAGAGAGGGAGAGAATATTGTTTTCCACTGCATGCTCACCAAAGGGTACTCAACTAGGAGAAGCCCACCATGTCAGAGGACAAAACCTGTTCTGTGAATTACAGTCAGCCTCTTTTCCTGGCTACCCCAGAACCTGCACATTGGGCCTACAGACACCCTGGCCCTGATAGCAGAGATGGAAGTGATGTGTGGCTCAGCAGGGTGGACTTTCACCAGGGAAGATGTAGAAAATGCTATACTATATGCCTTGCTTCAGGGAAGCATCAGAAAACTTTATTTCTTTTTTTTTTTTTAATTTTTTTTTTTTTTAACGTTTATTTATTTTTGAGACAGAGAGAGACAGAGCATGAACAGGGGAGGGGCAGAGAGAGAGGGAGACACAGAATCTGAAACAGGCTCCAGGCTCTGAGCTGTCAGCACAGAGCCCGACTCAGGGCTCAAACTCACGGACCGTGAGATCATGACCTGAGCCGAAGTCGGATGCTTAACCGACCGAGCCACTCAGGCGTCCCAGAAAACTTTATTTCTTAATGTTTATTTATTTATTTTGAGACAGAGAGAGAGAGAGAGAGAGAATCCTAAGCAGGCTCCGCACTATCAGCACAGAGCCCAATGTGGGGCAAGTTCAGGAGTTGGAGGCTTAACCAACTGAGCAACCCAGGTGCCCCCAGAAAACTCAGTTTTTAAATGTGTTTGTGAGATATATATATATCTGAGAATATATATACACTCACACACATTTTTTTAAATGTTTTTTTTTAAATGGTTCAGTCAGTAGCACATGTGACTTGATTTCAGGGTTGTGAGTTGGAGTATATATATATATATATATATATATATATATATATACACATATATATATGTGTATATGTATATATATACACATATATATATGTGTATATATATATACTCATACACACATACACACACACACGTATATATTCTCAGAGAGATTTGAAAATATTACATCCATAAGATAAAGCAGGTATGATATGAAAAACAATCTAAAATTATTTTAGAAATAATTGGAAATTTAAGATATAACTATTGATTTAAAGAATTCAATATAGAGACTGAATAGGGGAAATGGACATGAATTAATGTCAAATATTTTAGCTGAAAGATTAAGAGGAAAGATTATCCCCAAATACAGTACTATGGCACAGAAATATGTGAGTAGAAAAATGGAGACATGGAGAACAGATGTAGGAGTTCTAACCTATCTCTAATGGGAATTTCAGAAGAAACAGAGATTGGAAGTGATTATTTAAAATTAAAGAAGGAAATTACCCAAAGTATTGAATCCATAGATTTAAAAGTTTCAGAACTAATGAAGAAAAAATACCTAAATAGGTCTTGGTGAAATTGCAGAACTCCAAGCATAAAGTACAAATCCTGAAAGTGTCCAGAGTAAAATAAGTGAATTGTTCACAAATAAATGAATATCAGATTGGTATGTACTTCCTCATTACCAACACTGGATGCTGGAAAACAATGGCATTAAATCAGAAAGAAAAACGAAAAAAATGCATGGTAAATATAATGGAAAGAAACAATAAATCCAAACATACCATTAATCATAATATTAAAAGACAGAAAAATTCAGATTGCAGAGACAGAAGGCAGGGACCAGCCATATGATGATTATGATACACACTGTAAAAGAAAATAATGCAGGGGCACCTGGCTGGTTCAGTTGGTAGCACATGTGACTCAACTTCGGGGTTGTGAGTTTGAGCCCCATGTTGGGTATAGAGATTACTTAAAAATAAAATATTTAAAAAAAGAGAAAGAAAAGAAAATGATGCAGAAAGATTTACTGTAAAGAGCTAGGAAGATTTGCTAGGAAAATAATGCTTGAGTATTAATATTAATATCAGGAAAAAAAAACAGGAAAAGATAGCATTAAGAGAAATATCTATTTTGATATTGTCATAAATTACATTGATAGATTTGCAGAATCTACCAAATGATACAAATACTGAAAAACCTTGCATTTTGGGTGCAGAGGGGAAGATCCTAAAAATGTATGAACTAAATATCAACTCAAGAAGCTAAAGAGAGAGCAAGAGGGAGGGAGGGAAAGAAAGAGAGAGAAGGAGGCAGACGAGGAGAAGGAGGAGGAGAAGGGGAGGGGAAGGGGAGGGAGAGAAGAGGGGGAGGGGAGGGGAGGGAAAAGAGGAGGAGAATCAAATAAACTAAAAGATAAGTTAATAAGCATAATAGTAGAAAACAAAAATAAGTGTATAACCAAATGAAAATCTAGTTTTTTGATAAGAGTTCTTTAAAAAGAGCAATTAAATAAACAGACTGTCAAATGTGACCATGGTAAAAAAAAAAAAAAAAAAAAAAAAAAAAAAAGACTTAAATAATCAACATTAGAATTGAGAAACAAGATGTGGAACATTTTTTTTTTAATTATGAGCACATCGAATACACATTTATGCCAAATAAATTTGAAAATTCGTTGAAATAGATTATTTTGTAGGAATAACTAAGTAAGGAAAATTGACTCAGAAAGGAATCAAAATCCTGAAAAGACCAATAACCATAAAAAAAATTTAAGAGGAAATAAAAACCCTAAAAAGGGCACAATGCCCAGACAATCTTCTGGGCACGTTGTATTAAACCTGCAAAGAACAGATAATTCCTGTACTATTTACACTGTTAAAGAACATAGAAAGAGATGGAAAGTTTTCAGTTCATTCTGCAAATACAGCATAACACTGAATCATAACCAGATAAAAATAGAGGGGAAGAAACCACCCACAAACAAAACAAGAAACCCAAAGACAAATAGAGACAAAAATCCCAAATAATCTATTAGGAAATTTAACTCAACATTTTACAAAGAGAATTACATCATGAACTAGAAGTCTTTTTCACAAAAATGCCAGGTTGGTTTAACATTAGTCTGTCTTTCAGTGTAATTCACTACACTAAGAGCTTAAAAGAGAAAAATGATACGATTATCTCAGTACATGTGAAAAGGCATTTGCCAAAATTAGCAATTATTCCTGCTAACAAAACCTCTTCTTAAGCAAAGCAATTTGATAGAAGATACTACCAGAAACCTGAATGATGTTTGCAATGAATCATAAAGAGCAAGCATTTCCATTAAAGTGAAGAGTTCTGCCACTCTGGTCACTCTTAAGCAGAAACTACTCTAGGAGAGCAAGGCAGCCAATCAGGGAATAGGAAGACCTCTGATCCAGGAAACAGGTGATCTGACACTGCAGAAAGGCAAAGGAAAGCCCCAAAATTATGGTGAAAATCCAGGCAGACAGATGAGAAGCAGATCTAGAGGGTAAAGAAGCAGGAGGTTGAATGGCTACAGGAAGGATAATTCCAATTAAAAAAACAAAGAAAGAAACTGATAGAACATAGTTGGAATATAATGAGAAGAGATGGCGTAGGTTTCAGGACAACTTTTCATATGAATTAGTAATAAGTACCTAGAAAATTAAGCAAAGAAAAAATGACTAAACTATTAACTCTGGGGAGGGAGAATTACTTAAGAAAAATAATTGAATTATAGGATACTATATGACTCAGCTGCAAATAATATATACGGTCATAAATGTAATCTCTGAATGTTGATTTAACCAAAATTGTGATCTAACTTCTCTGGGAGAATGGGGTAGTGGGAGGGGTCATTCATACAAGAAAGCTAATTCCTTATCTTCCATAATAGGAAGTTGTAGATAATATCTGAAATTTAAAAATAGGGGCGCCTGGGTGGCTCAGTCAGTTAAGCAACTGACTTCAGTTCAGGTCATGATCTCACCGGTCCTGAGTTTGAGCCCCGCATTGGGCTCTGTGCTGACAGCCCGGAGCCTGGAGCCCGCTTTGGATTCTATGTCTCCCTCTCTCTCTGCCCCTCCCCCGCTCAAGCGCACTTTTTCTCTCTCTTTCTCAAAATAAATAAACATGAAAAAAATTAAATTAAATAAAAAAAAAAACAGGCAGTAGCACAAGCATATTATTTAGAAATATAAATGTGACAACCAGAGGAAACAGCTGTAAGAATTGACGTAATGCCCCTGGGGAGTGGCAGGGCTAGACGGGGATGCAGCTGGGACTGCTGGGTTTTGTTGTAAAACTCATTACTTATTTAAATACCTGCATGTATTACTTTGATAAAAATTTAAATTTAATTCCTTTATTATTTTTTAAAATTTGAGTATAGTTGACACATGTGACATTAGTTTCAGGTGTACACATAGTGATTCAACAACTCTAATGCTCACAAGTGCAGCTACCACCTGTCCCCATGCAAGGCTATTACAATACCATTGACTATATTCTCTATTCTGTACTCTTTATCCCTGTGACTTATTCATTCCATAACTGAAGCCTGTATCTCTCACTCCTCTTCACCCATTTTGCCCATCACCTCCCCACTCCCTCTCCTCTGGCAACCATCAGTTTGTTCTCTGTATTTATAGGTCTGATTTTGCCTTTTCTTTTTTTCTTTTTTATTTTTTTGATGTTTATTTATTTTTGAAAGAGAGAGAGAGAGAGCACAAGTGGCAGAGAGGAAGAGAGAGAGAGATGGGGATACAGGATCCAAAGCAGGCTCGGCACTGACAGTGAAGAGCCCAGTGTAGGGCTCAAACTCATAAAACATGAGATCATGACCTGACCTGGAGTCAAGATGCTCAACTGACTGAGCCACCCAGGTGCCCCAAATTTTGCCTTTTATTTTTTTATTCATTTGGTTTGGTTTTTAGACTCCACGTATGAGTGAAATCATGCGGTATTTGTCTGACTTATTTCACTTAGCATAATACCCTCTAGGTCTATCCATGTTGTTGCAAATGACAGGATTTCATTCTTTTTATGGCTGTGTAATATTCCAGCATGTGTGTGTGTGTGTGTGTGTGTGTGTATCACATATAGATTTTTAGAAAGCAAGAATGACTATACCAGTAAAGACATGGAGAAATACATATACTCTGACACTACAGAGAAAGAATAAATTATTACAAGCTTTCCAGTGGGCATGTTGGCAATAAGTAACAAAATTTCAAATGTTCCTATCACCTAACCTAATAATCCCTCCTCCTCTGGCAAATTATTTTGAGGAAAACAACAGGGCAGATACACAAAGATTCCCCTAAAATGATCTTCAAAGCTTCATCTTTAAAACATTGGGAGTCTCTCACTATGTACATACATTACTAAGGGAATGATTAAGTAGATTATGTACTTCCATACAGTGAATACCTCTGGGCTTATAAAATAATTATATAAAGTAGTGTTTTTCAAATCATGCTTCCAGGAGTCTGTATTAGTTTTCCAGGGCTGCCATGGCAAAGTACCAAAAAACCGGATGGCTTAGAGCCACAGAAATGGATTGTCTCATAGTTTTATAGATTATAAATCTTAGATCAGGGTGTCCACAGGGTTAATTCCTTCTGAGGGCTGTGAGGAAGAATATCTTCCTTGCTTCTCTCCTGGCTCCTTGAGTTTGCTGGCAATCTTTGGTGTCCCTTGGCTTGTAAAAGCATCACCCTGATCTCTGCCTTCATCTTCACCTGATGTTCACCCTATACGTATGTGCAAATCTGTGATTAAATTTTCCATTTTGCTAAAGACACCAGTCATATTGAGTTGGGGCCTACCCGAATGACCTCATCTTAACTTGACCATCTGTGAAGTCTATTTCCAAATAAGGTCTTTGGGGTTAGGGTTTCAACATCATTTGCAAGTTAAAATTCAACCCACAACAGAGTCTTAGGGTTTCTGAGAAAAGCCCCAAAAAGCACTAAAGAGGAATGATTGCTCAGTAGGTTAAGCATCCAACTTTGGCTCAGGTCATGATCTCATTGCTTGTGAGTTCGAGCCCTGCATCAGGTTCTGTGCTGGCAGCTCACAGCGTGGAGCCTGCTTCAGATTCTGTCTCCGGCTCTCTTTGCCCTTCCCCCATGCTCACGCATGCGTGCACATACACACACACACACTCTCTCTCTCTCTCTCAAATATAAATAAACATTAAAAAATTAAAAACAAAACAAACTATTTAAAATCTACCAAGTAAGGCCATATTTATTTATTTTTTCAATACATTGTGAATTAAGAAAAGCAGTTTGCAAGCATGTGAACATGTTCCCAGTTCTGCAGAAATACAAAATGTCTATTTATATTCATATCCACAGTACTTATATTTAGATTGATATCAGTTTTCATATAAATATTCACTGTGCTAACAAGGCTACAGTTTTACAAGTGTCCTTTATATTTGTCTTCATACTTTTCTGTACCTTCTAGCTTTTTTTTTAATGACATATCTTTGTAATAATAAAAGACTATATTTTTTACAGAAAGAAAGAGGTCACTTATGACATCTAGTAAATACATGTTGATGAAGTTATTGATATAGTTTTCTCCATTTGGCTTGGCTTATAAGAATTTCAAACCAATATAATTTGGATGACGATTCAGCTCTCGCCAAAACATCAATCCTTGCTATCCAAACCCCACTGATAGAATGGAGTCTGCAAAACCAAGTGTCTATCAGTGGATGAACAACAGATAAACAAAATATGGTATTTATATAGAATGGAATAGTATTCAGTCTTTAAAAGGAAGGGAATTCTGATACATGCTAGCTACAACATGGATAAAGCTTGAGGATATTATGCTAAGTGACACAAGCCAGTCACAAAAGGACACAACTATCTGATACTACATGAGGTACTTAGAATAATCAAATTCATAGCGACAGAAGGCAGGATGCTGGTTGCCAGGGGCAGAGGAGAAGGCGGAATGGGGAGTTATTGTTTATGGTACAGAGTTTCAGTTTTGCAAGATGAAAAAAGTTCTGGAGGTGGATGGTGGTGATGGTCGCACAACGAATATACTAAATCCCCTTGAACTGTACCTTTAACCATGGTTAAAATGGTAAAATTTATGTTATGTACATTTTATCACAATTTAAATCATAAAAAAATGAATCTTCAAACACCTCGAGGTAATGTGTTCCTATCTGACATGCATTTTTAATTTCATAGGCTCATTTATTTTTCATTCATGAATTATAACCCTAATCGTCATTTTCATTATTACTATCACCATCAGATCATCTAGAAAACCAGTTGTATGCTTTATTCTCAAGACGGTTTTCCATTTCATTATAAAAACAGCATAACATTTTTGGTGGAAAACACTAAGAACATTAAGAAAGTCCTTATTTGGAATATTCAGATGGATTTGCCTAAACTCCACATTCCCTCCCTTGCCCAGGGCAACCTCTCCCCACCCCACCACCCTCCACCTCCCACGCCACAAAAAGCCACAAAAAGATTGAATGAGATAATCAGAAAAACCACCCAAGAAAAGAAAAAGGGAGAATCAGTTACATGTTCAACAAGCCAGGGAACAAGAAAACTCAAATCTGTTCCAGTTCTCTAGTTTCACCTTAAAGGCAAGGAACTGTGGATGCTTATGTGAAGCCCTTCAAAGCCTAAATTCACTGCCTCTCCACGCGGGAGGTTACCAGCATCTGAAGAAAAACAACCACTACCAGAAAAGCTCTTCTTTGTTTTCATTCTTTGCAGTCCTTCAGGAAACTCTTGATAATGTGAAATGTTATTACTGCAAATGTTGGCCCAGGCAAGTTTACTCTAGAGTCTGACTATCACTGACTGTTCGCAAAATAAAATCATTTTTAAAGCCTGCGAGGAGAGCCAAGTGCAAACCACAAATCAGAAAACCACCAAGGCGGGCTGGCCTCGCTGCCAGAGTTTAATGTGATCTAATGGGAGGACAACAAGATGTGAGAATTTGATTTTACGATGCTCCATGTAACATTTGGCAATACAAAGGGGCTGGGCCCAACTTCCCGATCCTTAAGCAAACATTTGAAGTAATGTTTTACTTTCTCATCAGTTTTAATTCTGTCAAAGAGGGTGTAGAGATTCAGCCTGCCCTATTCATTCTAAAAGTGCTGTCTGCTTTGGGTGGTTATACATTTGCTTAATACCAATTCATGTAAGATGAAGATGGGCAGGTGGGGAAGAGGCCAGGAAAATCGGATGAAGCTATTTCGTGGCAGTGGGTCAACTGGATTGCAGCTCTCTGCATTTGTGATTTATTCCATGGGTGGGAGGGCGGGGATAGGACTAACTGAAGCAACATTTCTTTCATAAGCAAAAGCTAATCTCAGGGAGAGAGAGATCTAGGCTAGATCAGGCTGCCCAGTCTCACACCAAATGGGATTGGAACTCAAGTGTAGCTCTATTTCCCATCACTTGCCAAAGAAAAAGAAAAGAAAAAGAGAAAAGGAAAAAAAGAAATAAAGTGGTAGCAACACCAAAGCTCTTCGCACATGGCAAATTAATGACAGATGACCTTATGGAATAAAGACGACCACTCAGGAAATCCCATATAAGGGCACATGAGCAATGGAAAATACATCAAAGTCCCATTTCATGCCACTTTTGTTTTTATGGCCAGGACAACAGAATGAGAGTCAGATCTCTTTTCCTCTTCTTACAGAATAATGCGTTCCTAACAATGCCAAACTTTTTCCTAGGTTGTCATTGTGTAGCAATTACAAAGTTGACCCAATGAAGAAATGTGAAACACATGGTCAAGTTTCTTTTTGCTTTTTTTCATCAGCTTAAAATATTTTAATAAGATATTTTACATTCTTTTCTTTTCATATTAAGTGTTTGAAATCTGGTGTATATGTTACACACCTCAATTTTTTTTATTCAAGTATAATTGACATACACTATCTTATTAGTTTCAGGTGTATATCATAGTGATTCAATATTTTTTAAAATTTTATTTCTTTTTTCATGTATCTTTTATTTAAATTCAAGTTAGTTAAAGCAATAGTTTGCTAACTAAAGTCATATCCCAGAATACAGGAAGAAATATTAAAACTTCTATTTCTATTGACTTTTTAGCTAAACGGTAAGAAAGAAAGCGAGCCTCATTAATAGTTCATAAGAATGACACTAGGTATCCTTACTTGATGCAGACAGAGATGGTCACGTAGCACCTGAAGACTGTGAGTCTTCCTGAAAGAAAGCTTAGGTCAACAGTGTTAATGGTATGACAGGTGCTGTATCAGTTCAGGTAGGATGGGCTGCAGTAATAAATAGACCAAACATGTAATGTCTCAACACAGCAGAAGTTTCTTTCTGGCTTAGCAATGAGTTTTGGGGATCAAAGAAATCAGCTGGATAGCCCACGTTATACAGGCACTTCCGCCTCCTGTTTATGGTCAGCATAGCCATCTGCATTTCTTCCAGAGGGAGAAGGATGATGGGACCTGGAGAATCAGTCTTAGGAGGTTTTTTAAAGGCCCCAGACTAGAAGAAGCACACATCATTTCGGCTCCCCTTCCATTGACTACAACTTAGTCTCATAACCACACCTAAGCACAAAGGAGGCCAGGAAATGGAACATGGTTATGGGCCCAAGAAGAGGAAAACGGTATGATCATGGGGAACAGCCAGCAGTCGCCACTATAGCCGCACCCATCGGTTCAGTTATCGCCACCTGTCCTGGTCTGCATGTTCCCCTTACACAGATTTAACTGGTTTAATAAAAGTTAACCTCACAAAATTAACAGGTGGCTTAAAACTATTCCTACCAAGCAGTCACAAATTGAAGATAACAGTAATAATCCAAGCCCAAGACAATAACAACAAAGTGTTGGAACTAAAGCCTCTTATATTTTTACCTCTTTGTGGGCCATAGTGTGAGGTTTTAAAAAAAAAAAAAGACTGTGATTGCTTTGGCATCATATACACTTAAAAAAAAATTATTCAATTACTTCTGGAAAGAGGCAAACTGAAAAATTTCCAAAAATTGTTTATTTAAAATGCACATTTATATCCACTTTTATAATAATGAACTTGTTCTTCCCATATCATTAATAAGAATGGTGAACATATCACAATTGGCAAAATACTTAAGTAATTATAAAATAAACTGGAGACAAGCTTCTATAACTTTATGTTACATTTTAAAGTAATACTATACCCAATATGTTATTTTGAAAAATTTTCTTAACCTTGTTGATAGATGTGTAGAAGCTTCTTTTGAGATTTCTTATTTAATAACAAAATACAAAAGCCACATAGTATTGAGTTCCCCTCACTTTTTTCTTTCCCTTGTATTAAAATGGCAAGATGATATATGTGAAACAATCTGACAACAAAGGTATATCCCTTTGTCAACACTGAAAAAATTGCTAAATTTTTAAGAAATAAGAATTAAAGTATGTTACAGAAAGTTGGGACTTGATTTATAAATGAATGAGTATATAGGTGTTTCTATGTATCTCAGCTACTAGCACTTGCTAGATCCTGTTTCAAAAGCTAACTGTACAATGATTTGCGTGTATGTGTGTGTGCATATCCGCACATACTTGCACAGGCACCACTATATATATATTATATATATATATATATATATATATATATATATGTGTGTGTGTATATGTATATACACATATATATATGTATATACATACATATACATATACATATACATATACATATACATATATATGTGTATGTATATATATATATGTGTGTATATATATATATATATTAGAGAATGTATCTTCTCAACAGTCATTCAACCAGTATTTATTAAGCATCCACTCTTACCCTCATGGAGTTTTCATTAAAGTATCAATAGTATACTTAGCAAAAACAGTATTTTAAAAGAAAATTGTACTGTGAAAGTGTATCCACTGATGAAACAGTTTCATTGACTGGAATGTTTTAGTAAGTTTCTGGGATAAGTTTACTGAGGTAGCACAAGTGAAATGTATTTGTTCCACCATTCATAGGTAAGCTACTGAAAGAAAATACTATAAAATATCATGGACATGGTTACTTTTATAAAAACTAGACCTTTAAAATATGGAGGAGTCAGCCATCTCATGCCCATTAGGTTGATTACTATCAAAAAACAGACCATAAGTGTTGAAGAGGGTATGGAGAAATTGGAAGCCTTATGCATTGTTTGTGGTGCAGCCACTATGGAAAGCAGTATGGCAGTGCCTCAAAAATTAAAAATAGAAGGGTGCCTGAGTGGCTTGGCTGGTTAAGCATGACTCTTGATTTCAGCTCAGGTCATGATCTCGTGGTTTGTGAGACTCAGCCCCATGTAGTGCTCTGTGCTGACAGTGTGGAGCCTGCTTGGGATTCTCTCTCACTCTCTCTCTCTGCCACTCTCTCACTCTCTCTCTCTCTCTCTCTCTCTCTCCCTCTCTCTCTCAAAATAAATAAATAAACTTAAAAAAAATTAAAACTAGAACCACCATATCACCCAGAAATTCCATTTTTGAGTATATACCCAAAATAATTAAAAGCAGTGTCTTGAGTTATTTGTATACGCATATTCATAGCAGCATCATTCACAAAAGCAGAAAGGCAGAAGCAACATAAGTACCCATTGACAGATGAATGAATAAATAAAATACAGTATATGCATACAATGGGATATTATTCAGCCTTAAAAGGAAGGAAATTCTGATATATACTACAACATGGATGAACCTTGAGGACATTATGCTAAGAGAAATAAACCAGTCATAAAAAGACAATACTGTAGGATTTCATTTACATGAGTACCTAGAGTAGTCAAACTGATATAGACAGAGATAGAACAGGGTTTCCAGGGGCTAGGGGAAGGGAGAATGGGGGTCATTATTTAGTCACTATAGAGTTTCAGTTTTACAAGATGAAAAGAATTCTGGAGACAGGTTGCACAACAATGTTGAATGTACTTAAACAGTATTGAACTGTACACTTAAAAATGGGTAATATGGTAAATTTTGTGTTATGTATTTTATTACAGTTAAAATTGACTTAGGTATAGAGGAGTCTTTACACAATTTTGTAGTGAGATATGGAAGAATCATGAAAATATTTTCTACCACTGAGAAATTTGCTTTTTTTTTTTTAAAGAACAAAGAATACACACACACACACACACACACACACACACACACACACACACACACACACACAATCTGTTTCCAAAGTAATGATATTTTTACAACAGCTAAAAATAATAACTGTTTTTTTAAAGAAACTCAAGCTATATTGGGAACATTTTGAAACATACTTAAAAGTTTCCCATCACTGAATGTGTTGTTGCAGTGAATGTGTCACTGAATGAATTTGTATAAGGCCTAGTCCTTATACAAATGTAGCCCTATGTAAATTTTTATAATGAAACAATTACACTTAAAAATCTAATATTTGGGGCACCTGGGTGGCTCAACCAGTTAAGAGTCCAATTCTTGATTTTGGCTCACGTCATGATCTCGTAGTTCCTGAGATCAAGCCCTCCATCGGGCTCTGTGTTTACAGTACAAAGCCTGCTTAGCATTCTGTCTCTCTCTCCCTCTCTCTCTCTGCCCTTTCCCCATTCACATGCTCACACTCTCTCTCAAAATAAAATAATAAACTTTAAAAGAAAGAAGGTTAAAAAAAGATTATTTAAGAAATCTAATATTCCAGCTATTTAATAATATATCAAAGAGTTTAATGATTTAGAATACAATTAGTAAAACAATAACAATATATAGTAACTTCCAATTAGCTTGTAAGAACAATAGGCTGACATTAAGAAAGATGAATTTTTTACTAAGATTTCAACAAGCATTTGCATAATTGAAAAATAGGAGGACAATGCGTATCATGATTTATAAGCCTAGCCAACGAAGAGTTCTTTTCATTTGGATCTACAAATACTTATGAAGCATCTTTTTAAGATAAGACAGTCAAAAATTCAAAACAGAGCCAGATTTTTGTTTCACTACATCACAAGGCTTTAAACCATGATTTAGAAAAAGTACTAAAGCATATTAAATCACACACCTCTCACTAATGAGAGTGAAAAGGGTTTTGGTATCACAAATAAAACAAAGGAAAATAAGTTTTAAAATATTTTTCATCTCATTTAAGCCTCTGTTAGTTTCTATTCTATGTTTTATCATGTGCATATCAGTAAATAGTATATATATATATACATATATATATATTCATATATATATAATTCATGAATAAATTACTTTTGTTCATACATAATTATTTTTAGTGATAACAGGTATAAAATTTAGTATATGTGCTGCCAAAGTGAGCACTGATATGGATAAGAAATTTAGAGAACACTGTCCTAAAAATTCTAGGAAATCAGTTAGGAAGAAATGTATTGCTCTTCATTTAAAATGCAAATGTTCTATGGGGTGCCTGGGTGGCTCAGTTAGCTGAGTGTCAGACTCTTGATTTTCACTCATGATCCTAGGGCCATGGAATCGAGCCCCTCAATGGGTTCCACGCTGAGTGTGGAGCCTGCTTAAGATTCTCTCTCTCTCCCTCTCTCTCTCTCTCTCTCTCTCTCTCTCTCTCTCTCTCTCTCTCTCTCTCCCCCCCCCCGCCCCTCTCCCACCACTTGAGCACTCTCTCTCTCTCTCCCTCAAATAAAAATATAAAATTAAAATAAAGAAAGAAAATAAAGAAAGAAAAAGCAAATGGTCTAAAACTGATACAGAAGACCAAGATTACAGATAAGAAAGCCCTTTCTTTATAGTAAAGGCAAGGAAATACAAGATAAATTCATCCATAAGAATGATTTAGGTATTGTTCTCCTCAGAGTACAGAGATCAATTCATTTACTCATAGGAATACTATGTAGCTCTTTTCTTCTTTGTATTAAATGCTGTCCATGAAAGAATTCAAAGTATGTATCTACAGTCAACAATAACACTTTAATATTGAAATAACACTGTACATGTAGATTTTCCCTTATAATATTTAATATACTTCTGCTTTCATAAGTAAGTTTTCTCAAGTCTGTTTTGGAATATACTGGGACTAAGTAAACAATGACATAAATAAACACTACATTATTTTCTTTTTATCTGACTTCTCCCTTCACATAAACCTACCACAGAGGGAAGGTTTCATAAAAGTTATATCATTCTCATTATTTAGAATGCCTTTCCTCACTTCTTTTCATCTTATCTGTTTTCTCTGTACTTTGGGGTCCATTTCTAACAAATTTTATTCAACAACTTTTTGAGAATACTACTGTATTATTATGGTAGATGGATTACAAAAAATGGCCCTGTTTCCTATGCCTATCTGCTCTTTGCAGTGTGGCTTTGCAGTTCACTTCACCAGGGAGGAGAGTCTGTTTTTCCACCTCTTGAACGTGGACTGGCTTTGGGACTTTCTTTGGCCAATAAAATGTAGCAGAGATGATAGTGCAGAGGTTCTAGGCCTAGTCCTTAGCAAGTCTTGCCTACCTGTACTACGTCACTTGGGACCCTGACGACCCCACAGGAGAAGGCCAGGCTAGATGACAGACCACATGGAAGACAGCGGAGGTGCTCCAGATGATGAAGCAGAGCCACCTGAACTACACGTGGCTGACCACATGTGCCTGTGCAGACTGAGCTAAGAGCAGAAGAGACACCCAACTGAAAACACACTAAGTGCCAACTCACACAGCGAGGAGCTAGTGAATAGCTATTGCTTTAAGTAACTAAGTTTTGGGGTCGTTTGTTAGGCAGTTGTATTGTGGCAATAGGTAACAACACAACTACCTATTAGCTATAATGAAAAGATGGGAAATGGTCATTTCTGCCCTTCAAAGACTTATCTTCTTGGACAAGATTTTTTTTAATTTGGAGCCCACTGAGGAACTTAAAAGAGATCTTGACTTTTCTGAAATTACATGTGATATTTCGCATGTATCTTCAAGTGTTTTTTCTGTGGGAGAAGTGAAGCTCATAGTTTTCATCAGTTTCTCCAAGGAGCTGGTCCCTCCCAAGAAGTTAACCCAGTACAGTCATGAAAGATATTGACTCATTTATTAAAAAAAAATTATAATATAATGCATCAGAGCCAATAATGGAAGCATGTGCCAGGCACTATGGCAATAGAGAAGGAAACTTTTAAGTCTCCTGAGGAATTCAGAGGCTTTCTCAAAGAAATTATTCTTTCCCAGTGTGAGAAGGAGCCCCACACACAGAAAGAGTCTTTCAGGCTGTGGAATGGCAGGTACAACAACATAGAAATGTTAAAAATGCTGATTTATTTAAAGAAAAGCAAATAGGTGCAGCTGCAGGGTGAGATACATAGTTACGGTCAAGGTATGGAAGATAAAACTGGAGAAAACTAAAGTCAAGATGGTAAGGGCTTGTGTTCCAAGCTAGGAAATTCGAATTTTATAACTGTAAGGATCTACCCCTAAAGTTTTGAGCAAAGGAAAAACATAATAAGAGCTGCATCTTAGGGGCACGTGGGTGGCTCAGTTGGTTAAGTGTCCACCTTCAGCTCATCTTGATCTCGTGGGTCCGTGAGTTTGAGCCCCACATCGGGCTCTGTGCTGGCAGCTCAGAGCGTGGACCCTGCTTCAGATTCTGTGTCTCCCTCTCTCTCTGTCCCTCCCCCACTCACACTCTGTCTCTCTCTGTCTCTCAAAAATGAATAAATGCTAAAAAAATTAAAAGAATAATAATAATGAAAGAACTGCATCTTAGAAGAAGTCTTTGGTGGCAGAGAAGAGAATGGCTTGCTTGGAGAAAAAAATCTAGTGCAAGCTGGCAATCTTACAGGCAGGAAATGATGGATATCTGAATTTGGGCCATGGTGCAGGATGTAAAGGAGAGGGTAGAAGAAAAAATCACCAGGACCTACTAATTGATTATGCACAGAGTTGAGAAAACAATACGGGAAGACACTTCTTAACTGCATGAATGGAGATGGCAGTAACATTCACTGAAGAGAGAACACCAAAGAAGTGTGTTGGAGAGAGATTTTAAAAATCCTAATTTGGACATGCTCAATGACAGATGTGTGCACCAGGTATACAGCTTACAAAAATGGTGAAAGCTGAAGATTTGGGATTATTTGCTATAACTTCTGAGTTACAGAATTTGAGGAGTCTATTTGAGGGAAATTTAGCATAGAGGAGAAAATTAAAGGTTATGTATATGTTCTAACCATGAGAATACTGCAGTCCATATCAGAAATACATACCTTGGTCAGGGGATGCCTAAAGAATCACAAGCCTTGAGGCAGCCGGGTGACTCAGTTGGTTAAGCATCTGACTTTAGCTCACGTCATGATCTAACAGCTCATGAGTTCAAGTCCCGCATCAGGTGAACCCAAGCCCCACTTTGGGTGAACCCCAATTAGGGAAAGCATGAATCCCGCTTCAGGTGAGCTCAAGCCCTGCTTTGGGTGAGCACGAGTTCCACTTCCTTCAGGTGAGCCCCACTTCTCTCTCCCTTTCTCTCTCTCTCTCTCTCTCTCTCTCTGCCCTCACTCATTTGTGCCCTCTCTCTCTCAAAAAAAAAAAAAAAAAAAAAAAGAATCACAAGCCTTTTCTTAGTACCTGGTGCAAGACTGGTGTCCTTCCCAGCCAAGCCCCATGAGCCCAAGCTGGGCTTGAGGTCAGTGTTCTCTCACTGGGACTGCAAATGCAGGCGAGGTGAGTCTCTGTTCCATGCCTTCGACATCCTGTACACACTTCTTGCAGACCAGCCTCAACAATGATCAATGCTACTTGAACCAACACCTCCTCAGGGCAGGAAGGACAACGGTGGAGAGACCAAGAAATGTCCTCAGAAGTTACCCAAGTGGGACCAGCAAGCACCAATGGCTATCAAAACATATCTAATTTGAAGTGATAGGCATAAACCCCATGGGAATGGATGAAGTCAACCAGAAGACAGGGAGAAAGGCAGAGATCACAAATGGCAGCCTGCTTTGGACTGAGCCAACAAATGAGCTTTGTTTGCCCTACACAATGTTTTTAAAAAGTGTTATCTGACAATACGTAAAAAATGGGAAATTTCATCCAAAAAAATCCATTTCCGGCGCCCCTGGGTGGCTTAGTCGGTTGGGCCTCCAACTTCAGCTCGGGTCATGATCTCACTGTTCTTAAGTTGGAACCCCACGTCAGGCTCTGTGCTGACAGCTCAGAGACTGGAGCCTGCTTCAGATTCTGTGTCTTCTTCTGTCTCTACCCCTCTCCTGCTGGCATTCTGTCTCTTTCTCAAAAATAAATAAACCTAAAAAAATCAATTTCCAGCTTCTTTTGAAAAATTACAAGATATTACAACACTGGTCAATTGCTTTCATTTGGCAATAATTAGAGGGAACTGAAAAGCAATGGCTACCTTTACAATGTCCTTCAATTAGCTACCGCTTTCACTGGTTTCACTAATCTTTTTTACCTGCATGCTCCTTGTAGGCATCTGAATTTGGGGGTCTCTGGGTAGAATCAGAGTAGAGGCATAAGAAATGGAAGAATTTGCCTCCTGCTACAGCTGCTTATAACTCAATATCTCTTCTCCATTATAAGTAGATTCTTTGAGCCAGACCTTACGCTTTATTCCCCTTTTTATTCCCACAGGAGTCTGCCATGGGCAGATAAAGGTATTCCCCCAAACATTTTCTGAAGTTTTTTGTTTGTTGGTTTGGCGGGGTTTTGTTTTTGTTTTTGTTTTTTGTTTTCTTTTTGGCTTAAGATAAGTCAGTGTATATAAATTCATTTTTTAAAATCTGAATTTGGGGGCGCCTGGGTGGCTCAGTCGGTTAAGCGTCCGACTTAAGCTCAGGTCACAATCTCACACTCCGTGAGTTCGAGCCCCGCGTCGGGCTCTGGGCTGATGGCTCAGAGCCTGGAGCCTGCTTCCGATTCTGTGTCTCCCTCTCTCTCTGACCCTCCCCCGTTTATGCTCTGTCTCTCTCTGTTTCAAAAATAAATAAACGTTTAAAAAAAATTAAAAATAAATAAATAAAATAAAATCTGAATTTGGGCACACCTGGATAGCTCAGTAGGTTGAGCATCTGACTTTGGCTCAGGTCATGATCTTGTGGTTTGTGGGTTTGAGCCCTGTGTCGGGCTCTGTGCTGACAGCTCGGAGCCTGCAGCCTGCTTCAGATTCTGGGTCTCTCTCTCTCTCTGCCTCTTCTCTGCTCGTACTCTGTCTCTCTCTCTCAAAAATAAATAAACATTTAAAAATTAATTAATAAATGAATAAACATTAAAAAAAAATAAATAAAATCTGAATTTGATGTCAATTTACCCAATGGCATGTTCATAGTTCATTCCCCTATTCACTACCATTACGTTAAACACCTGCTCTGATCAGAGTAATAAAACAGTAACAGCCTATTACATGTCTAATTCACTTAAAATCGGAGGGTCTTATGGAGTCTTTATTACTTCCTGCACGTGTGCAGCAAGATATTGCACATTCAGAGACAAATAATATAGGGAGTTGTGTGTTATGTAAAAAATATAATAAAACATCAAAAGATACCATTCTTCACTTTGCATAGGGAAGGACTGAGATCATGTTTCGATGACTGGAGCAGTAAAAGAGGGAGAAAGAAGAGAAATTTCCATTCTCAATGAAAAGAAGAAGATACTACGTCATGGTTAGAATCTGTTTTATTAGAATCTCAGAGTTTCACTGGCTTTGACAATAAGTTTTTGTTGCATTTTGGAAACACAAAAGAGTTGTATGACCAGGTCACAGAAATGCCCAAGCCACCTATCTACATACCCTTGATCACTGCATTTTAATAATTCTCACCTTTTTCTGTCAACTGAAGCAAGAAACAAGCTCATTTTAGAAATAAGACGCAGCAAGTCTGACATGAAACTCAAGAGATCAATAATAAAACTTACTGTCAAAAGTTTCCTCCCACCTTCATGTTTTCCCCGAATGAAAGGTAATGAAAATAAATTTTATTTAATCACATTAGCTCATTAATCACATAAAGGCCCAGCTGTTGACCTTCCACCTTTCCCAACAAGGCTGAGAAAGTCAGTAAACTGATAAATAAAATGAAGTCTCTCACAGAATTAAAAAAAAAAAAAAAAAAAAAAAAAAACAACTGTAACCTTCTTTAATGATTAAGAATAATGTACACTTGAGATTCAAATCAATTTCTCAAAAATTTCATTAAAAAATCAGGAATGTTAGCTATACCAGACAAATGGGATTTTTTTCTGCAATCTCTTTAAAAGAGAAAGATTTTAATGAGCTTCCCTGTTCACCTTGATTAAATCAGAATTTTAGAGGAAAGTAACCTAGTAGAACTTCAGAAATGTGAAGTTCAAGTTCAACTAATGAAGGGACAAAGACTTTAATTTTCACTGAATGGTCCTCCCATTTCTGTGTCAGCTTCGCACTCTATTAGATCCCCCGGAACAAAAGGTTCAGACCCTCCCACTGGGAATCTCTAGCTGGAGCCCTGGGCACTATTGTTGATTTTATCCTAAAGGGCTTGGGAACACGTTTTATAAACATGAAAATAGAGAGCAAATAAGTGTGAGAAACATTCAGTGAGAGAAGGTCAATGGAAATAGCTCACATGCTGTCAAAGCCCCCACTGGATTTCTTTGAAAATGATGTAGGTAGATGTATTTCTGGTTGGCGTGTTTAGTCTGATAGAGGTTTGAAAATGATATTCATGTGTCTCTCTCCTTGCATGTGAAAATAATCACAATTTCTCAGGGAAGAATCTCCTGCTGGGCTACCAACTGCTGGGCTCATCCTCTCATACAACCAATACCTTATTTTCAGCCTGAGACTCAAGGATGCTTTCTTTAGACAAATCAACATTGGCTACATATATGGAAATTCTCCTCCCCAGGGTTACCCAGTGCAAGTGAAACACTGGAATTCCATGACACCTGCAAACTATTTCTCCCCTTCTGACTGAATTTGGCACAGAGAAGCATGGAGTCAGAACTAGAAAGCCAGGGACCCGCACGCCAAATGAATGCTATTTCATGATGTCTTCGATGTTGTTGTTTTCCTTTTAAACAAAACTGAAAAAACACCAAGATGAGTTTTGCACATGCTAAAATATAAAAGAGAGGACATTATTTCTTGACTTTCCAATATATGTGAAACACATTTTTAAATGGGACAAACAACGTGAAAATGTATTATATTCACAAATGGCATCTGAATGAAACAATTCCTTCTGTGACTATGAAAGAAGAGACACTCCATCTATTGAAAGAGAGAGAGCTGCCAGAAATGGATATTAAAAGCCCAAAAGCTTTCTGAGTTTAAGTAAAAACCACCACTACCACCAACAACAAAAAAAAATCAGTCTCCTACAAATCCTATCCTGAAATCAAGAGATAAAAATCATCCTGCTTTAGTATGCAGATCTTTCCAACTAACCATATGAATAATCCAGCCTAAGAAAAGCCACTACTATCCAGCATAGAATCTCTTATACAATATGAAGCTTTCTCAGGCTCTCAGAGAAGTTCCAAGATTGCATTTTCATGACGAATGATGGTTATGACTAACTAAAATTCTACCACAAAATTTAAAGTTGACAGGAGACTAGAAATCTATTCAGTCAGCAAGCACACAGTAACTACGAGCCAGCTGGAAAAGACACACCCAATTAAAATCTATATCTGTCCCATCATCTACTCAGGACACATTTATTAAAGGCCTACCACATACTCAGCATCATGCTGGGAGCTGGGGTGTGAGCAAGATAGACACAGTGCTCTTCTCATGTAGAGGACAAATGGTCTCGCTTTAATACCAGGCTAGCCAAACTGTAAGTGGTAGTGACATCTCAAATTGATGAAGGTGCTATTATCGTTGGTGTCATAACTCTTGTTCCAGTTCTCTCAAGGCCAAATTATTGATGGGGCTGCAAAGAACAAATATGCTTAAAACAATTTTATGAGTAAAAAAAAAAATGTATATAGAGTTTGCTATGGACTGAATGTTTGTGTCCCCCCTCCCTCCCCAATTCACATTGAAACTCTATTTCCCAATGTTGTGGTATTAGGAGGTGGGGCCTTGGGGGGTGGGGGGTGGTTAGGGTTAGATGAGGTCATGAAGGCTAAGTCCCTGTGAATGCAATTAGCACCCTTTTAAGAGTCATGAGAGATTCATTCCTCTCCCTGCTTTCCACCATGTGAGCATACAAGAAGTCAGCAGTCTGCAGCCCAAAAGAGGTTCTCATCAGAACGCTTCAATTCTGCCACCCTGTCTATTAAAATTTAGTGTGAACTCTTTGTTTTGTTTTTATTGCTGCTGTTGTTGTTGTGTTTTCTGTCTCCCCTCTTTGTAGATCCAATCATGAGTGGACTGGAATAGGATTAAAGTTACCACAGAACACTCACTCTCATTTAAAGCCTTTGGCACTGAGCTGATCCAGACAGACATCACCGTTGTCTCACTATCATCGTCATCATCGTCATCATCATCATCAAAAGGCCTGCAATGCCTACCCTACAAATCCTTTGTATTATATCCATACAACGTGTGGGTATTGCCCAAATGGCACTAGAGACTTGGTCAGAGAACATAGTCAATATATATCTGCATATATGGAATAACTAATGGATTAGGTATTTTAGAAACTGCAGCCCGGCTGGCAAATGCAGATGGGCTGGAGTTGTATAAAAGTGTAATAAAAATCTAATAAAACATGTGAGCAAACTCACACATCTGTGGACAGACGGGAGGCATTATGTAATACAGGTCATTGCCACAGCAACCTCTCACCTCCCCCCAGCTACTGCTGCTCGGCCAAGGTTGAGTGTAAAGGACCTCTGTGAGTTTTCCTCTGCTGTCAGCATTCAGAGAAATCATTTTTAATGTCTCTAAAATGCGCGATTAAAATAGAATGTCTTTGACCCACACCCATGAAAATGATGCACAAAATACCTCAAAGCTTTGACCTAGGACCCTAGGTCTCACTGCTTATATTTGTTTGTTTTTTGAAAACATAATATTTCCACGAACACCCTTTGCTACTTGCCAGAAGTTTTACTCTCTGATCAGTGTACTAGATGGTAATGTTTGAGGTGGGCTCTTCGATGTAGCTTTGGGGAATAATTTCAGAAGTAGTCAAATAATCAGCTATACAAACTGCAAAACACAATGAGAGATAGACTTGAAATTTGTAAGAGGCTATATTCACCAGACTATGTGAATATGAAATTAATACTCAGAAATCCTCATTTGAAAGAGAATTTAATACATGTGTGAGTGTGTATAAATTTTATTGAATTCTAGAATAACATTAGAATTTTCTCTTTCCATCAACTGACAAATCTTCAACTTGATATTCCAGAATGACTTCTTTCTTCGTTGGATGTGAATTATATCTTCTATGATATTAAATATTTAAGGTGCATTAATCTGGAAGGTGAGGTTAGGGGGAAGTGCACCATCTGAGTGAGGAGCTGTCAGAAAGAACTTAGGGAAGTATGTCTTAGAGATAGGACATTACAAGCTTTTGGATCAGCTATATCTGGATTCGGCTCTATCGCTTTTTTGGCCATGTGACCTAAGATACATTCTTTAATCTTTATTACTCAACTTCTTCATCTGTAAAATGAAGATAATAATCGTACCTATCTCCGAAAATAGGCGTCGGTTTTAAATGATTAAGTGTCTATATAAAGCACTTAGAACTGTGCCTAGTACATAGTAAGTACTCAATAAATGTTAGTAATGATTATCATTGTATTTTAGGTGAAGGTGCAAAATACGAACAAAAATTCAACTAAAAAATTATTTTTCAATTATCAGAATCCTGAGTCCAAGCAGCAATGCCAATGAAAATCAATGACCTCAAAGTGTTTAGTAAATGTGCCATGAGTCAGTTCTTAAAAATTTTCATTAGAAGCTGGATCACTTATCACATACTTATTGTTAGCTCTCTTAGCCTCTTTTGGCCCATCAGTGCAAAAAAACTGCTAAAATGAGGACTACCACTGAAAAAATGGTATGTGTCTAGCCTTCCAGTAAAAAATCCTGAGAACAAGAACTGCAAAGTGGAGCTTAACTATTGAATTCATAGGTCTGAAAAATGATTTTTCCCAGATCAGGTTACACAGCATTTCATAGACAGAATTAGAACTTTGTATTATAATTCATAGAATATTTTCTTAAAGAACTTTCTTATAAATACAAATTTATAGAGGATATTAAAATGAATACTAGTATACCCTTCTCACAAAACTTAAAAACCATAAAGCATTCCCAGTACACTGGAGGCTGGCATGCCCAGCAACTGTTATGCAGAAGGCACTGTTCTTCCTAGAGTGAAATATGAATGATTCCCACGGAGGTGGACACATTGTATTCTAAGTGAAGGGTGTCCCCTGGCATTGAACTGTGCAGCAACAAACCTGGACACAATCCCGTAACTCTAGTAATTACTACTTCCATGTATCATTCTCAAGCCACCAGCCCAAATTTGGTGATTATTCCCATATATACATACACACACACACACACACACACACACACACATATATATATATATATATATATATATATATATATATATATATATATATTAAACTTTATTTATTTTGAGAGAGAGAGTGGAGGAGGGACAGAGAGATAGTCAGGAAGATAGGATTGCAAGCAGCCTCCCTGACCCAGGGCTTGGGCCCACGAACAGTGAGACCATGACCTGAGTTGGATGCTTAACCCATTGAGCCACTTAGGGGCCCCTCCTGTTTTGATACTTTTATTATATATATACCTATTTGTATAGGTTTCCTGTGCTTTGGACTTTACATGAACACTTTCATTCTCATGAATCATTCTGTAACTTGCTTCTTATAAACTCAACATTATAGGGTGCCTGGGTGCCTCAGTCAGTTAAGTGTCCAACTTGGGCTCAGGTCATGATCTCACGGTTGGTGGGTTCAAGGGCCACATAGGCATCTGTGCTGACAGCACGGAGCCTGCCTGGGATTCTCTCTCTCCTATTCTCTCTGACCCTCCCCCCCCACACCTCTCAAAATAAATAATCAAAAACTTTAAAAAAATAAAATAAACTCAACATTATACTTGTAGGAGATATTCCTATCGAATCCTGTAGCTTCTTTCATTTTAACTTTGAATAGCATTTTATTATATGAATAATCAATTTATCCATTTTCCTTTTCTTAAACTGTTTATTTATTTTCGAGAGAGAGAGAGACAGCATGAGCAGGGGAGAGGCAGAGAGAGAGAGAGGGAGTCATAGAATCTGAAGCAGGTTTCAGGCTCTGAGCTGTCAGGACAGAGCCCGATGTGGGGCTAGAACTCACCAACTTCGAGATTATGACCTGAGCCGAAGTCGGTTGCCCAACTGACTGAACAACCCA
Organism: Panthera pardus; assembly: GCF_024362965.1. Taxonomy (NCBI): domain Eukaryota; kingdom Metazoa; phylum Chordata; class Mammalia; order Carnivora; family Felidae; genus Panthera; species Panthera pardus. The sequence goes on along the minus strand of NW_026526688.1, from coordinate 82,120,302 downwards.
CGAACCCGTATCCATTCTCCTTTTGACAGAGTTGTTTGTTTTTTTTTCCTCCACCTTTTTTTTTTTGGATGAGAACATTGTAAGTATTCAATAAATGTTAGCTATTATTACATGTCTTGTTTTTCATTCAGTACACCAGTGAGCAATATCTACCCAATGTTCCTTTTTGTGTCTCCTTCTGTAAATCAGTATCTAAATACCTAGAAGCTACATTTATCAGCCTTCCTTATAGCAAGAGATCCACATATGATTTAGATTTGGCTAATCAAAGGGAGTCATGAATGGTTTTCAGCATGGAAGTGAGATAGACACTAAATGCCTGTCATTTATGCTGCTGCTGTTCACTCGCATGGTCATAGAGGTATTGGATTTTTATAGACAGAGATGGCAGGGGTCCTAGTGTATAGTCATTTTGTGAGGTTTCAGAGACAGGGCACAGTGCATCCATTCTGTCAGTGTGAATCATTACAGACCTGCTGTGGGTCTGGAACTGGCAGCAAGGGATTCCTGATGACACGATAGTTTCCTGTTTGTGGCAGTTTCCTGCTCAAGGTAGTGGGTGGTTTGGTTCTATGGCTGGCAGCTTCCTGATCAGAAAATAGCTGGCCTCAGTAATCTGCTCTGTAGTGAGACTTTGGACGTCATACCCGAAAGCTCAACCAAGAGTCTGTTCATCTTACTAATAATTCCATCCACTACCCTATCATTAGAGATGGATTTGCCGTGAAGCTTAAGCTTCAGAGATCCTCACTGCACAGGGGCCCTTGGCTGGCTGGTAGGTGTTTTTATAAAAATTGCAAAAGTAAGATACTTCAACTACTCTAAATCAAGGCTATTATCTCTTCCCTCTCAAACTTCCCCTCAGTTACATTTGTTTCTAGAGCTGATGGAATGGCCTTAGGCATTTTTGAGATCCAATTAAGAAGAAATTGAGGTGGGCATATATTTAGATTGGGTTAAAAGACGTACCTTTGTAACAGGAGGGGACAGATCCGGAGATCATACTGAGGTCTGGAAGTGTCCTACTGATCTTATTATCACCATAATAAGAGTGAGTAGCAAAGGAGTAAGTTTAAAACCGACAGAGCCAGAAGCTAATTTGTAGCAAACTTCCAAATCCTATAGTTTATACAGGAAAGAGATTTGACAGTGGTTTTCCCAGTTGTGACAATAATTCTAAAAACTTATGGCATTATCAATAATGAGTTGTAAGGATGAAAGAAATTTTCTTTTTTAAAAAAATTTTAATGTTTATTTATTTTTGAGAGAGAGAGTCGGAGTGTGAGTGGGGGAGGGGCAGAGAGAGAGGGTGACACAGAATCTGAAACAGGCTCTAGGCTTTAAGCTGTCAGCACAGAGCCCAACACAGGGCTCAAATCCACGAACCGTGAGATCATGACCTGAGCTGAAGTCGGACACTTAACTGACTGAGCCACCCAGGCACCCCAATAAAAGACATTTTCTAAACTATCGATAATAAAACAAAATTACAGTTACAACAAAGGAAGGACTAAGTTATCTTCTTATTCTCTATATAAAAGTGACACTACAAAATTATTATTAAATAAAGAGGCAATCAAAGCATGTATAAGGCAAAAAAATGTAGAAAAAATACATTAAGTATTTGATTGATAAAAATATTATACTACTTTACTGGATTTTGTGATCTTTGTGGTAAATGTCAGCTTTTACAATTTTACAATTCATAATTTGTTGCAATTTCTTTTCTCATTATGAATAAATTTTGAATTTCATACCAAATCTTGTATTTGTGATGCTGTATTTTTTTTTCCTAAAAAAGCTGCCAAGTTTTGTATGAAACTCATGTCTCCCAAACAACTAGATTCTTCTCTGTCAGTAATAAATCAGTTGCTTAAATTACTTACAGTGGATTCTGTCCTCTGCAATAGAATTCTGAAAGATTAGGTAATTAGTATCAGGTATGGCAGCATGCAACAGAATTTCTAAGAAATGGACTGCTGGAGTTGGTTATCTCACCTGCATGGCTTTGAAAGCTATGATAATCCCCTTGGCAATAGATGATAAATTAGGCTTGCCAAGAATGAAATACCTATTAAAGGGAAGGCTTGGCAGGACAGGTGGCTGCTGCACATCCCCTTAGGTGAGAATGAGAAATAAACAAAATGTGGGGTGGGTTGACTAATTCTAACTGCATTCAGGAGTTAAGGAGGAAGCAGAGGAGGAGAAGGACAAGCTCCATATTTTAAATTCTTAACTCAGTGCACCAGGGATCAGAGAACTCTTACAAGGGCCCTAAAAAAATGGTTCTCCAACTGCGACATAGATAAGCATCCCTGAAAGGCTTGTTGAAGTACAGACTGCTGGATACAAACCCTTAGAGTTTCTGATTCAGTTGATTTAAGGCAGAGCCCGAGGATGCCCGTTTTTGACAAGTTTTAAAGTGATGATAATACTTTTGGTCCAGGAACCAGTCCAAGAACAACTGCCTTAAATGAACGCCTTACCTCTTGTACCTGCAGGACAGATGTAACTAAAAATCAGATGAGACGGGTTGCTAAAATACAACTTAGGTTAAATTCAGCCTCATTTGGTCTCTTATATAAAAACACATTAATTAGGAAACAGTGGTACACGGTGAATTGGAATGGAACATTTGAATGGATTTAGATGTCTGAGTATCTGAACATACAAGCCCCACTGAACTTTCCAGTCTAGCAAGTTACCCCCCCCCACCTCTGTCAGATAAATCTGCCATGCTTAAAGACCAAATGTGACTGCATCTACCATAATTACCTTGCAAGAAATGCTAATTCTTCTTATGGTCCACCCTTCTAGTCCTTATTCACTCCAAAGAGTCACATCCTATGTATGTACAAAGTATGACTAAGGAAGAGAAACCTTAGATAACAAAATAGTGTGGAGATTTTGTTAAATTGTATTAATAAAAGTCTAGAGAATTGTGGGAATGAATTCTGAGAATGATCATTCAAGCTAAATTTATCAACAGGGATGTATTTACTAGAGAATCTGGATTCAGTATTCCAGTTCACAGTTGGGAGTAACCTAAAGTGTTTGCTCAATTATTTAACTGAACCTGAACTCAATGGTAGCCTTAACTAAAGTATTGGTAGCCTAACTAAAGTTAGGCACTAAGAATTCCTTGATACAAGGCAGAGACTTTGGAGAAAGGAAAGTTGGGGAAAATTTAACATGAATGACTAACTTACCCACACATTACCTGTGAGACTTCAAAGGATTCAGAGGACCCTCTCTTTACCAAAACATTGAAGATCACTGTAGTGTCATTCTTTTGCAGACGAGAGATCAAGGTAGTAGATGTTTCCCTAGAAATAGAATCGTGAGTTAAATAAGGATAAGGCCATCTCAGAGTAGCAGAAACCATGTGGCAGTAAGTAATGATCTGAGATTAAAGAATAGATCTATTCAATAGAAAGCAGGGCTCCAGCGACAGTCAGAATGGTTTTATCTATTCTATGTATCTCCCACGAAAACAAAAACCAAAACAAAAAAACTTTTTTGGCTGATAAATGGAGGCTTCACCTAAGTGAAAATTATAGAAAATCAATGTTTCTAACCCAGTTCCCAGATCTAAGCACAAGAACCCCATGACTGAAGAAACCAGGAATACCTAAGGAAGAAATCCAAGACGGTGCCCCAAGTCCATCCTATAAATATTGAACCTAGCCTTTCTGTTGACATTTACTGGTATAATTGTACCCTGGAAAAAGGGAACTACTCATTTCTTAAGGAATTATTGCATGCTGGCTCTGCATAAATGCTATTTTCTGGGGCCCTATACTGCCACTGTGGTTAACTATTAAGAAGGGGACTTATTAGCGTCAAGTGATAAATGGAATTTTGATTCAAGTCCATCTCACAATGGACCCAGCATGTTTTTGAAGACATCCTATAGTTATTTTCCTATTCCTGTAGGCAGACTTAAAAAAAATGACAATACTGGGTGCCTGGCTGGCTCGTCAGAAGAGCATATGACTCTTGATCTTAGAGTTGTGAGTTCAAGCCCCACTTTGGGTGTAGAGATTACTTAAATAAATAAAACTTAAAAAGAAAAAGAAAAAGAATAAAATGACAACTAGAAGAACTCTCACAATAGCTTCCTGACCTGTGTGATGTATTATATATGTAGGAAAGTCAAGCAAAGCTTCTGGAATTACTGCTCCTTTCCACAATAGGAAACAAAAGGTAATACCAAATCTCTAGGAGGAATCACAGAAATTAATGCTACCATCAAAGATTTGAAAGATATAAGAATGGTGATTCTTATCACATCCCCCTTTAACTCTCTTATTTAGGTTGTGCAAAAGACATTCTTAAAAAAATAATAGTGGATTATCCCAAACTGGCTTAGTCTGCTTGAGCTGCTATATCAAAATACTATAGACTGGATGGCTTAACAATAGACATTTATGTCTCACAGTTCTGGAGGTTGGGAATTCCAAGATCAAGGTGACCATGGATTCAGGGTCTCGTGAGAGCCCTCTTCCTGGTTTATCGAGGGCTGCCTTGTTGCTGGATCCTCACATTAGGGACCTCTAGTCTCCTCCTCTTCTTACAAGGGCACTGATCCCATTATGAGGCTCTACCTTCATGACCTCATCTAAACCTAACTAACTCCCCAAAGACCCACTTCTTAATACCATCACATTGGGGGTTAGTGTTTCAACACATAAATATTGGGGGGTTACATTCAGTTCATAAGGCAAGCTTAATTTAGAAATGACTCTGATAAACACCTGATTAGCAGCTATAGATCTAGCAACTCTTTATCCCTATCCCAGTAAACAGAAAACAACAGAAGCCCTTCAATTGCACATGGCAGGGATAGGTATGTACCATTACCATCTTGCCTCAAGGCTAATTAACTCTCCAGGTCTAGTCACAGAATCCTTTATCATCTTACTTTCCCCAGGAGGTCATCCTGGTGATTACATGGATGACATCAGACTGATAAGACCTGATGAACAAGGGATGACAGTTACCCTGAATATCTTCGTAAGACAGATGTATGCTAGAAGATAAGATGTACATAGAAGATAAACCTCATAAAAATTCAAAGTTCTGACAACTTAGTTCATATGTCACTGGATGTCAAGATAGAATTGTAACTGAAATAAAGAAGGAATGAATAATTCCCAGAATTACATGCAAAGATTGATGGGACTTTAGTTTTCCCCCACTAGGGGAAGATGAGTGAGTTTTATTTGTATGAGTGATAGAAAAAATGAGTTAAGCTTTTGTTTTCTGTTGTTTGGAAATCTAAGTCAAGGAAGAAGGGCATTTTTGTGTGTTGAATAACCACAGAGGTGCAATGTAGTATATTGCAGATTGAGATTCACACATGCAGACACTAGACAGATAAAAACAATTCCCCTTCTCCTCTACAACTAGGTTCGGGAAGTGATTTCTATTCTGCCAATCAGATGAACTCTAGATTTGGGAGGGAGAAGTGAGGCACAGCCCGCATTTCTGCTGTGTCTGTCCTCTCTACTGGCAAGTGTGATCACGGACTATGTGTTGGCCGAGTCCCAGTGGCTAGTCATGAGCTTTGCAGGTGTCAAGAGCCAGAGCAAGTTATCTGTTTTGGTGATGTGGATCATCACAGGCATGGCATTGATCTGAACCCAGTAGTAACAGCAGCAGCTTTCTGATTATGACAGTTACCTCCTGTGACAACTTACTGACCCTGATAGCAGCAATCTGGTTTTGGAACCAGCAGCTTCCTGATCACAGAGGAGCAGCAGCTCCTTTGTTGACCAGGTTGTGATCTTGGGGAGTCATTCCTGAAACCACAACCTAGAGTTTTCAGCCATTTCAATAATTATAAAGCCATTAATCTACTTCTAATAAATGCCATCTTACTTAATTAGCTAGAACAGACTCTGTACCTCGAAGATAAACCCAGACTGATACAGAGCATATATGTGAAAGTTACCCAGGAGTGTAATTGTTGGGTCATGATATACATACATTTTTAGATTTACTAAACATTGCCTAAATAGTCTACAAATTTCTGTGCCAATTTACATTCCCATAAAAAATTCCACCAAAATTTGGGATTGTGACATTTTTAATTTTTGCTATATGGATGGGTACAAAAAAGGGATCTTAGTTCAATCTGCAATTCCCCAATTAAAGATTTTTCATACATTGATTGGTAATTCAGTTTTCTCTTTTAATGAATTGTCTGGTAGGTAATATGGTTTGTTCATTTTTCTGTTAACTTGCTTATCTGTATTGATTTATGAATTCTTCATATATGATGTGCACTGTATCATTGCAATTGCAACTATCTTCTAGCTAGTGGCATGTCCTTTCATTTTACTAATGTTATTTTTGCCATACAAAAAATTTTCACATTAATGTATTAAATACATCGAGTTTTCCTTTCATTGTCCATGCTTTCTCTGCCTTATATGACATGAAGATATTTTCTTATGTCTTCTTTTAGGTTTTGAACTTTTTCATTTTTACGTCTGTAATAAAACTGGAATTTATCTTTTTAGCTATGAGACAGAAGTCTGATTTTATGTTTTACATATGGATAACCAATTATTTCAGAACTGTTAAGTGGTTCATCCTTACCCCACTAATTGTAATGCTACCTCTGTCCTATCCCAAGGTTCTACATATGCACATGTCTTTTTCTGGGTCCTTTAGTTAGTTTCATTGCTTATTTTTCTAAACTTGCAGCAGTACCACATTGACTTAATTTTTATAAGCCTTGACATCTAGTAGGGTAAGCCTCACAGCATTGTTAAAAATTGTTTTAGCTATTCTGGGAAGGCAAGAAGCTATAGTATAGTTATGGACTACAAGAAATAAAGTCAGCCAATACAGAAAGATTAGGGTATATCATGTGGCTCACATTTTTAAACAGATAAAATACTGCATTCTGGACTCTATTAACATGCTTTTCCTGAACTGAATTTATTGTTTTAAGTTTTTGACCTTCAACTGCAATAACCTTCTGTTCACACTGGTTAACAAAGCAATAATTACACATAATTCATCAAGTAGATCAGTGGATCCTAGAACCCATTTTTTAAACTTGTGTTTTAATGACCATAATATTCAGCCACAGATAAGAAACTGTATTACAAAATGATATTTTCAATCTGTTTATCTCTGGGTCTACTAATTTCCTTCAGTACTGAAAAGAAGTGTACATGTATGTATTTGTGTATATCCAGTTCATCTTTCAATTTGCCTTTCCCCCAGGTAACCTATTTTGAGAGTGTTTTTCACATAAGTTTAAGAGTGATCCCCCTTTATACAAAGCACTCCATAAAACTGACTCATTTATTTCTCACAGCATGCATATGAAGCAGTGTATAATAAGAAATATATTCTAGGGAAGGAAAATGGTGGTGGAGTAGGAGGACCCTAGGCTTGCCTCGTCCCATGAACACAACTAGATAATTATCAAATCATCCTAAATACCCCAGAAATCAGTCTGAAGACTGGCAGAACAAACCCCCCAACTAAAAGTAGAGAAGAAGCCATATCGAAGAAAGTAGGAAGTGTGGAGATGAGGCTTGGGAGATAAATGGATCATAGCCACTGCAGTGGGGAGGGAGCCATGGTCACAGCCAAGGATGAGAGACAGACTGACATACAGGGTAGTGCACAAGTGAAATGAATCCCCACAGCAATTGTCCTGGAAAGCGAAAAGGCCTGAATTTCTTGAGTTCTTGCAAGCAGCAGGCCTTAAAGCCTGGAGTTTTGAGGGTCAGCATGCTTGGCTCTGGGAGGACTCAGAGAGCACTGTGGTTACTCTTGGAGAAAATGCAGGGCAAACACCCAGCAGACATACAGCATGGAAACAGCGATCTGAGGAGTGCTGGGGCACACAGTGGGGAGGCTATTTGCTCTTCTTGGAGTGTGTCCCAGAGAGACAATGTTCACAGAGAGACTCTTATAGGAACAAAGGAACTGGCCAGTGCCATTTCCATCCCCTACCCATCAGCATAAACACAGAGCCACCTACATAAATAAGCACAGCATCAACACTTGCTACCTAACTTGGTTACACTGAGTGCCACCCCCAGCCTCTCCTGTGCTCTGGTAGAACTTCTGTTCCCAGTCATGCTTGCTTAGGTCTCAGTATGACAAGTCCCCTCTTTTAGAATACTGGCCCAAACTCCTGCTAACACCATGTCTCCCAACCAAGGGGTTTTGCAAGGCCTCAGTTCTGGTGGAAGTGGCAATGGGTCTCATTTCATGGGCAGAACAGAGCACACATAGTTAAAATGAGCCACATTCAGTATAGAGACCAAACACTGCTCACAACAGTCAAAGAGAGCTTCTGCAGACTACTGGCCCGAAGGATAAAGTGGTCAGGATGCAACAGCAGAGTGCATGTGGCACACATTGAAAACATTCCCAGAAGCACAAGACCCTGAGGAACAGGGAACACTACACTTCAGGGCACTACAGAATCTCTCCTTCATAAAGCCATTACCCTCAAGAACAGGAGATGTAGCTGACTTTCCTAACACAGAGAAAAAGGACAGAGACTTAAACAAAATGAGAAGACAGAAAAATTTGTCCTAAATGAAAGAATAGGACAAGGCCATGGCCAGAGATCTAAGTCAAGCAGATAAAAGTAAAATGCCTGATGGAGAATTTAAAGCAATGATCATAAGGATACTCACTGGATTTGAAAAAAGAGTGGAGGACATCAGTGAGACCGTTAACACAGAAACAAGAAATAATATAGCAGAGATAAAGGGCTTAATAAATGAAATGAGAAACATGCTTGATGGAATGAACAGCAGGATGGAAGAAGCAGAGGAACAAATCAATGAGATAGAAGACAGAGTAATGGAAAGTAATCAAGCTGAACAAAAGAGAGAAAAAAGAATTATTCAAAATAAGACTAAACTTAGGGAACTCAGTGATTCCATCAAACATAACAACATTCATATTATAGGAGTCCCAGAAGAAGAAGAGAGAAAAAAGGGGGCGGAGAATTTACTTGAGGAAATATAGCTGAAAACTTCCTTAATCTGGTGAAGGAAACAGATATCCAAATCCAGAAGGCACAGAGAATCCCCAAGAAAACCAACAAAAGCAGATCCACACCAAGACATATTGTACATATGTCACTAAAATGGCAAAATATAGTGATAAAAAAATATTAAAAGCAGCAAGACAAAAGAGGAAATATACAAAGGAAACCCCATAAGGCTATCAGCAGATTTTTCAGTGGAAACTTTCCGAGACAGAGTGAGTGGCAGGATTTACTCAAAATGCTGAATGGGAAAAAACTGCAGCCAAGAATATTCTATCCAGCAAGGCTATTATTCATAATAGGAGAGATAAGAAGATTGCCAGACAAACAAAAACTAAAGGAGCTCATGACCACTGAATCAGCCCTGCAAGAAATATTAAGAGGGACTCTTTGAGTGGAAAGGAAAGGTCAAAAACAACAGTATGAAGGTAGGAAGCACAAAAGCAGTAAAAATTAATATTTCTGTAAAAAAATCAGTCAAGGATTTCCTAAGATAAAAATATGTAAAATATGATACCATATACCTAAAATGTGGAGGAAGAGAGGAGTAAAGAATGGGTTCAAACTTAAACAACTATCAACTTAATGTAGATTGCTATATGCAGAAATGTTATATACTACTGTAATGGTAACGACAAAACAAAAACCACTAAAAAATATGCAAAGAATAAAAAGAAAGAAGTTGGGGCACCTGGGTGGCTTAATTGGTTCAGTGTCTGACTGTTGATTTCAGCTCAAGTCATGATCTCATGGTCATGAGATCGAGCCCTATATCAGGCTCTGTGCTGAATGTGGAGCCTGCTTGGGATTCTCTCTCTCCCTCTTCCTTTTCCCTGCCCCTGCTCACCACTTTCTCTCTCAAATAAATAAATAAATTTTTAAAAATAAAAAGAAGTCAAAATATATCACTAAAGAAAACCAGCAAATCGTGAAAGAAAGACAAGAAATGATTAGAGAAAATCTTCAGAAACAACCACAAAACAAGTACTAACATGGTAATAAATACATATCTATTAATAATTACTTTGAAAGTAAATGGACTACACACTCTGATCAAAAGACACACGGTGACAGAATGGATAAAAAATAAGACCCATCTATATACTGCCTACAAGAAGACCCATTAAAACATTTTTTTAACGTTTATTTATTTTTGAAAGAGAGAGAGAGAGTGGGAGGAGGGGCAGAGAGAGAGGGAGACACAGAATCCAAAGCAGGCTCCAGGCTCTGAGCTGTCAGCACAGAGCCTAATGCGGGACTTGAACTCACAAAGCGCAAGATCATGACCTGAGCTGAAGTAAGATTCTTAACTGAGTGAGCCACCCAGACACCCCAGAGACCCATTTTAGACCTAAAGACACCTGCAGATGGAAAGTAAGAGGATGGAGAAACATTTATTATGCAAATGGATGTCAAAAGAAAGCTAGAGTGGCAATACCTACATTGGACAAAATATACTTTAAATGTAAAATGTAACAAGATACAAAGAAGGACACAATATAATAATAGAGGTGACAATCCAACAAGAAGATATAATTGTAAACATTAACACATCCAACATGAAGGCACTCAAATACATAAAACAGTTCATAATAAACATAAAGGAACTAATTAATAATAATACAATGATAGTAGGAGACTATAATGCCTCACTTACACCAATGGACAAATCATCTAAACAGAAAATCAAGAAGGAAACAATGGCGTTGAATGACACTCTGGACTAGATGGATTTAACAGATATAGTCAGAACATTCCACCCTAAAACAGCAGAACACACATTCTTTTCAAGTGTATTGGCACATATGGAACATTCTCCAGAATAGATCACATATTAGGCCACAAAATAAGCCTCGACAAATTCAAAAAGATCGAAGTCATTCCATGCATCTTTTTTGACCACAGTGCTATATGAAACTAGAAGTCAACCACAAGAAAAAATCTAGAAGGACCACAAATACATGGAAGTTAAATAACCTTCTACTAAACAATGAATGTGTCAACCAGGAAATAAAAGAGGACATTAAAAAGTACATAGAAACAGATGAAAATGAAAATAAAAATACAATGATTCAAAACCTTTGGGATGCAGCAAAAGCAGTTCTATGAGGTAAGTCTGTAGCAATACAGGCTTACCTCATGAAGCAAGAAAAATCTCATATAAACAACCTAAGCTTACACTTAAAGGAGCTACAAAAAGAACAATAACAACAACAATAACAAAAACCCTAAAACCAGCAGAAAGAAGGAAATAATAAAGATTCTAGCAGAAATAAATGATATAGAAACTAAAAAAATAAATAGAACAAATCAATGAAACCAGGGGCTGGTTCTTTGAAAAAAAATCCATAAAATTGATAAACCTCTAGCCAGATTTAACAAGAAAAAAATAGAAAGGATCCAAATAACCCAAATCAACAAAGAGGAGAAATAACAACCAACACCACAGGAATACAAACAATTATAAAAGAATATTATGAGGGGCGCCTGGGTGGCTCAGTTGGTTAAGTGTCTGACTTCGGCTAAGGTCATGACCTCACGGTTCAAGGCTTTGAGCCCTACAACAGGCTTTGTGCTGACAGCTCTGATCCTGGAGCCTGTTTTAGATTCTGTGTCTCCCCCTCTCCCCACACTCCCCCTCCCTACTCGCACTCTGTCTCAATCTCTCTCTCTCAAAAATAAGTAAACATTAAAAAATATAAAGAAAAAAGAATATTATGAAAAACCATATGCCAACAAATTGGATAACCTGGAAGAAATGGATTAATTCCTAGAAACATACAAACATTCAAAACTGAAACAGAAAGAAACAGAAAATTTGAGCAGACTGATAACCAGCAAATAAATTGAATTGGTAATCAAAAAACTCCTAACAAACAAAATTCCAGGACCAGATGGTTTCACAGGCAAATTCTACCAAACATTTAAGAAGAGTTAATACCTATTCTTCTTAAACTATTCCAGAAAATATAAAAACAAGGAAAACTTCCAAATTTATTCCATGAGGTCAGCATTACCCTGATACAAAACCAGATAAAGACACAATAAAATAAGAGAACTACAGGCCAATATTTCTGATGAACATAGATGCAAAAATATTCAACAAAATACTAGCAAACTGAATCCAACAATACATTTTTTTTTAATTTTTTTTAACGTTTATTTATTTTTGAGACAGAGAGAGAGCATGAACGGGGGAGGGGCAGAGAGAGAGGGAGACACAGAATCGGAAGCAGGCTCCAGGCTCTGAGCCATCAGCCCAGAGCCTGACACGGGGCTCGAACTCACAGACCACGAGATCGTGACCTGCGCTGAAGTCGGACGCTTAACCGACTGAGCCACCCAGGCGCCCCCCAACAATACATTTTAAAAAATCAATCACCACAATCAAGTGGGATCTATTCCTGAGTTGCAAGGAATAAATGGCCCAATAGTTACAAATCAATCAACATGATACATCATATCAAAAGGATAAGAATCATATGATCATTTCAATAGACAAAGAAAAAGTATTTGACAAAGTACAATATTCATTCATGATAAAAACCTTCAACAAGGTAGATTTAGAGGGAACATACCTCAGCATAATAACAGTCATATATGAAAAACCTGTAGCTAACATCATTCTTAATGGGGAAAAACTGAGAGCCATTCTCCTAAGGTCAGGAATAAGACACGGATGTCCACTCTCACCACTTATTCAACATAGTACTGGAAATCCTAGCCACAGTAAACAGACAACAAAAAGAAATAAAAGGTATCTAAACTGGCAAGGAAGAAAGCAAACTTTCAGTATTTGCAGATAACATGATACTCTATATAGAAAGACTCTACCAAAAACAACAACAACAAAAAAAACCTACTAGCACTGATCAACAAATTTAGTAAAGTCACAGGATACAAAATCAATATACAGAAATCTGTTGCATTTCTATACACCAGTAATGAAGCATCAGAAAGAGAAATTAAGAAAACCATCCCATTTACAATTGTACCAAAACTAATAAGATACCTGGAATAAACCTAACCAAAGAGGTAAAAAATCTATACTCTGAAAACTATAAAACACTGATGAAAGAAATTGCAGATGACACAAAGAAATGGAAAGATATTCCATGCTCACAGACTGGAAGAAAAAATATTGTGGGGCACCTGGGTGGCTGAGTCAGTTAAGCAAACATCCGACTTCAGCTCAGGTCATGATCTTGCAGTCTGTGAGTTCATGAGCCTGGAACCTGCTTCAGATTCTGTGTCTCCCTCTCTCTCTACCCCTCCCCTGCTCATGCCTCTGTCTCTTTCTCTTTCTCTCAAAAGTAAATAAACATTAAAAACAATTTCTTAAAGAAAAAATATTGTTATAATGTCTATACAACCCAAAGCAATCTACACATTTAATGTAATCCCTTTCAAAATACCAACAGCATTTTTCACAGAACTAGAACAAAGAATCCTAAAAACTGTGTGGAACCACAAAAGATCCTGAATAGCCAAGGTGAACTTGAAAAAGAGAAACAAAACTGGAGGCATTATAATTTTGTACTTCAAGTTACATTATAAAGCTGTAGTAATCAAAATAGTATGGTCCTGGCACAAAAATAGACACATAGGTCAATAGAACAGAATAGACAATCCAGACACAAACCCAAAATTATATATGGTCAATTGACAAGGCAGGAAAGAATATCCAAATGAAAAGACAGTCTCTTCAACAAATGGTGCTGGGAAAACTGGACAGCAGCACACTGCACCACTTTCTTACACCATACATAAAAATAAATTCAAAATAGATTAAAGACCTAAATGTAAGACCAGAAACCATAAAATTTACAATTTTACAAAGAGAGCACAGACAGTGATTTCTCTGACATGGACCATAGCGACTTTTTTCTATATAGGTCCCCTGAGTAAAAGGAAATAAAAGCAAGAATAAACTATTGGGACTACATCAAAACAAAAGTTTTGCACAGTGAAGGAAACAATCAACAAAACTAAAAGGAAACCTTACTGAATGGAAGAGGATATTGGCAAATGACATATCTGATAAAGGGTTAGTATACAAAATACATAAAGAACTGATACAACTCAGCACCCAAAAAACAAAAACCCAATTAAAAATGGATCAAAGACATGAACAGACATTCTCCAAATACATACATATGGCCAATAGACATATGAGAAGTTGCTTATCATCATTTATCATCAGGGGTATGAAAATCAAAACTACAATAAGGGGCACCTGGGTGGCTCAGTCTGTTAAGTGCCCGACTTCAGCTCAGGTCATGATCTTGTGGTTCATGAGTTTGAGCCCCACATCAGGCTCTCTGCTGTCAGAACAGAGCCCACTTCTGATCCAGGGTCTCCCTCTCTCTGACCGGTCCCCACGATCTCTCTCTCTCTCTCAAAAATAAATAAACACTAAAAAAAAAAAAAAAAACTACAATGAGATATCATCTCACATTGGTCAGAATGCCTAAAACCAAACCACAATAAACAACAGGTATTGGTGATGATGTAGAGAAAAAGGAGCCCTCTTGCACTGTTGGTGGGATGCAAACTGGTACAGCCACTCTGGAAATGGTATAGAGATTCCTCAAAAGTTAAAAATTGGGAGCGCCTAGGTGGTTCAGTTGGTTGAGCATCCAACTTCAGCTCAGGTCATGATCTCAGTTTGTGAGTTTGAGCCCCACGTCAGGTTCTCTGTGGTCAGCACAGAGCCCACTTCAGATTCTCTGTCTCCTCTGTCCCTCTCTCTGCCTCTCTCCTGCTTTCTCTCCCACTCTCTCTCTCTCTCAAAAATAAATTTAAAAAAAAACTTAAAAAAAAAAAGTTAAAAATTGAACCACCCTATATAATCCAGCAATTGCACTGCTAGGTATTTACCCAAAGAATACAAAAATACTAATTTAAAGGGATACATGCCCCCTAACAGTATTATTTACAATAACCAAGATATGGAAGCAGCCAAATTATCCATTAACTAATGAATGCATAAAGAAGATATGATATACATAAGATTGAAGATATGAAGATAAAACACACACACACACACACACACACACACACACACACACACACACACACTGGAATATTATTCAGCCATAAAAAAGAACGAAATCTTGCCATTTGCAATGACATGAATAGAGGTAGAGAGTATAATGCTACGTGAAATAAGTCAGATAAAGGCAAATACCATATGATTTCACTCACATGTGGAATTTAATAAACAACAACAACAACAAAAAATAAGCAAAGGGGAAAGAGAGAGAAAAACCAAGAAATAGGCTCTTAACAATAGAGAACAAACTGATGATGGTTACCAGAGGGGAGGTGAGTGGGGGGATGGGTGAAATAGGTGAGAGGGATTAAGGAGTACATTTGTGATAAGCATGGAGAGGTTAAAATAAAAACTTGGGGTGCCTGGCTGGCTCAGTCAGAAGAGCATGCAACTCTTGATCTCAGGGTCATGAGTTCAAGCCCCACGTTGGGTGCAGAGATTACTTAAATAAATAATAAAAAAAACCTGTTTAAAATTAAAACTTTAAAAAAAAAGAAATATAGATACAGTCTTCTTCTCTAGTTCCTGTTACAGAACTGCTAAAATTTTTGTAATTTCCTGAGTACTACAGGTAATAAGAGCATCCTTTGTTATATTTGGTTTTTGTATATAATTCGTTAAAACCCTTGCAATTTCCTAAGAGATTGAAGTGTTTTTTGTTATCCATAAGTAATTTTAATCACATTTGACTTATACTAATGAGTTAGGGTGGAGTCCCAAATAGCCTCATGATAGGGCTGGTCACCAGAAAGACCAAGTGCTTAGAGGGTTGGAAATTTCAGCTCCAGCCACTGACCTTCAGAAAGAGGGTTAGGCTAGGGACTTGAATAATAAAGTTCTACAAAAACTTTTGAAAGATGAGATTTGCTGAGCTTCCAGGTTGGTGAATGCCTCCATGTGCTGGGAGAATAACACACCCAAGTCCAGAGGGACAGAAGTTCCTATGTTTCCTAGGGTTTTGTATGTCATCCTAGTAAAATATCAAACCTGAGAAGGGTGTTTTGGGAACCTCTGTTTGTAGCCAAATCTGACAGAAGTTGTGGGTAACCTGGGGACTCATCATGTTTTATTGGTATCTGAAGTGGGGCAGTTTTGTGGGACTGAGCCCTCAATGTGTGACATTTGGTCTAACTCCAAGCAGTTAGTGTCATAATCGAGTTAACTTGTAGGATAACCAGTTCATGTCTAACAGAGAAGTGAATTGTACCATTGTGGGGAAAAAAATATTCACACATCTGGTATCAGAAGTGTTCTGCGTGAGACTGTAGAGAAACCATTTTTTCCCAGAAGTAAATCCTATTGTACCATGCCCATTACACAGAACAGGAAAACAAGACACAGAGCAATTAAGTAAAAGTAAACAGGCCAGGCCCTCCCAATTAATAAATATTATTACTGAGGCTTGAACCTAGGCTTCATCACTCTCCCTTGTAACCTCTTCAACTCCACTCCCTCTCATTAAACCAGTAAGAAATTATATTATTAACACAGCTTTATAGCTACAACCAAAGACCCGTACTTCCAAAGGAGAAGGACAAGGGGCTCTGAGAATAGGTAACAAGAGAACACAACCTAATCTGGAGGGAGTGGGCAGGTAGTTAGGAAAGGTTGCAATGAAGAAGAAATATGTAAAATGAAATCTGAAAGATAGGCAGGATTTAGTCTTGTGAAAGGTGTTTTTCCTTTTCTGACAAGGGGATGGGGGAGAATGCAAGAGTACAGGGGTGCCTTTGAAGAAGCCAGTGCAGCTGGAATTCAGACAGAGGCAGAGTGTGGTGTGACCTCAAACTGGAGCCATGGCCTGGTGGCCCAGGTCAGATAAGTGCCTCGGCAAGAAGTGTGGACTTGATCCTTCACCTCCAAAGGATTTCGAGCCAGAAGTAGCATGAACAATTTATGGTTTTAAAAACAATGTTTGAATACATTAAAGAAGGCACAATGCTAGAATTTCATTAATAAAAGGAAAAATTTATGGAAATATTTCCACAAATAATTACCTTTATTACAATTTTCCTGAAATGCTATAAATTCATCATCAAAACTTAAATTTAGCATGGAACCAAAATAACAGACACCAAAGAGCACAGACTTTGGAGAATTCATATCATACTTACATTGCAACTGTTCGAACTACTCACTGCGTGATTCAAAGCAAGTTATGTCATTGTTATGTGTCTCAACTTCCTCATCAGTGAAATGGGAATTAGATTTACTTATGGACTTTTATTACCACTGATGGGGTTTTGTAGTGACGGGCATCCAGAGCCGATGGCCAAGAAAGAATTCTTGAGACGTCTTTGGTGCAAAAGGGTGATTTTTATTAAAACAAGGGGACAGGACTCATGGGCAGGAAGAGCTGCCCTGGGGTTGTAAAGAGTGATTGGTTATATACTGTGGAGCTGGGGGAGATAAAGTCAAGAGGAGTTTCTTAAAGGGATTTGCATATGCCAAAGAAAACTCACAGATTACTGGAGGCCTAAGGATTGTCAAACTAAGGTTGTTTTTCCCTCTAGCAAAGCATTATCATTAAGATAGTAGGGAGTTCCCAGAGATTAGGCTGTTGATAAGATTGCCTTTTTCTTGTAATTTTACTAAGATATTTGCAAACTGATGGAGACTCTATTAGTTAACCATTTATTTTCTTTCCTTTCCTTTGTTCTTGGGTAGCCAGGAGTACCTGAGGAATGTCACACATATCCCACCTGGGGGTTGGCAGTTGTGCCAGCTTGTGCTTGGCCCTCAGCTTGCCTTATACTTTCTCATCACCACCACTTATCTATCAGCAGGAGCCCTCTAAAACTTAGAAATCTGGTTGAATTCAGCCCAACTCTCCAGCCCATGATGATTAAAAGCCCTTTCTACAACTTCCTGTAACTTCCAGTGGCTCAGTGCATTAATGATCTCCATTTCTATATATCTGCACCCACCAGCTTCCTCAGCATATCAATCTGAAGGGAAGGCTGGCACCTTCAAGATGTCACCAAGTTTCTGGACCCAGATATTGCATAAATTGCACAAATGCACTTGGGATGCAGAGGGAAGGGCTCACAGGGAGGACAACTCAGGGTGCTGCAGTCTCCCATCACCTCACTCATTCCTTCTCCTGTCTCCCTAGCTTCCTAGTTCCCTTTCTGGTTCAACAACAACCCAAACACTCCTTCTCTCACTAAAAGTGACACTCTGCCCATGCCTAACATCCTCACTGTCTCACCTTATGAGTCACCACAGTATTTTTCTAGCAAAGATAGCCCTCCTTTTTTTTAAAAGAGGAATTCTGATGAATAACATTGTCTTCAGATCATCACATGCAGATTTCAGAATTATTAACTATAGATGGTAATCGTGAGACAGGGAAGCTGAAGGACACCATGAAGGAATGTTTTTTTCTGCTCCTTTTCCTGCTTCTCTTCTTGCTAGGACCTGCACCCCTACCCTATGCATGGCTTATGGAACAGATAATGTATGTCCTCCTTATAAAGGTCAAGGAGTTAGTGATTTCTTTGGAGTCTTTCAGCACAACAGATAACACCTGAGGAGTGACCAAGCAGGGTCGTCATGAATGTTCTCCAAGTCCAGTGACTCACCAAGACCCCTGGCTCCAGGGCATAAGTGACTTATGGATGATACTGAAACACTCATCTTTGTTCCTGGATGCCTGAGAAGACATGTGTACCAGACCACAATCTTCAATAAAAACCCCAGGCCCCAAGTAAAGACAAGACTCATCCTTCTTTCCTTTCGGAGTCTCTCAGATGCTTTGTCTGTATCTGTACTCTCTCTGTGTCTTTGATAAACCCTGTTCTCACTTCCTCTTGGATTGCATTTGATTGCTGCCCTACAAAAAGCCAACAGCCCCATTGGCTGGTCCTGTGGGACCCCCTTCTGAGTCCTCAAACCCAGCCAGCCTACATTAGCCACTATTATCAGTGTTATTATTATTTGTTGGTGCACACATACCGTTTCTTAGTATGTAGAAAAAACATGCCTTTAACCTTTAATTTAGGTATTCCTTAAAGCAGAACCATCCCCCATCAGAGTCTCTCTGATCCAAACCAGAAGGTGACAGTATTAATTAGCTTTGTTCCCTAAAAAATGAATCTCAATTGATAATAGCTTAGAAAACAAAGCTTTATCTTTTCACCAGCATTTTATGTGGACTTCAGGTCCACTACGATAGGCAGTACAGGCTGTGGCTCTGCTCCATGAGTCTAGGGCAGAGTCAAACATTCAATGACTCTCAACCTTTCTGCTCAAACATGACATATGATGCCTACTCACCTCTTATTAGCCAAAGAAGTCCCACTGCTAAGTTCAATGTCAGTGAGACAAAGTAGAGAGACTGAATATACAAGTGAATGACAAGCAGACCTATGCAATAAGACTTTGACCCATAACCTGGGCAGCAAACAGTCCAGGAAGCCAAACCACAACGTCTGTAGTAATTGGTCCACATGGTCAGGACTTAGTCAGTGACTAACAGAAATTTTTGCCCCTGCTTCCAACTCAGGATCAACCAGAGAAAGTCAAATATGCTCCCAAACCAATCACATAATATTCCCCACTTCCAGTTCGATCTGTCTCCAGCTTCCCCATGCCAACAACATCCGATCAGCATACCTGAAGCCTTCCCCTTCTTTCACTATAAAATCCCTCTCCTATTCCCCTGCCTGCCTTTGAATCTCTGCCAAATGCTAGTGATGGAGGCTGACTGCCTTGCTATAAGGAAAATCTGAATAAATAGCCTCTGTTTATTCTCAATTGGGTGGTCTTTGCTTGTTTCCACAAAATATATCCCTCCCATGGTGGGAGGGTCAGGTGGGGAGAGTTACCACAAATCACATGGCAATATGTGAGTATGAATAATCCTCTTTGAGGGAAGGGGAGAAAAAATAGATGGGGAACAATACGTAATCTGCCAGAGTTTACCCTCTGGATCACGAAGAATTGCTTCTGTCCTCTCCACGTGCAAAATCCCACATAATTATGAAAGCACATCTGAAGTCCAGGATCTCCTGATTGTCTCTACTTCACATCGGGACATATCTACTCTTTCTTCAGAGATATATGGACTAAAACACAAGTTATATGTGTAAGACATAATAGTAGCTGAGGAATAAGGTAATAGTAACAAATACTCTTCAGAAAGGGAAAGAATGAGAGCTACATAGCAGTAACTTACCAATAGCAATTCTAAAATTCTTTGGGCACATGTTGCAAAGGCTTCCTCTGTGGAGAGGAAATGCTCTTAGATTTGGCTCTACTTTTAGTTCCTGAAAGTAATTCTTCAGTCCATTTTTATCCATGGCTCTTGATTCTACCTTCTAAGAGACTCTACTCTTTCATTATCCTCCTTGACCACATCTTAAGAGGTCACTGAAAATATGTCTTCCTTCATGGTGGAGATGTGTTAAAGAAAAAATTATTCTGACATTTGTTAAGACCGTAAGGAAGACTTCAGGACTATTGTAATAGGTGCCAAGACTATCACAATAGGGAAAGAAATTGGGATTAACTCCAAAAAGAACCAACACAAGTGGGGATTTACAGTCAGTGAGAAGAATGAAGGGGTGGATGGAAAATTACTAAGAGAAGGGTGTGAAGGGTAGCTGTTGAACAAACATAACAGGATTCTTGCTGAAGGCAAGCCAGGGTGATCAGATGTCAAGGGTAAGAGATGAAGAATTATTTAATCAGATACTTAGGGTAAGCAGATATCAAGAATAGAAGGAATTCTAGAATGGGAGTGGGAGGGGAGAACTAGTCAGAAAGAAGGCTCTTAAGGGTCAGCATCTTTCTCAGCCTGCTTTCTACCTATAGACATTCAGGGACCCAAAAGTTTGCTTTTACATCTTGCAGTCAAGTTCTTTTCAAATTCAGGCCAGTGGTAGCTTTTTTGACAATCTCAATCTCTCTCTCTCTCTCTCTCTCTCTCTCTCTCTCTCTCACACACACATACACACACACACAAATGCAAACACACACACACACACACACACACACACACACACACACAGCTGTTGGCTTTGTACCTATTGGATTTCAGTTAGATCCATGTGACAATAGCTACTATAATTTTTTAAGAGCCTCTCCCCATAAGAGGTTTGAGCATATTGATCTTTTATTGCATAGACAGGCCCTTACCTCTTTTCTCTGAGCCATCTCTTTTCTCCTGTCCAGTTAAAAGGATTTACTTCAAGGGGAGGGAGGCACCTTAAAATATTTACAGATTTTAACAAGGAAGGTGGTAGCCATGCCTCTTGATTTATTCTTCTGCCCAAGATTGAATTTTAATTGGCCTCTGTTGCTCAAAGTATTTCTAAATTCTTTTATTGGTAGATAAGAAAAACAGTAACATATTTCAATCCTGCAACTTCAACACTTCTAACACTTCTAACACTTCTAATTCTCTCTTTCCTCTTATCCCTGAGTCCTCTCATCCTCTCATTGTTTACTTAGTTCATCTCTTCATTTCTTCTTTATAGTTGTCAAATGCACCTAATAACAGCCACAGCACATTAGTGACATTCAGTTTCACCACACCTTAACCTAAAGTCACAAGTATATTAAGTGTTTTATCTACCTTCAAATCATTATGGATAGCCATTATACCAAACATTCACCACTCCATGTCAAGATTGCCATTTTCCCCCCCATCTTTAAAGTTTCCTTGTCACACACTCACCAGAAATCAATGTCATATCTTTTAGGATTTTGGTTATGCAGCATTTCACTCCTGGCTACCCAGTCAGCTTTGCTGTAATAATGAATGATCCCCCAAATCTCTGTGGCTTATAAAATAAAGGTTTATTTAGTACTTGTGTTACATGTAGGCTGAAGGTGGGTTGTGACTCTACTTCACGTGGCTTCTCATCCTCAGACCCAGGCTAGAGAAGCAGCCCCTATTTACAGCATGCTGCCCTCATGACACACAAAAGACCATGTTATAGCTGACCACTTAATGGCATTTATCATATACACTCAAATATGACTGGCCAAAGGAAGTCACATGGTGAAACCCACTATCAATGGGTGGGACAAGGAAGAATACTCTTCAGTGGGTGAGAACTGCAGGGTAAAAATGTACAATCTTCTCACAAGGAAAGGGAAGCAAACAATTAAAGAAAAGATCAAATTGACCATATTGGTAAAGAATAGAATTATTGGAGGAATATATTTTTCTCTCTTGATCTTGACAAGCAAGAGAATTAATAAATGAGTCAAAAATCCCCACTAAAACTTTGATAAGAAGAAAAAGAAAAAACAGACTGTGCATGTGATTTCCTTTTGCTCTTGACTGATTTGTTTTTGCTCCCTCTCTAGTCACACATAAAGTGTAATATGTCATATGGAATAAAAGAAAAAACAGTCTCCATTAATTTTGCTCATTTTCCATTCCTAAGACTGCTGAGACTAGGAACACTGGGTGGCAGTGGAAGGGTAGGATTATAGATTCCACCTCTTAGGGACGTAAGTCTATTCCTCTCTCCTATAGCTTATTAACTTGCACGAGCAGAGTAGGCCAATTCTTGGAATAGCACACAGATCATAACACCACATCTACCCTTTACTAATAAAAGTTCTCAAAGTATTAGAGTAATCTATAACAGAACAGTAGCTAAATGCCCAACTACACTCTATGCTTTTCGTATGGTCCAGTTTTGGGAGCAGAGACTCAATCTTCTTGAACAGGGCAGCTGCTAACTTATATGTGCTTTTGTGCCAAAGACGAAAAAGGTGTCTCCCCTTGGTGGACAAATTAGGAAAACTCCATTAAAAAAAAAATTTCCCTCCCTCCCATGTGGTGAATTCGTAAAAGATGCCCCCTGAAGGAGAGCACATGGCTTAACTAAAGAAAGTAGCTTTGTGTAATGAAAAAAAAAAATGCAATTTTCTCCCAGCAAATGTAGTCATTAGCCAAGGTTTCAACTTGGCAAGTGCAATGTGGCTTTGACTGAAGCCCCCACTCACCTCTTGGACCAGGTGCCTTTGTTCAGCACACAAAAACACAATTATGAGTGACAGCCTTGCACCTGACATTAAGCATGGGATGCAAAAATCTCATGTAAAACTTGTCCAAATGAATATTTTCCCTCAATAAATTTCATTCTCAGCTTCTGCAGACTAGCGTTGAGTGGTTTAATTAAACTCCACACTGACGTGAGCCAGTCACTAACATCCATTCTCTATTGAGAAAGGAGCCTTAGCTAACTTAGTGGTTTGAGTACAATAAGACCTTTCTCTTCTCTGTAGGTAATATGTCATGTTTAGTGCCCTCTAATGGAGTTATTTATACACTTCCTTAATGCAGAAACAAGCTGGTGAGGTGGGGTTTTTAGGTTTTCTTTTTTCTCTCTCTTTCATTATCGTTTTGCATTTTATTCTCCTTTTTGGTTCAGTCTTCCACATTCAGATCTTTATCTTTTCTTGCCAATCACCAGTAACAGTATACTTGAAAATGTTCACAGGATTTTCTCCAGACACCTGCTGTCAAGTAGCACATGTAGGAGACTTGTCCAGTAAATGGCCTCTCATTAGAGAGATTTGCCATATGCTATTATAAAGAAGTCATTCTTCAACCCCTTTGCTTCACACAGCATCATACTCAGCGGTGCAAATGTACGGGTTATTTAATGTTTCACAACACTCACAAATGGAGTTTTAACAAAAAATGATCAACAGACTAAGACTATTTACTTTAGGGAGAAGCCAGTGTCAAAGCATTGCAGCAGCCTGAACTGTAATGTGAGTTCTAATTTTTCACATTGGTACAGTATCCACTCTGGCAATGTGTGTGTTCAAAGTGCAGAAAGAGTGGCTGGTGACTTGTTTTTCTTAAAATATATCTACCCACAGTAGAAGCAGTCATGAATAATCTAGGACCACTCATCAGAAGCCACACAAAGTACATAAAATAGAAAATAAAAATAAATCAGTGTTTTAAAAACCTGCTCAGTTCTCATTTGCTCAGTGTCATTTGAAAGTTGACTTTTTAAATAACACCTCTTTTGAAAAACTTTGTTCAAATTAAAGAAATTCATCTATTCACCTAGTTGAGGGGAATCAATGTGGTTGATTATTTCAACATGACAGAAATGAGTTTATATGGTTTGAATAAGGTAGTTATAAAGTTTCATTGCATTGTGCTCCTCTTGGGGATTCCAAAAGCAATGATTCAGAGATGACTGTTCTCCAGTTGTCATCTTTCTCAACTTTATTTAGTGTGAAGAGAAAAAGAAGGATGTTTCCAGTTACAAGTAATAGAGATCTCAAATCAAACTAGCCAGAATACTGACAAATTATTTTATGTAATAAAAGGTCCAGAAGTAGAGAGGGCTATAGGCTGGCTAAGTCAGTGGCTAACAATGTTATCAGTTCTATCCTTCTCTCCACTGTGGTTGGCTTTATTCTCAGGCTTATTACATGACTTTAGTAGTTCCAGGGCTCATATCCTGATAAAATACAAATGACAGATTTTTTCTTTCTATGGATCTCTCTTAGGAGCAAGAAAATGTATCCTAGAGGCTCTCTTTGAAGCTTTCACATCTCATTTCTAAACCACCACTGGCAAAAGGAATGAGATTACCCTTAAAAAAAACCCAGCCCTACTGTCAGAGCTGGGGAGGCATCAGTTAAGCCTTAGGTTCATGGCTCCATGGTGTTGGGGGACTTGGGGGGCAATACTTTCACAAAAGCAGGTTTCTAGTAGAAAAGAAGAAAAGAGAAAATGGATGCTAAATGAGGAACTGATACAATTCTCTCTGGATAGCTAAATCTGCAAGTGCACCTGACCCTTGAACAGCAAAGGTTTGCATTGCTCAGGTCCAATTATACGTGGATTTTTTTTTTGATAAATACAATATAGTACTTGGAAAGTATTTTCTCTTCCATATGATTTTCTTACAAACATTTTCTTTATTCCAGTCTTATTGTAAGAACACAGCATATATAATACATATAACTTGCAACATATGCGTTAATCTACTGTTTATGTTACTAATTAGACTTCCAGTCAACAGTAGGGTATTAGTAGTTTAATTCTGGGGAAAGTCAAAAGTTATACAGGGGTTTTCAACTGTACAGGTGGCCAGGGTCCCTAAACCCGACATTGTTCAAAGGTTGACTATAGTTTAATAAATTGTAGTGTCTCCAAACTACTACTGAAATCCTGACTTTAGAAAGCTCTTCCTTCTCAAGAGATTGTCCAGTTTCATCATGAGGTTTACTATTAAAAGGGAAAAGAAAGGAAAAAGAAAAGAAAAACCCTATACATTCCTAGAGATGTATTTACTCAGCCCTTTCAACCTCAAAACTAAGAAATTTCACACAATCTTTAGAGTAGATATTTTGGCTCCTTTTAATTGCTGGATATTCACCACAGAGAAAGCTGAATGGATTTATGGCCAATATGAAGACTTGCTGAGAAGCTAAAAAAATTATGGATCTTCTCAAAAGATATGGGAAACATTGCAAGTTTATTGTATTCTATATTTTTTTCTGATGTTACAGCTACCAATCCACATACTTTTGGGATCCCATGTAAGTATTCCACAAGTTTTTTAAATAGTCTTAACCTCTTGCTACTCAAAATATATTCCTTGGACCAGTAGCATCAGAGTCATGTGAGAGCTTGTTTGAAATGCAAAATCTCAGGCCCACCTCAAACCTACAGAATCTGCATTTTAACAAGATTTCCAAGAGATGAATATGTACATTAAAGTTTGAGAAGCACTACCACAAGGTATATGTAGTTACTCCTTTGGCTCCCGGTGCCTGGGGGATCCTATACAAAATAGAAATCCAGCAACTACAGTGTAGTATAACCTACATCATTTTAGCTTGCAACTTGAGGAACCAAGAAATTAATATCATGGGCTCTGAAAATAAAATTCTTCTCTCTCTTAAAATAAATAATAAATATGTTAAAAAAATGTTTAATGTTTATTTATTTTTGAGAGAGAGGAGAGCATGAGCAGGGAGGGGCAGAGAGAGAGGGAGACAGAGGATCTGAAGCAGGCTCTGTGCTGATAGCAAAGAGCCTGATGTGGAACTCAAACTCATAAACTGTGAGATCATGACCAGAGCCAAAGTCAGACACTTAACTGACTGAGTCACCCCAGGACCTTTCCCTTTCTCTCTCTCTCTCTCTATCTCTCTCTCTCTCTCTCTCTCTCTCTTTCTCTCTCTCTCTCTCTCTCTATCTATATCTATATCTATATCTATATCTATATCTATATCTATATCTATATTTATTTATATATTTAAAGTGGGGGGAAACACCTGATGGCTCAGTTAGTGAAGCATCCAATTCGTGATTTTCACTCAGGTTATGATCTCAGGGTTTATGGGATCAAGCCCCCACATCAGGCTCTGCCCTGACAGCATGGAGCCTGCTTGGATTCTCTCTTTCTCTTTCTCTCTTTCTCTCTCTCTCTGCCCCTCCCCTGCTTGTGTGCTCTTTCTTTCTCTCAAAATAAATAAACATTTTTTAAAAAGAAAATTCTTGCTCATCCCTTATCTCTGTTCCATTAATCCAAATATCAAGATTTCATTTAAACTCACTGATCTACCTATATCTGAAAGATGGCTGAAAAATGTATAATCCCCTCTTCTGGTCACATTAAAACAGTCTGGATATTTAGACATGGGTTTGATGGTACACAGTGGAAAGATGAAAGATCAGAACTTCTTGAAGTCATGTAGATAAATGCAGGCACTATTTCCACCAAATATGGATTCAGGGCAATATGGAGGCCAACACATGGCAGGTGTTAATTTTTTTTAAGTGATAATAAGGCTAAAGTTACAAACTGAAGTTTGTTCCTATGGTTTGATCATTTAGAGAAGTACAGTATGTTCAGAGGCTTATCTACCCCACATTTAGCACACTCCCCTTCTTGGCATTTCTCTCATTTCCTCGAAAAGCCTTTTCTGGAGAAACTTCAGATCAGAAGCCAAAGAAAATCCAGCTCAATTTGCCCTGCTCCCCATAGACCTCCCAATGACTGAAGGCTTTCATTCCCTTCTCTCCCACATTAATTCTGGCTGTGAGTTAGTCACCATCAGTGTTTCCCTAGGTTTCACGATGAGAAAGCAGTGAATTTGCTGGGCTAGTCTAGACTGAGTTAGCAGGCTGCTGCTTTATTTTCATGTGCATTTGTTTTACTTTACTGTTTTTGCTGTTGTAGTTGCTTTTGCATGATATTGATGAAAAATATAACCAAAGATGTGTAAATGTATGGTCAAATCTACAAATGTAAGATCTATAAATATATGGTCCCCAACACCTTTGCTCCCCCTTCTTTGACTTTTACCTGTTCTTTGTCAACTTATCCTCCCACACTTTTATAATATTTCACTTTTCTCCTACACTGAGTCTTATCCCCACTGTCTTTTCTCCAAACAGATGACCTTGCCTCTTGCTTCACAGAAAAATTTGAGGCTTTCCAGTCTGAACTTTCCTGTCTTCTGATCCACCAACTCCAATTTCTATATACTTATCTTAACTCCCTTTTCCAGTCTCTTCATATCCCATTTCCAGTTCCAGACTCACCCTTTACCTTTACTCTTGATCCCTTCTGTAGTGGCTTGAATGGCAGTCCCTAAAAAGATATGTCCAGAGCTTAATCCCTGGAAATGTAAATGTTTCCTTATTTGGAAAAAAGAGTTTTTGAAGATGTGATTAAGGATCTTAAGATGAGGAGATCATCCTGGATTACCCAGGTGGGTCCTAAACTCAATTAACAAGTGTCCTAGTCAAAGACTGGCAAAGAGAGATTTGAAACAGAAGAGGAGAAGACAAAAACACACAGGGGAGAAGCTGAGGTGAAGATGATGGCAAAGACTATGGTGATGAGGTCACAAGTCAAGGAATGCCAAGGACAGCCAGCAGCCATCAGAAGCTAGAAAAGCCAAGGTAGGGTCTCCCCAATCCCCTAGGCTGCAGAGAGAGGTGGCCCTGCCAAGACTTTGACTTTAGACTTCAGGCTTCCAGAACTGTGAAAAAATAAATTTCTGATTGTTTAAGCCACCAAGTTTTTGGTACTTTGTTACGGCAACCATAGGACACTAACATACTGTCCCTGCCAGGGATAGATCTTGCTGTATCGATTAGCTCTTCTTTCTCCTACAGTTTCATTTCTTCTACTGCCTCTTTTCCCTTAGCCATACATCCTTGCAATGCTCTCCCAACTTAAAAATGTTTAATTAATTAATTAATTAATTAATTATGTTTACTCTGTACCCCTTTCTGTTTCCTTTTCAGATAAACACTTCAAAAATAGGCATTATTCCCTCTTGTTTGTTCCCTCTTATATTTCATACTGCTGCAGTCAAACTGCTCTACCTACCACTCCAATGAAAATGCTCTTGGAAAGGTCACCTGTGTTCTCAAAATTGCTAAAGCCAGTGAACTCTTGTCAACTTTCATCTTATTTGACCTAACTGTTGTATT
The DNA here is from genome assembly GCF_024362965.1 of Panthera pardus. Taxonomy (NCBI): domain Eukaryota; kingdom Metazoa; phylum Chordata; class Mammalia; order Carnivora; family Felidae; genus Panthera; species Panthera pardus. The sequence continues at coordinate 82,091,760 of NW_026526688.1, read as the reverse complement.
TGATTCTACTGCCTCCTCTCTTCTTGGAATATATTATCCTTCTCTTGAATTCTAAGGTATAACTCTCTCCTAATTCTCTTTCTCCCCTGCTCGATATCTTCATAAACTCCTCTGTTGTTTCTGTTTTCCTGGTCACATAAACATTACTAATACCCAAGGTTCTTTCTGCTCCTGGCCTTCATCTCATTTACCTGCTCTCTGGAGAACTTCATCTTCTTCTATGGCTTTAACTACCACACATATAGATGAAAAAGCTAATCAATTTCTTGACACAACCCCCTCCCTGAAGCTCTAAGTACATATAGCCAACTGCTTATTGGCTATATGTTAAGGAATATCCACCTTAACACCCCACGAACACATCCCCAAATTAAACTCTTTGAATATTCCCCAAATTAAACTCTTTGAATCCACCATCAGAAGCTGGTGAAAATGGGAGTCATTCTTGGAAGGCAATTCTCTATGGCACTTTCAGCCATGCATCTCAGACCATCTTCTCAAGGGTGTTGGTATAGCAAACAACCTTGGAAGATAAAGATAAAGTGATGGGGCACCTGGGTGGCTCAGTCAGTCAAGCGTCTGACTTCAGCTGAGGTCACGATCTCACAGTTCGTGGGTTTGAGCCCTGCATCAGGCTCTGTGTTGACAGCTCAGAGCCTGGAGCCTGCTTCAGATTCAGTGTCTCCATCTCTCTCTGCTCCTCCCCCACTTGCACTCTGTCTCTCTCTCAAAAATAAATAAACATTAAAAAAAAAAAAAAAGATAAAGTGTTATGCTCTGGGTCAGGAAAATAAAGACACTTTTCCTGACCAGGAAAATGAAGATAATTTTTCCCTGTGGGCAAAGATTGGGGAGCTTTGCTAGCAGCCCCTCTAAAAGATCGGGAGGTTCCTTTGCATAGAGAATTCCTCAGCTTGGACAGATGATGATATGCTTAGGATTCACTGAGTCTGCTCTACATTGTCCACACAATTTGGGGAATAAGAAGAGCTGATGCCGTGCCATGAGTAAGCAACTGTCTAAGTCTGTTTGGCTCATTATTTCCTCATCGACTGCATTTACAGAAGCGTGGCCAGCAAGTGTAGAGGTACCAGTAGTCACTGTCACTTAGAGGTTGCTTGGCCATATGATAGCTACATGCTGAGACAGGGAGGGAGACAGGAAATGCCCAAAATGTTGCATAAAACGTTTGGCACTGGGTTAGTAAAGGCTGAAGCTGGAGACACTTGGGCAACATAAAAGAAGAAGGACCTCAACAGAAGGCTGGCAAAGAGCAGAGGTAGCAGACCCTAGAGATCTTTGGGCACTTCAATTGCTGAGGAAGTCATCTCCTCTCTGTCAAAGGCACAGCAGAAATCTGTCTGCAATATGTGAACCACAGAGACCTGACTCATATGCATCACATGTGCTTCCTGCCGCCACAACGCAGGCTGTCATTGGTAAGCGAATGTGCCACTTCTGTTGGGCATAAGGAAACATCCAGGATCAATCAACAAATAAAAAATGATCTTCCTCGTGTATTAAGTTAAGGCACTACTTGCCATCCTCCAAGTCAAAAATCCAGAATCCATTTTAAACTCTTCTCTTCCTTTTGTCTTCTCTCCTACCCTTCAAAATCAAATTGATGATCTAGTTCTGTCAATTACATCTCTGTAACATCTCTTATTCATGTCCCTTCAACTTCATCCCACTTTTAGGGCTTTCATTCAAGTTTTCATTACCTTACACCTGGACTTTTGTTACAGTCACCTACCTGTCTCTTTCCCTCAAATCTTGCTTTCTTCAATTCATTATCCATTGTGCTGCTAAAACTCTTTAGGGATTCCTGACTCTCTATTAAGATAAACTCCGTGCTGAATCATGACATATAAAGCCCAACATAATCTGGCTTCTACTTCTGTCTCTAACCTTCTCTCTCTCCTCTCATACTGCATGCCCAAGTACCAGTCCTGTTGAAACACCTCCAAAAACTCAAGCCCTTTCACACCTCCATGCCTTTTCTCATGCTGCTTCCTCTATCTAAAATGCCCTTTTGGGGCACCTGGGTGGCTCAGTCATTTAAGTGTCCGACTTTGGCTCAGGTTATGATCTCATGGTCTGTGAATTTGAGCCCCATGTCAGGCTCTGTGCTGATAGCTCAGAGCCTAGAGTCTGCTTCAGATTCTGTGTCTCCCTCTCTCTCTACCCCTCCTCTGCTCGCACTCTGTATCTCTCTCTCTCTCTCTCTCAAAAATAAATAAACATTAAAAACATTTTTTTAATAAATAAAATGCCCTTTGTTTTTCTCCTGCTGAACATTTTACTCTCCTTCAGGATATTCTTCAAATGTGACCTCCTCTATGAAGTTTTCTTTTTTTTTTTATCTTTCAAATTTGTATTTAAATTCTAGTTAGTTAACATATAGTGTAATATTGGTTGCAGGAGTCAAAGTTAGTGATTCATCACTTACATACAACATCCAGTGCTCACCACAGGTACCTTCTTTAGTACCCATCACCCTTTTATCCCATTCCCTGCCCACCTCCCTCCATCAACCCTCAATTTGTTCTTTATTGTTAGAGAGTCTCAGGGTTTGCTTCCCTCTCTCTCTTTTTTCCCCCCATACGTTCTTCTGTTTTGTTTCTTAAACTCCACATATAAATGAAATCTTATGGTATTTGTCTTTCTCTGACTTATGTTGCTAAGCATCATACACTCTAATTCCATCCACATCACTGGAAATAGCAACATTCATCCCTTTTTATGGCTGAGTAATATTCCAGTGCGTGTGTGTGTGTGTGTGTGTGTGTGTGTATAAAACCATAGATAGATATATAGATATAGATATAGATATAGATATAGATATAGATATAGATATAGACAGATATACCACATCTTCTTTATCCATTCATTAGTCAATGTACATTTGTGCTCTTTCCACAGTTTGACTATTGTTAATAATGCTTCTATAAACATCAGGGTGCATTTACCCTTTCAAACCTGTATTTTTGTATCTTTTGGGTAAATATCTAACAGCGCAATTGCTGGGTCATAGGGTAGTTCTATTTTTAACCGTTTGAGGAACTTCCATAGTGTTTTCTAGAGTAGTTGCCCCAGTTTGCATTCCTACCAACAATATAAGAGGGTTCCCCTCTCTCTCCGCATCCTTGCTAACATCTGATTAGACATGTCTCCAGAGAGAAGGGAAACAAAGGCAAACTACTGGGAATTCGTCAAGATCAAAGCTTCTTCACAGTGAGGGAAACAATCAATGAAACTAAAAGGCAGTCTATGGAATGAGAGGAGATATTTGCAAAGGAAATATCTGATAAAGGGTTAGTATCCAAAACCTATAAAGAACTTATCAAACTCAACACCCCAAAAACAAACAACCCAGTGAAGAAATGGGCAGAACACATGAATAAAAATTTCTCTAAAGAAGATATCGGAATGGCTAACCAACACATGAAAAAATGTTCAACATCACTCATCATCAGGGAAATACAAATCAAAACCACGATGAGATACCACCTCACACCTGTCAGAATGAAGTTTCCTGATACTCTTTCTCTTGTGCAGTGGAGCCCTGTGTTCTGTACACAGTTCAATCACAGCATTGACAGACTTTATTATACGTACGAGCCTCCATGTTTATTCTTCCCACTAAACTATTAGATAATTGAAGAAAGAATCTGCCTTCTTTATCCCTAACACTTTGCACACTGCTGAACACACTTTTTTTGAGAGTAAACACTCAAAAAAAAAATCTTGCTAAATATATTAATGAATGAGAGGATGAAGAATGTGAATCCAGTCTCCTGCCCTCAAGCCATGCTGCGTGTGCTGGAGTAGAACAGAATGAACATGACACGTCTTCCTATTGTTCCAATTTTACACAATGGCAAGTAATTAAAATATTTTTAATTAAAATAAGCAAGGACTTATTATGAATCATAGCATAAATACAGAATTAATACTGAAGGTAAAATGTTCAAAGAAAGTTCAAACATGCCAAGGCCTAGACTTCCCCAGGGCAGACAAAGTTAGTGCTCATGTTCTCTACCACTGAGGGTAATTTAATGGAAAAGTTTCAGAAGTCATGTTAGAGTACAGTATTTTTTGTAAGTAATAAAATGGAACTCTCAATACAGACATTACTAGCTAGGATCCAGGGAGTCTTGATAAAAGGTGTGTATCACCTAAGCCAAAAATACAGGATGTTCTGCATCTATACCAAAAGAGATTCCTAGATAATTCTTCCCCCCACCAAAAACCCAAAAAACAAAAAGACAAGATTCACAATGGAATTCTTTTCAATATCAAATTCAATGACATTTAAAAGACAGCTCAAGTTATAAACATATGATCCTGCCAGCTTTTCATAAATATGAACATTTTTATATCCCAGGATTGCAATCCAGTTTACAGTCAGTGGTGACAATTCAGAGACCTAAATTTGTTCTAGAGACTCAGGCTTTGCCTTCACTCTTGCTTCTAAGTTGTACGCAGTTGTCAAAAACAAAATTAGAGAAAAAAGTTGAGCCCACAGTTTCTGTAACTCCTGAGTTGAGATGAAGATAAGGTAAACTTTAAAAATAGTTGACTATAGGGTGCCTGGCTGGTTCAATTGGTCAGGTGTATGACTCTTGACCTTGGAGTCATGAGTTCAAGCCCCACATTTGTCATGAAGCCTACTTTAGAAAAAGAAAATAATTGACTATATTCGTACAGCACAAAAGAAAAAGAAAAAATTATCAAGGGATTACATCAAAATAAAAGGCTTTTGCACAGTAAAAGAAACCATTAACAAAACAAAAAGGCAACCAACTGAATGGGAGAGGATATTTGCAAGTGATGTATGCAACAAGGGGTTAATATCCAAAATATATAAGCAAGTTAAATAACTCAACACCAAAAAAGAAAAAAAAATTCAATTAAGAAATGGGCAAAAGACCTGAATAGACATTTTTCCAAAGAAGACATACAGATGACCAACATGTTCAATGTCACTCAATATCAGGGAAATGCAAATAAAAACCACAATGAGATATCACCTTATACCTGTTAGAATGGCTAAAATAAAAAAGACAAGAAATAACAAGTTTTGGTGAGGATATGGAGAAAAAGGAACTTTCATGTACTGTTGGTGGAAATGTAAATTGGTGTAGCCACTGTGGAAAACAGAACGGAAGCTCCTCAAAAGTTTAAAATAGAAACACCATATGATCCAGCAATTCTATTACTGGATATTTTCCCAAAGAAAACAAAACCACTAATTTAAAAAGATATATGTGCCCCTATATTTATTGCAGCATTATTTATAATAGCCAAGATACGGAGGCAACTTAAGTGTCCATCAATCACAAATGGATAAGGAAGATATGGTGTATACACACACACACACACACACACACACACACACACACACACATACAGAGGAATATTTTACTTTAAAAAAAAATGAGATTGTGCCATTTGAGACTACATGGATGGACCCATAGGGTATTACACTAAGTGAAATAAGTCATACTGAGAAAGAGAACACCAGGACCTGATTAGGTCATGGTTTCACTCATTAGTCAAAACAAAACAAAGCAGAATCAGATCTAGAAATACAGAGAACAAACTAATGATTGACAGAGGGGAGGGGATGGGGGTGGGCAAAGTGGGTGAAGGGCAGTGGGATACACAGGCTTCCAGTTATGGAATGAATAAGTCAGGGGAATAAAAGGCACTGCATAAGGAATATAGTCAATGATGCTGTATTAGCAATGTAACAGTATAGACAGTAGCTATATTTGTAGTGAACACAGCATAATGTATAAACATGTTGATTCACTATGTTGTACACCTGAAAATAAGGTAACATTGTGTGTCAACTATACTCAAATAAGATGAAAGAAAGAAAGAAAGAAAGAAAGAAAGAAAGAAAGAAAGAAAGAAAGAGGGGGGGGGAGGGAGGAAGGAAGGAAGGAAGGAAGGAAAGGAAAAAGTCAGAAAAACTTATCAAAGTTCATCTGCTACAGAAACTTCTTAAAAGTTCTTACTGAAAAGAAAAATAGTTAAAACAAGTTTCTCTATATTACACCAACTGTAGATTATCTTCCTGTCACCTTAGAATCGATTTAGAGATAAATTTATGTAGTGCACATCTGTGTGTCACTATTCATGCATGACTACAAAATAAGTTTGCTGCTTTATGACACTTCTTGAACCACTAGTAAATAATTAGGTGGCCACAAGAGTTAGAAAACAAAAGCAATCCAAAAATAGAGGGTGGAGGCAGCTGAAATTTTATAAGTTGCTCAAAAGACTATCTTGGGTTGATGCAAGAGGAAAATCTGAGATCATTTTCTTAAAAAAAAAAATAATAAAAGGAAACAGAGCATGCAACTTCAGAGCTCAACTTGTGCCTAATCTCTTTGTGTGGGATTTTTTCATTCCAACATGTACCTCCCAGGATAAGCACGGCCGCAATCCCTAAATCATGGTCATCTTCTGAGGATAACATCTAATAAACATAGCCTTTCTTAACATGTGGGTCAGGGCAAAACACAGTGCGTATCTCCCATCCTGCAAATCCAAAATGTTTATGCAGATAATATCTAGTGAAAATGAACACTAATGACTACTTTGCTGGGGAGGGGGTGGGAAGGATGTAGATGTAACAAAAGAACACGTGACTTAGGGAATATGGAAGCAGTAAAGAGACTCTCATAACTGCTTATGAATTGTATGGACATTATGTGTGGTTTGTTTCATTTTTTACTGGGTGGTAGGCACCACCTCCTTTGCTCACTAACATTACCTCCCTGAGGAAGTTCGGACACCTGGTTCTCACAGCATCAGCATTTGAGCCCACCACATTGACAAGTTCCTGTTATAGCAACATCAGAAATTATCTTTGTGGCAAATATGGCATGTGAAGGCCACCTCAGATTTCTCTTCCTATTCCATTCTACACTCTTTGGGTGACAAAACCTCCTATAAGCTGACAGTTGCGTGCACAGTAGACAATGTTGTCTTTGAAAAAGAGTATTTAAATATCTAAGACATCAATCTTTTGTAGGCTCCCTTACCTCCTTTTTATCTTTTTATATACATTTCAAAGCAATTTCACAGCCATAAAGACGGCAGACATTATTACTATTATGTTCTACCTTGGAGAAAAGACAAAGATCTGATAGAAACCTCCATTCCCAGCAACTAGGTGTTTATAGCAGCCATTCCGTATTATTCTGGAAATCCTCTCCATGTGGTATGTATTTGAAGCTGTAAGGTGCAAGCGCTGGAGAAAACCCAGGTCTTTTCTCAGTGAAATGACCTGTTATTCTGTCAAAAGAAAGGAGGTGTTTCTCTGAGACCACCATTACACCTGCTATGCTTTACTGAAATTCAAACCTCCCACATCCCCAGACCCCCACCTCTCAACTACTCACATCTGGGAGCTGGCTAGCAAAACCACAGTTGGGTAGGGTATGGGGGGAAGGGTTAAAATATGGTTCCTGGATAAGTAACTCTTGCAAATGTCTATGGTATTATGTATATAACTAAACTTGGGTCTAACTATATGGTGAAAGTATCCAAACATTTGTGTTTTAATTGACACATGCCAAAAAAAAAAAATTAAAAAAGATATTTGGCAAGGAATTTTGTTTTTGACATTAGTGAAATGCAGCCTAACAGTGTTCTTACTGTAGTCCTGCCCGAAAGTGATCACTTTTCTGTACTTTTCCTATGACAAATTTATTTTCCCTATATGCTTTTGTTGGCTAGCACCTCTGGCATGACTTGACTGACAATGAGCCAGAAGATCTGAGTTTGGGGAAAATGCACAGCTCTCAAGCCTTGGCACATGGTAGATAAGTGCAGAGCAAACACTACACATTCAAGCAAAGCCCTGTGTGTTGGTCTCATCAGCTCACCAAAGGACACCACAGACATCAGACAAAAATGACATAGCCTACAAACCTGGGGACAAAAATTCAGTAAAAAAAAAAAAAAAAGCTTTTCAATGTTAAAACAAACAATTGCTAAAGCTTCCATTAGCCACATTAGCTAAGCACTTATTCATATGTTATATAGGTTTTATTTAGTTCATATAATCGTTGTCCTAAACAAGAGTTGAGAAGGTCCCCCTCTGATGATTTATCTTTCCTCTATAAAGTAAGAGGGGAGTCTATTAGTTCAGAGTGAGGATGGAAGTGGCAAGTGTTGAAAGAAATTATCCTAAGCCATGGACTATGAAAGTATTTTAACATCAAATTCTTCAAAGAAGAACGTATTTGTAATCTGCAGTAGCAATCTGATTGGAGTTATTAGCATTTGAAATTGATCTTTTAATCTAATACTCTAGCATTTAATCACAAACAGTGCACAAAAGATTCAGGTGATACCAAGGTACGCTAGCATATACCTAGAAAAGAGACCCAAAGATTTCTAGCTCAATTGACAAAAGTGTGGAAGGGCGTGCGTGCGCACACACACACACACACACACGCAAAATGACTGTTTGGTTTTTCATTCTTAATCTAACAACAAGCTGTCTTCATCAGAATATGAGCAGTTTCATTCAATAGGTGAATGGGTCTGATATCCAGCATGTGATTAACCCTATCACTAAACCAGTAAGGCAACAATTTGCAAATATTTTCTGGGCCACAGTTGTCTGAGAATTGCTAAACACTAAAAGGTTTTCCCAGAAAAACATACATACACACCAAATTATACACAAAATTTCAGAGGGTTCACAGACCACCGTAAAACCTATTGCATCAATTAGCTGTGAATGACTGCATTAACAAACCAACCCAAATGTAGTAGTGTTAAACAACACTTATTTACCTGAAAATTCCTTGAGTCAACAGTTTGGGCTGGATTCAGCTGAGCATTTCTGTCTTGTCTGGGTGCCCCCCTACCTCATTAGTGAACCATAGGTCAATTATGGGTGTTCATGCTTCTGGGTGCTGGCTCCTAGAGGCTGGGGCACTTTGACTCAGTTCCATGTGGTCTATCTCCTTAAGCAACTTGCCTAGACTTATCCTCATTGTGGAGACAGGTGTCTGAGAGATACAGCTGAAATGCTTATTTGGCTTAAGGCCAAATCTCATAACGGGTGCTACACCTCATTCTTTGGACTACAGCAAATCACAAGGCCAGCCCAGATTCAGCGGGCTGGAAATAAACTATATTGCAAAGGGTATTATTATAGGGAGGGATGGAGAATTGGGGCCATTTTTTCCATCAATTTACCATACCTGTCATGACCCTAGGTTAATAGTTTTATGCAATGAAATGAAATAATAGGGGTTAAAAGAAAAACCAGGAGCTATCTTTTACCATGGCATATAATTGCAGAAATCAGTAACTGCTTGACATTCCAGAAAGAGTCCTCATGTCAAGTCCAGAGCCAAAAGAATATCTTTTTCCTAGTGGCAAACAAGAAATCTCCAATGCTTTTCTTTTCTGAAAAATAATATGTTAGGAAATAAATTTGCTCCACATAGCTTAAAGTTCTCACTTTGCTATTGGAACAGGACGTCATGAATTGCACATATATTTAGTGGGTTGAATGTCAGCAATACTGATGGACCAGCTGAGGAAAATGACACTGAATATTCTAAATGTCTGTGTCAGTGTTCATGTCCAATTCTATTAAGTAGCAGGGGGCTCCAAGTCTTAGCTTGGGGAACTTTATAGTAAATAGTACTAACATTACCCACTAAACCAGAATCCTAGAAAACACTATTTCCATAAAGCACTGAAAACTTCAAGATGACAAAAATTCCAAACAGGAAATACTGAACTCATAATGTGTGTGTGATGATGGATCCAGTAGTTTCTGTGACATCATCAAAAATCAGCTATCAAGGAGCACCTGAGTTGCTTAGTCGGTTAAGTGTCCATCTCTTGATTTCAGTTCAGGTCTTGATTTTGTGGTTCGGCAGTTCAAGCCCTGCATCATGTTTCATGTTAACAGTGCAGATCCTGCTTGGGATTCTCTCCCTCTCTACCTCTCTCTGCCTCTCCCCCACTCATGCTTTCTCTCTCTCTCTCTTTCTCTCAAAACAAATAAACTTAAAAAAAATCAGCTATCAATAGGTTTGAGTATGGTTATATTTTTCTTCCCCCTAGAAAGAGAAGTAATAATAATAATAATTGGCTGTAAGAAATTCAGCAAATACTTGACAATAGTTGACTGAATTTAGCAAAATATAAGTCCTTTACTCAGGTGCATTTGGTTTAAATCAAGTTTGATTTTGCCATTACCAAAGGCTATATGTCTAGGCAGAAGAGGTCTTCTTTGATACATTAATGCTTTAATTATTCTTACATTTTTCCCCTTACATTACAAAAGAATAGGTGAAATGATTGAATCCACTGGGATGAATCTTCCATCTCATCCCAAATTCCTCTCTATAATTCTGTATTGGTTTCCTGTTGCCATGATAACAAATTACTGCAAATGTGGTAGCTTAAAATGATATAGATTCATTATCTTACAGTTCTGGAGGTCAAATGTCTCATATAGGTCTCACTGGGTTAAAATCAAGGTGCCAATAGGCTGCATTCCTTTCTGAAGGCTCTAAGTGAGACTCTGTGTTTTGCCTTTTTGAGCTTCTACAGGCTGCCTGCATTCCTTGGCTCGTGACCTCTTTCCATCTCCAAAGCCAGCAGTGGCTGGTGGGGTCCTCTTTTTATCACAATACTTTGACACTGATTCTTCCTCTACCTCCCACTTTCACTTTTAAGGACCCCTGTGATTACATCAGACTCTCCCAAATCCAGGATAATCTCCCTATTTTAAGGTCACATGATTAAGAACCTTAAATCTGTCTTCTATCTTAATTCCTCTTTGTCATGTAACATCACATATTCACAGGTTCTCAAAATTAGGACATGTACATCTTTGGGGGCCCATAACTCTGCCTATCACAAAATCTAGGCCATCCCACTTCTTTTCTCAGGCTACCCTCGATACTGATGCCTAATGATATGAACTAATTCTTCCCAAGAAAGACTTTGCAGCACAAACTTATGATAACAAAGAGAATTTCTTTACTTTTTTAAAATTTATTTTGTAATGTTCATTTATTTTTTACAGTGAGAGACAGAGCACAAGCGGGGCGGGGGTTGGGGGGCAGATAGAGAGAGGAGACACAGAATCTGAGGCAGGCTCCAGGCTTTGAGCTGCCAGCACAGAGCCTGACATGGGGCTCGAACCCACGAACTGTGAGATTATGACCTGAGCCAAAGTCAGATGCTCAACTGACTGAGCCACCCAGGCACCCCAACAGGAATTTCTTTAGATGGCAAACTATGTCTTCCCAGTGCAAATTCTAGAAATATCTACCATGTCATCATTGAAATGGAAAAGAATACATCACAGTTTTTCAACTATAAGAAGGATCATTTGAAAGAATATTTTATATATTATTGATAAACAACACTCAGAGTCAATTCAATGCACCAAGTTTGCTTATTGATAGGTCCCTTAAGTTACTACAAGTCTACTCTTTGTTTTTACCCCCTTTTTTTATCTGCAAAGTGTATGATAGTAATTGCTTCTTATTTTGAGGTAGTGATCAATGTCTTGGTTTAGTTTTTTCAAATTACTAAATAAAGATGAACAAGAATTAGTCTTTGCTTTTGACTTATAAAAATGGACACAAAAATGATCTATCCCTCTGGAAACAGACATGAGAATTGTTTGTCTTGTGTAATTCTTCATCCTCTTTAGAGCACAGTGGATATGGTCTAGTCTAGTATATAACTATATATAAGATAGAGTAAGATGAAGACAGGAGTTCTAAAGTAACAAAAAAAAAAAAAAAAAAAAAAAAGGAAGAATAAATTAGAAAAGAAAAGAGACCTAGGAAGAAAGGAGACTGGAGCTATTACAAATAAATGAGAGGGAGCACTAATTTCCTTGGAATTTAAACAGTGGTTACATAGTGGCTGCCTTCTTTTTTCACTAGGTATGACTTAATTTGAAATATTGGTATAAAATAGCATAATGTGGTATTGAAAGCATAAGGAAATATGAGAATAAATTAATGCCAACTTGACAGTAAGGTCATTATGTGAGGCAATAGCTTTTTTTTTTTTTTTTTTTTTTTTTTTTTTTTGCTAATATTCCATTAGAAAAACTACCTATGTCTCCATTAAGAAATGTTCACTCAAAAAATGATGTGGCAATTTTTAGATATTCCCATTACCAGTATAAATCTGGAAGGAATAAACAAATAGTCATGAGCTGTGGACACATGTTGTATTTATATAAATCATGGGTGGTCTTCTAGTATATTCAATGTCTCCTACTTGATTTTGTCCTGATCATAGAGGAGAACTTTCCATCTAGACTGAACCATTTGAGTTTTCCCACTCATTCTTCTTTCATTCCACTCCTTTCACCTTAAACATCCTTCCCACTTTTCCCCAGAATAATTCCTACTCCACCTTTAATCCTGACTTTAGACATCACTTTGAGAAGCACTCTCTGGCATCACCTTTCCTAGATATTCCTGGGAATATGGTGTGCTCCTTTCATCACTACATTTGGCACATTCTAGTATAAAATACGTGTTCGTTTATCTTCCTTTACTCCCCAAATCAGTCTTCCTGCTACTGCAGGCAAAGTCCCTATTGTTTCCATCATTGTACTCTCAATGCCTGACACATAATGAATGAAAAGAAAGAAAGAAAGAAAGAAAGAAAGAAAGAAAGAAAGAAAGAAAGAAAGAAAGAAAGGAAGGAAGGAAGGAAGGTGTGGAAGGAATATGGGAGGAAAGATGCGTAATAATGCTTATTCACAGCCCAACCATAAAGGTTTTCTACACCTGTTAAGAGAAGTGCCACTTCCCACCATCCGTGATTTATAAAAAGGGCATTTATTGACAGACCTGGCCATTCTCAGCATACTCCATTTTCACAGAACAGCATCGACTATACAGTGCTCTGCTGTATATATTCAAGCATGATTCCACTCAATCACTATAAGCCACCAATGTGACTGTGTGAAAAAGAAACTTTGAGAGACTTAATATGCTTCTACCAAAGAGAGGTGTAACCTCTCCTGATTTTGTTAAGGCATTTTGATTGTTTACAAAACAAAGACATTTAGAAAAATAGGTTTTGAGTCATGTGTATATTAAACAAGTGAGTGATCCACATGGGAGTTACATTCAGAAGGCAACCACCAGTGATATATTATCAATTTGGAGAAATCTTCCAAGCTGTGTTTTATAGGTTTCAGCCCTACATTTCTTATCATTACTAATATTCAGAATAAAGGAATTAAAAATATGTAGTGGTTTGTGCTCTGTTAAAAATTAATTTAAATGACTCTGATGAAATGGGTGAATTTCCTACAAAATGAGATTAAAAATGAAGACACAAAAATGTGTAAATTTTAACACCAGAATAAAGTACATTTGACAGGTGAACCTTAAGTAGAAAAGAAGATAAGGTTGGAAGATAAGGGGCTAGATTTAACCATGAGTAGAATGGGTAACCTAATGTCCTAAGTCAGTCATTCTCAACCAGGGATGATTTTGTCCCACTGGACACATTTGGCAACAGCTGGAGACATGTTTCACCATCACAATGAAGGGTGCTACTAGCTCCTAGTGGATGGAAGCCAGGGATATAGTACACATCCTGTACACAACAAAAGTTCACCACAACCAAAAATTATCTGGCCCAATTTTCAATCCTGTTGAAGTTGAAAAACTAATAAATTTTAAAAATTGTGATACAGGAAGGTATTAAAATAAATGATAATAGGCATTTAAAGTTTCCCCTCAACAATATTCTGTACCAAAACCTTATTAGAATATTGTATCCTATTTAGGGTATTACCCTTTATAAAATCTAGGTTGTGAATGATTAAAAATGGACTCTGCTAAAATTGTTCTGCTTATGTAAGGAACATTATGTTATTACTCTGTCTCCCACCTATTTAGAAGATGCGGAAATAATGCATGCCTGTTTGGAAGTTGACTTCTGTGTCTTAGGTTAGCATCAAGAACAGCTAAGACTCCTGGATAGGAAATATGCTCACAAATATACTGTCTGATAAACAGGATAAAAAAGAAATGTGAATAAAATTTAAGCTGAATGTTTTGGAGAATTCAGTCAGTTCTCAATTGTGTGCTAAAAGAAAATATCTAAGAGTTAGAACACATAGAAAAATATAAAATACACCAAAAATATAAATACCACAGAACTCTAAATGAATGAGCCAAAAATCTTACATTACCAACATCAAACTATCCCAAAGGCTCAACATGTTTTAATAATATGCATTTTATAGCTAGAAATGTGGTAAAAAAAAAAAAATGAAGAATGAGGGATTCCAAATCAAAATAAACAAATCTTCAAGTCACTTTGGAGTAGACAACGGTTAGAAAAGGGATAAGGTGCTGGAAATGAAGTTAGAAGAGATCATTTTAAAAAGTGGGAAATGACAAGCAAGTTTTTGTGGTGAGAAGAGTTTATTTTCGTGAAGCCACACTGAACAAAATGACACAGTGGAACCATTTTGTGTGGTCCTGTTCATATTTCCATTGGATGGGCACTGTGCTGATTCCACCATATGCTTTGCAGCCAAATATGACAAAATGTGACTTTTAAGCAAAAATATGTATAAAATATTGTTTATTATTTAAATTTCAAAACAAGTATTACATTCAGAATAAGAACCACCTACTAGTTAAGCATTATAAAACACACCCTACATATGTATGGACATAGCTTTAGTCTAAACATTTGCTAAATGTTCTTTGATGAGTAGTTGAATTTATAATACTATTTAATTCATTAAACTGTTCAGTATGACAAATACACTAAATTTTACTTGGATAATATATCATCCAACAACTAAAAGGACATAGTTTGTATTATTGTAACATAATGTGATTTGGAAGTGGAGAAAAATGTGAGAAGTCTTCAGACAAGTCTTTTTACCTCCTAGCCAGTAGTTTCAACCTCTTGGCCAGCAACTCTTTTTCCCAGAAATACCAACACAAAATTAAGGATCTTTCTTAGAGTTTCCCTCCCAGACAGTAGGAAGAAGCAAGACTCTTTTGTGTTAACTCCCGAAGAATTAGGAATTAACCACACTGAGCATCTTTTTTTTAAATCAATGCCTTTCTCACTTCTGAAAATTTCTCTCCCATTTTCCCTTCATTTACAGGAATCACCAGTTCTTTCTGTCCCTCCCATCTCCTCTTCTACAACTTCTCAGAAAGCAAATAGTACATCTCCTCATTTTAAGTTTCAAATTAAAATCAGATTAATTTTGGGGTGCTTGGGTGGCTCAGATGGGTAAGTATCTGTCTCTTGATTTCAGCTCAGGTCATAATCTCATAGTTCGTGAGTTCAAGCTCGGCATTGGGCTCTGCACGGATAGTGCAGAGCCTGCTTGGGATTCTCTGTCTCTTTCTCTGCCCCTCCCTCACTTGCACTCTCTCTCTCCTTCAAAAATAAATAAATAAACTTTTAAAAAATCAGATTAATTTTATATTAAAATCTGTGTTTTTAAACCCCCTTTTTTCTCATCTTTTTTTTCATTTTTTAAATTTTTTTGCATTCTTGTTATGTTCTCAGCTTTCTTTCAGTTTACTACTCTTTCTTCAATTGTGCCTAACAACTGTTATGTCAGCATGACTATATTTTTCATTTCTAAAAGTTCTTTTCAGTTATTTTTAAAATTTACCTTTTCTTTATTACTAGGCACAACTGAAAGAGAGCTAAGAACATAACAAGAATGAAGAAAATAAAAATTTATATATTGGAGTCTTAACCCCCAGGACCTCAGAATACATTCTCATTTGGAAACAGGTTCATTGCAGATGTAATTAGTTAAGTTAGGATTAAAGTCAGCTGGAGGAGGATGGGCCCCTAATCCAACATGACTGGGATCTTTATCAGAAGGGGAAGTTTGGACACAGACACGCACATGCGGGAGAACACCATGTGAAAATGAAGGCAGAGATTGGGGGGATATCCCATGCAGCAAGGAATACCAAAGGTTGTCAGCAAAACACCAAAAACTAGGTGAGAGGCATGAAACAGATTCTTCCTCACAGGCCTCGGAAGGAATCAACCCCGCTGACATCTTGATCTCACATTTCTAATCTCCAAAACAGTGAGATAATAAATTTTTGTTGTTTAAGCCACTCAGTCTGTTGTGCTTTGCTACAGGAGCCCCAGAAAACTAACACCAGGGGTCAGCTGACACCGGAGATACGGGGCTCCTTGGGGGAATCAGAGGGCCAGTGAGGAGCCTTACCAGCTAGGAGATAGGGTCTTAAGCCTGGGAAATGATGGAAACTCACGGATAAACCTTGTGCCACAGGAAGGTAAAACTGAGCTACCTGAGTAAGGCCAAGAATCTAGGAGGGCTTCTTTGTAAATAAAAAGAGACTAGAGAAATTCTACTTACTGAGCTAGAGAAATAAAAGTGTATCCCCCTAGAGCCTTGGGCAGAAAAAGAGTCTACATATAAGATCTTACCATCTATGAACAGAGGTCATTTTACTTCTTCCTTTCAAATTTGGATGCCTTTCATTTCTTTTTCTTGCTTAGTTGCTCTGCCTGGGACTTCTATTACTATGTTGAATAGCAGTGGTAAAAGCAGGCATGCTGGCTTTGTTCCTGATCTTAGAAGAAAAATGGTTCGGCCTTTCACTACTGAGAATAATGTTCTCTGTGGGTTTTCATATATTGTTTTTATTATGTTGAGGTAGTTTCCTTCTGCTCCTAGTTTGCTGAGAGTTTTTATCATGAAACGTTATTGAATTTTGTCAAATGTTTCTTCTGCCTCAATTGAGATATTCATACATTTTTCTCCCTTCATTCTGTCAATGTGGTATGTTACATTGGCTGATTTTCATATATTAAATCATCCTTAGATCATTGATGATTCATTCCAGGAATAAGTCCCACTTGGTCATGATGTATAATCCTTCTAATACACTGTTTGAATTCCGTTTTCTAGTATTTTGCTGACAATTTTTGCATCAATGTTCATTAGAGACATTTTTTTCATGTTGTGTTGTGTGTGTGTGTGTTTCCTGTAGTTTCTTTATTTGGCTTTTGTTTCTTTTATTTTACCTTTATCAGGCTAAAGTTGACCTTACAGAATGAGTTAGGAAATATTTCTTCCTCTTTAATATTTGGAAAAAGTTTGAGAAGAACTCGCGTTAATTCTTCTTTAAATATTTGGTAGAATTCACCAGAGAAACCACCAGGTCCATAGCTTTTCTTAGGAGATCTTTGATTACTGATTCAATTTCATTACTAGTTGCAGATTTATTCAGATTTTTCTAATTCTTCACTATTCAGTCTTGATAGTTTTGTGTTTCTAAGAATTTGTTCATTCCATCTAAATTATCCAGTTTGTTGGCATACATTCATAGTACGCTCATATCCTTTTAATTCTATAAAATCAGCAGTAATGTCCCTACTTTCATTTTTGATTTTAGTAATTTGAGTCTTCTCATTCTTATTTTCTTAGTCTTTTTAGCTAAAAATTTATCCATTTTGTTGATCATTTTGAGGAACAATTTTTGGTTTCATTGATTTTTCTCTATTGCTTTTCTATTCTCTATTTCACTTATCTCTGCTCTAATTTTTGTTATGTCCTTTCTTCTACTAACTTTCAGTTTAGTCTGCTCTTTTTTCTAGTAAAGGTTGTTGATTTGAAATCTTCTCTGTTTTTTAGTGTAAGTATTTACAACCATAAATTCTCCCTTAGCACTGCTTTCACTGCATCGCATAAGTTTTGGCATATTGTCATTTTCATTTGTCTCTGTCTTGGTCTGCTTGGGATGCCATAACAAAATATCATAGATTGGGTGGCTTAAACAACAGCAATTTATTTTGCTCACAGTTCTGGAGACTGGGAGTCAAAGATCAAAGTACCAGAAGAGTTGGTGTCTGGTAAGAACTCTGCCCTTGAGTTGTAGACTGCCACTGTCTCACTGTGTGCTTATGTAAACTCTTCTTGTGCATGTGGGGGAGGGGATGGTGGTGGCAGACAGAGCTCTCTGGTGTATCTTCTAACAAAGACACTAATCCTATTGGATCAGGGTCCCACCCTTATTACCTCATTGAACCTTAATTGCTTCCTTAAAGGTCCCATCGCCAAATTCGGCCACACTGGGGGTTAGGGCTTCAACGTATGAATTTTGGGGAGACACAAACATTCAGTCCATAACATTCAGCTCCTGGCCCAGTTTATGCCTTCAACATTTTGCTTAGAAATCTCTTCAGCTAAATATCCAATTTCATTGTTTACAAGTTCTATCTTCCACAAAATACTAGAGCACAATTCAGCCAACTTCTTTGCCAGTTTGTAACAAGGATCACCTTTCTTCTAGTTTCCAATAACCTATTCTTCACTTCCGTCTGAGACTTCACCAGAGTGATCTTTAAAATCCATATTTCTACCAATATTCTATTCATGATTATTTAAGAAAATGGAGGTTTTCTCTCCAGCTCTCCTCTTTTCCTTAAGAGACCCCACTAGAATCACCATTGACATCCATTTTTCTACCAACAGCATCTTCATGGAAATCTAGGCTTTTTAAAGCACATATCTCTGGGGCACCTGGGTAGTTCAGTTGGTTAAGTGTCCAACTTTGGCTCAGGTCATGATCTCACAGTTCACCAGTTCAAGCCCCATGACAGGCTCTATGCCAACAGCTCAGAGCCTGGAGCCTGCTTCAGATTCTGAGCCTCCCTCTCTCTCTGCCCCCTCCTGCTTGTGCTCTATCTCTCTGTCTCTCTCTCTCTCTCTCAAAAACAAAACAAAACAATACAAAAGGCACATATCTCCAAAATCCTCCAACCTTCACCCATTACCCATTTCCAAATCTACTTCCACAACTTTAGGTATTTGTTACAATCAGCATGCCTACTTCATGGCACCAAATATATCCGCTCAGGCCATTATGACAAAATACCATACCGTGTGGCTCAAACAACAGAAATTTATTTTCTCACAGTTTTGGAGGCTAGAAACATCAAGGTCCAGCAGGGTTCAGTTTCCTAGTTTCAGTTCTCTTCTTGGCTTACAGATGGTTACCTTCTCAGTGTGTCTTCACATGATCATTCCTTGGTGAATGTGGGAGGAGAGAGAGACAGGGAGGCAGGGGGAGGCGGCACCTCTCTGTTGTTTTTTCTTATAAGGAGACTAATCCTGGTGGATTAGGGCCACACACTTTTTACCCCATTTAACCTTAATTACTTCCTTAGGGCTCCTCTATCTCCAAATAAACCCATACTGGGGGATAGGTTTTCGACCTGAATTTTAGGAGGACACAAACATTCAGTCTCTAACAGTCTCTAACTATTTTCTAACTCCCTTGTAATTTCTTCTTGACTCACTGGCTGTTTAACTTTCACAAATGTGGAATTTTCCACTTTTCCTTCTGTTATTGATTTCTAACATCATCGTGTTGTGGTCAAAGAAGATACTTTGTGTGATACCTATATTTTAAAATCTGTTTTAAATTTAAAATTCGTTACCTAACATATGTCTACCCCAGAGACCTTTCCATGTTCACTTGAGAAGAATGTGTATTATGTTGTTGAGTATTTTATATATATATATATATATACACACACACAAACACACACACACACACACATATATATACATATATTAGATCTAATTGATTCATTATGTTGGTCAAGTCCTCTATTTCTTTATTTATCTTCTGTGCCGTTGTTCCATCCATTATTGAGAGTTGAGTATTGAAGTCTCCAACTGTTACTGTAGAAATGTCTTTCTCTCTCCCTTCAATTTTGTCAATTTTTGCTTTATATATTTTGATAGTCTGTTATTGAATGCATAAATATTTACAATGGTTTTATCTTTATCGTATAAAATGTTTTATTAATATATAATGTCTCCCTTTGTCTCTTGTGACCTTTTTAAATTTAAAGTCTATTTTGTCTGATAATAATATAGCTAGCTACCTCTGCTCTCTTTTGGTTACATTTGCACAGAATAACTTTTTCTACCTTTTCACTTTCAACCAATTTGAGTATCTGGATCTAAAGTTAGTCTCTTATAGACAGCATATAGTTGGATCTGTTTTTGTTTTTTTTTTTTAAGTTTATGTACTTATTTTGAGAGAGAGAGTGAGAGAGAGAGAATCCCAAGCAGAGAATCCAATGCTCAGCGGGCTCATGGGATGAGGGCTCGATCCCATGACTGTGAGATCATGACCTGAGTTGAAATCAAGAGTCAGATGCTTAACTGACTGAGCTACTCAGGTGCCCCTGGATCTGTGTTTTAATCCAGTCTGCCAATATCTGTCTTTTGACTAGAGAGTCTAATAAGTAATTGTTGATAACTAGGTATTTACTTCTGTCACTTAGCTATTTATTTTCTATATGCTTTATAACTTTCTTATCCTTCATTTCCTGCATTTGATCTTTTGTATTTAGTTGATTTGGGGGAGTGAAATGTTTTAATTATCTTCTAATTTTCTTTTATGTATATCCTATAACAATTTTCCTTGTGGTTACCACGGAGATTACATTTAACATCATAAAGTTATAACACTGTAATTTGAATTTATATCAGATTAATTCCAAAAAGATACAAAAGTTCTGCTTTTTATAGTTCTATCCTCACCCCTTCAGTAAATGTCGCAAAATTATGTCTTTGTACATTATGTGTCCAAGAACTTAAATCAATAATTATTTTTAAAAATGCACTAGTCTCTTAAAATTATGTAGGAAACAAAATGTGTGGTTACAAGTAAAATTCTCAATAACACTAGCTTTTAGACCAATAAATTTTAAAAATGTATTGGTCTTTTAAGTCATGTGGAAAATAAAAAGTGGAGTTATACACTGTTGAAATCTTTATTTCTTCACACAGCTTCAAGTTATTATCTAACATCCTTTTATTTCAATCTTCAGGACTCCCTTTAATATTTCTTGCAGGGAAGATCTAGTGATAAAGAACTCCCTCAGATTTTGTTTATTTAGGAATGTATTAATTTCTCCCTCACTTCTGAGAAAAGTTTTGCTGGATATAAGATTGTTGGTTGACAGATTCTTTCTTTTAATACTTTGAATATATCAGCCCACTGCCTTCTGACTTCCAATGTTTCTGATGATAAATCTGCAAAAAATCTTACTGAGGATCTCTTGTGTGTAACCATTTGTTTTCCTCTTGCTGCATTCAATATTCTGTTTTACTTTTTGACAGTTTGATTATAACGTGTCTTAGTGTGTATCTCTTTGATCACCCTACTTGGAATTCATTGAGCTTCTTGGATGTTTGTCTTCATGTCTTCCATCAAATTTTTTGACGTTTTCAGCCATTATTTCTTCAAATGATCTCTCCTTCCCTTCCTTTCTCTCTTTTCTTTCTAGGACTCCCACAATGTGTAAGTTGGTCCACTAGATGGTGTCCCACAGGTTCCTTAGGCTCTCTAATTTTTTTTTTTTCTGTTCTTCACACTCGATAATTTAAATTGTCCTATCTTCAAATTTGCTGAATCTTTCTTTTATGATTCAAATCTGCCTTTGAATGCCTCTAGTGAAATTTCTACTTCACTTACTATACTTTGCAACTACAGAATTTCTTTTTGGCTTCTTTTTAAATTTTCTGTCTTTGGTAATATTCCATTTTGAACATACATTTTTTTTTCTGGACTTTTCCCACATCTTCCTTTAATTCTTTGAGCATCATTATGATAGTTATTTTGTCCAGTAGATCTGTCTTTTGGTCTTCCTCAAGAATAGCTTCTGTTTGTATATTTCTTTTCTTTTCTTTTCATCTTCTTCTTCTTCTTCTTCTTCTTCTTCTTCTTCTTCTTCTTTTGAAGTGCATAAAAGTCTTCTTTCCTTTGAATGGGCAATACTGCTTAGTTTCTTGGGTAAAGGTTTTTTTTCTGCTTAGTTTCTTTATATGCTTTGAGATATTTTTGTTGAAAATGGACATTTGAATCTAATAATGTGGTATCTCTCAAAATCAAATTCTTCTCCTTCAAGGGTTCGCTATTTTTTATTTTTGTTTTGATCCTTGTAGGCTATCTCTTTGCTGAGGATCAGCCTGAAATATAAACAAGGTCTTTGTAGGCCTTTTCTGAGCCTGTACCTTTCCCTTGGCATGTGAAATGACTTTCTAATTTCCTTTTATTATGCAGCTGCTTTTGAATGTCCTAGTCTTTAATGTGTGGCTCTCATAAGGGCAGAAAGATAAAAATTATGGGTAATAAATGAAACAAAGTGCAAGCTCATCAAATCCTCTGGCATTCATTTGTGCCAGAGAGGGAAAGGCTTACAGCAATGGAGTGGGGGGTGGGGTGCAACCATGGGTGGCCACTTCTGTGTCTGCACTTACATGACTAGAAGCAGCAATCAGAACTCAATATCAGATATTCAGTATTTAAAGGAGAGGGTCCTGGTGTGCCTGGGTGGTTCAATTAGTTGAGTGGCCGACTTCAGCTCAGGTCATGATCTAAAGTGGGTTCAAGCCCCACATCAGGCTCTCCACTGACAACATGGAGCCTACTTCAGATTCTCTGTCTCCCTCTCTCTCTGCCCCTCCTCCACTTGCACACACACATGTACACACACACACACACACACACACACACACACACACATGCACACATTCTCTCTTTCTCTCTCTCAATAATACACATTAAAAATAAATAAACAAATGTTCACCCCGGCTCCTGCAAGTTGCATGTAAGCTGCTCAAAGATTATCTGCATAGCTGCCTGCCTTGACCTGGGAGTGGAAGATAGGGGGGCTACCACTGTGCTAAGAGTTGAAATTGATTGAAATTAACTTCCAAGCCTTCGTTTAGAATCTGCAAGCCTTCAATAGACGCCAGGGTTCCAAAATAGTTACAGAAGAGATTCTGCAGTGTGATTATTGTCTAGGTGAGAAGAAAGATTTCTGATGCTTCCTACTCCATCTTCCCAGAATCCTCCTCCCCAGCTAAATATTTTCAATAAATACAGAGTCTGCAAATATCAACATTGCTATGAATTGAAGTGTTTTCTTTCTTTTAAAGTAAAAAAAGAAAGAAAGAAAAAAAAAGAAAGTTAACATAACCACCTGTTTCTACTTGGAAGAAATTCTAGAGTGCAAATGCATTTATAGAGAATACTGCCACATGACATCATAAAAAAACCATGGTCTGACATCACATGATTCCTATAACATACAAATATTATTCTTTTTTTTAAATATTATTCTTAATGATGCCAAGATTTTGTGACTCAAGATGTGGAGTTAAAGGAAAGAGAAATGAGATCCTTAAGTAAAAGAAACTTACATGCATGTGAAATCTGGACTCAGAGAGCTGAATTCATGCTGTATCCTGGAACACAAATGAAATGTAATATATTCATTCACTCCTTCCTTCCTTTCTTCATTCCTCTCTTTCTTCCTTCCTTTCTCCCTCCCTCCCTTTCTTCCCTCTCTTTCTTTCCTCTCTCCTTTTCTCCCTCCTTTCCTCCCTCCTTCCCTCTCTCCCTCTCTTCCTCCCTCTCTTCGTTCCTCCTTCCTTCCTTCCTTCCTTCCTTCCTTCCCTCCCTCCCTCCCTCCCTCCCTCCATCACTAAACAAAATTATTGTATACCATCATATCACAAGCACTGTCTTAGACACTGGATATAAAACAGTGAACAAAAAGACAAAGTCTCTTTCTCATGGAGTTTACATTCAGACAGACTAAAAATAGTAGATACAACAAATAAATTATGCATTATGTTCAAAGGTAGTAAATGCTATGGAGAAAATATAAAGTGGGAAAAGGGAATGAGGAGTGTCAGGGTAGGTAAAAGTGCTGCTATTTCTTCTGTAGTGTTTAGTGTTAGGGAAGCCCTCATTGTAGTAAATAATTTACAATATTTGAATCATAGTCAATTCAGTCAGTAGTTAAACCTTCCTTTAAATCAGTTAATATACAATACCCAAATTAGCCCAACTTTCTCCACCTGGAGAATCTTTTGATCTTTTTCCTTATTAAATTAAAATGTACCAAAATGCTGTGCTCGTTGCTTAGTGTGTCAGGCAGTTTGACATAAAAAAAAAAAAAAAAAAAAACCCTGAATAAATACCCCTCCACCCCTATCCCAGAGGTGTATGCAATTATTAGAGTGATTCTTTAAAGGACTTGTTAAAATGCCAAAATAGTGCCACAGAAAACATGTGAAATAAAGATTTAAGTTTTCTTTATGAAAAAAAAAAGTGTTTAACAAGGGTTTATGGGGTTTTATAAAAACACCTTAACACCTTACAGACCTAAGGGGGAAAAAGCTCTATTTAAGTATCATGCACCAATAGCAGACCACCCAATGCTGATGACTAGAAGCCTCAAACAGACCCATCCTTGGGAGCCTATGTGGAGACCCTAATTTTATGGTCATTTTAATTGTATTTGGGTTATTACCTCATGCCCCAGCAAACACCTACAGTATTTAATAAAAATGAGCACAGAACACTGTTCTAGTTAAAGTATGTACCCAAATCATAAACTAAGTATGCTTCACCATAAATTAACTGGGTGTTTAGTGTTTCTTCGCCTTTAAGTTATATTTATTTTTCTTATAACATGGTATGCTTCACTATATACCAAATCAACGTTAATTGACTTAGCATTTAGATGCACTCTTCTATCTCTGGCTCATACATCCACAAACACACCTGCCCTACATATTATAAAGTGATAAGTACAGTTAATCAACCCTCCAGATATTCAAGAGAATAACTATATTAGATCACTGGAACTGAAAAGCAAATAAATCTTGAAAAGAAAGGAAAAAGAAAACTCATTTTGTGTTTGTCTAGATTCTAGCTATAGTGCTACTAGTTATATCATAGTTGAGTCAGATATAAGGAGTTGTGGTCTTCCTCTGCAAAACAAAAGGAAATATCTTGAAAAACCACACTCCTTCATTTTGTATTTGTCTATGGTCTTAAAGATGGATTCTTAATTTTTTTGCTTCAGTGCTCTTCAGAAAAAAATTAACAGATGAGGACAACATGTAGCATTTAGAATTGATGTTCTTTACTGCCATGACTGACTAGCTATTCTAGCACCATTCCCTTAATTACCAAATGTGTAGTTCCTTCTATTTCCTTACCTAGTCATTCCATAACCCATGAAATTTAGATCTGCACAACCCTCCCCCTACAACATCACACTAAGAGAGTTCTTGTTTTGTTTTTTAATTTTTTAAAATGTTTTTTTTACTTATTTTTGAAAGAGAGACAGAATGCTAGCTGGAGAGGGGTAGAGAGAGTGGGAGACACAGAATTGGAAGCAGGCTCCAGGCTCTGAGCCATCAGCACAGAGCCTAACATGGGGCTCAAACCTGTGAGCCATGAGATCATGACCTGAGCCAAAGTTGGAAGCTCAACTTACTGAGCCACCCAGGTGCACCAAAGGAATTCTTGTTTCAGTCTCCCCAAATCTCCTAACTGCCAACATTGCTGGTCTTTTTTTAGTCTTCATTTTATTTGACTTCTCTGTAACTTCTACCTTATAGAGTACTTCCTCCATAAAACTCTCTCTGACTTGGGCTTCCACACCACCACCATCATGGTTTCCATCCTCCAGTCTTAGAAAACCTTCTCAGTCTCCTACACTGGCTTCTTTTTCTCTGAATATCTTTTAATTATAGATAATCCTATATCATCCTGTACATTCTTCTCTTTGCACTCTGCAAACATTCCTTGAGTGATTCTATCAATCTATATGGTTACAATACAAATTGAATGTGTGACGTGCCATCCTCCAAGAAAAACAGATTCCTCCCCCCATGTTCCCAATTCTGAAAAGAGAGATATCACCTGCCAGATGCTGGTGCCAGAAACCTAGATGTCCTTCACCTTTCATGTAGGGTTACCAGATTTAGAAATTAAAAATACAGGGCCTTCAATTGAATCTTAATTTCAAGTAAACAATGAATAATTTTTCAGTGTTAATATTTCCCAAATACTGAAATTTAACTGAGCACGTTATATTTTATGTGGCAATCCTACCTCTACATCTAATCAAACATCAAGCTCTTAATCTCTTCAAGTCCTTTTATTTCCCATTGCCTCCCTCCTAGACCTAACCACCATTGTCTATTGCTTAGATCTCTAAAATAGCCTTCCAATCAAACTCCTTGAATGCTCCATGACCCCCTAAAATCCATTTCCTACACAGCAAACAGAGTGATCTCTTTTTTAAAGTTTATTTATTGTGAGAGAGAGAGAGAGAGAGAGAGAGAGAGAGAGAGAGAGAGAAGTAGGGGACAGAGGGAGGGAGAGGGAGAGGGAGAGGGAGAGGGAGAGGGAGAGAGAGAATCCCAAGTAGGCTCCAAGCTCAGTGCAGAGCCTGACATGGTGCTCAATTTCATGAACTGTGAGATCATGACCTGAACTGAAATCAAGAGTCAGACGCTTAACTGACTGAGCCATCCAGGCACCCTCAGAGTGATCTTTAAAAGCAAACAAACATGAATTACATTAGGACATTCATCCTCTTACTTCCCATCAACACATCTCTTACTATTATCACCTTAATGCTGCCTTCTGCCTACTTCTCCATCCTATATTTTTGTGATTCAATTTAGTTTACTATGTTTTTTTTTTTAAATTTTTTTTTAACGTTTATTTATTTTTGAGACAGAGAGAGACAGAGCATGAACGGGGGAGGGGCAGAGAGAGAGGGATACACAGAATCGGAAGCAGGCTCCAGGCTCTGGGCCATCAGCCCAGAGCCCCATGCGGGGCTCGAACTCACGGACCGTGAGATCGTAACCTGAGCTGAAGTCGGACGCTTAACCGACTGAGACACCCAGGCGCCCCAGTTTACTATGTTTGACTACAATTATCTTATTTCAATTCTTCAAATTCCTTTTGGGTCTTTCTGCCTTCCCACATACTGTTTCCATTGCCCTGGACTTTATAGACCACTGATAACAGAATTTGTACTTTATTGAAGTGAAATTCACATAAAAGAAATTTAATCATCTTAAAGTGAACAATTCAGTGGAATTTAGTAAATTCACAATATTGTTCAACCTCCACTTCTATATTGTTGCAGAACATTTCCATCACTACAGAGTAAAACCTTTTAGTCGTTAAGCAGTTTCTCCCCATTCCCACCTCTCCTTATCTTCTGGCACACATAAACTGCTTTTTGTCCCCATGGACTTGCATATTCTAGATACTTCATATAAATGCAACCATATACTATGTAGTTCTTTGTGTCTGGCTTCTCTCATTTTAGCATAACATTTGGGGGATTTATACATGTTGTGGAATGTATCTGTTCCTCATCACTTTTTATGGCTGAATAATATTCCATTGTGCATATACACCACTATTTGTTCACCCTTTCATCTGTTGATGGACCTTTCGGCTGTCTCCATCTTTTGGTTATTGTGAATAGTGCTGTTAAAAACATGCTGGTACATGTATTTCTTTGAATACCTGTTTTCAGTTCTTTTGGAGTAAATATCTAAGCATGAAATTGTGAGTCATATGGTAACTCTGTAGCTTAACTAAACTTTTTGAAGAACCACTAAACTGTTTTCCATAGCAGCTGAACCATTTTACATTCCATCAGCAATGTATGAGGGTTCAAATTTCTCCACATCCTCACCACTTGTTATTATCTGATATTTAGATATAACCATCCTAGTAGGTATGAGATGTATCTCATGTGGTTTTGATTTACATTTCTCAATGACTAATGGTTTTGAGTATAATACATATACACAGAGAGAGACAGAACATATAAAGCTTATTGCCTGTTTGTATATCTGCTTTGGAGAAATGTCTGTTCAATCGTTTGCCCATATTTTAACTGGGGTGTTTGTCTTGTTAATTTGTAAGAGTAGGTTATATATACTGGATGCTAAACCCTTGTCAGATACATGTTTGCAAGTATTTTCTCCCATTGTGTAGCTCTCTTTTCACTTTCTTGATATTGTGCTTTGATGCACAAAAGCTTTTGATTTTAATGAAATCTAATTTATTTTTTCTTTTATTGTTTATGCTTTTCGTGTCATATCTAAGAATTAATTGCCAAATTCATGGTCATGAATATTTGCTCCTACATTTATTTCTAAGAGTTTTATGGTTTTAGCTCCTTTATTCATATGGGCATTGATCCATTTGGGGTTAGTTTTTAATGTATGATGTGAGATAAAGGTCCAACTTGATTCTTTTCCATGTGGATATCCAGATGTCCAGCACTGTAACAGAATTTTCTCCTAGCCTCTTCCCCATCTCTTCCCACCT
Organism: Panthera pardus; assembly: GCF_024362965.1. NCBI lineage: Eukaryota > Metazoa > Chordata > Mammalia > Carnivora > Felidae > Panthera > Panthera pardus. The sequence goes on along the minus strand of NW_026526688.1, from coordinate 82,063,495 downwards.
CCTTTTTCCAGTCCCTATATATCTTTCAGGGCTCAGCTTAAATGTTACTACCATCCTTGCATACCTGCTCCCTCCCTCTCAGAGTAGATGTCATTCTATTATTTAGATATTGAATAGATATTATTCTATTATCCCTACTATATGCCCACATTTCACCATGTGCTCAATTTCTGTCCTCCCTGCTACATTATGAACTCCAGAAGGTAACAACTATGTCTGTCTGATTCACCACTGTATCCCCATTGCCCAGTACAGTGTCTGCCATATATATTTGTTGAATTAATAAATATTTGTTGCATCACCTATTCTCCACAATTTATCTCCAATCCAGGCCTCTTCTCAATCACACTTAAAGACCCTGTATTTAATGAATATAAAATCTTTCTCTTGTTTCCACGTCTGTCTAAAATGACCTATGTTCATTCTTTGCCCTTTCCTTTGAAACATGCTCAAACGTCACTCCTATAAAGACTTACCAGACTTCTATAGCTACTTATTCATTCCTTCATAGCACCTTGTACTTATTTCTATAATAGCATTTAATATATCATATTACAGTCAATTGCTATAGGTCTAGTCCCACACCAGGCCATTAAGTCTTCAGTGGGAGGAATGGGATGGAAACAACCATTGAAACAATGGAAACCATGGAAACAATTGGTGACTAATTTCTACTCTATGGGAAAGTTACATTATATCCAAAGAAGGCCACTTCAGCTGACAGGGGCCACCTCAAATGTGGGCCCAGCAATGCATGATGATGAAACTTTTCATTCTAGCCACAATGTCCCAATTAAAAGTTATCACTTCTTAGCCTTATATGTTGATGGGGTAGCCAGTGAAATGTCTGCAGAGTTGTCAGGTGACTTCTAGAAAGGGTTGAGTCACTTGGGACAGAGACTCCTTTTGCCCTTATTCCTTTCTACTTTTTTCCAGCCTGAAATGTGGACGTGATGGCTGGAACTCTAACAGACATATTGGACCATTATCTGAAGTTGTGACATGACTTTGAAAACAGAAGCCACACGTTAGGATTGGTAGAACACAAACATGGATAGTGTCTAGGTCCTTAATGACTGTGACACTTCCATTCCACCCTGTCTACTTCCAAACTTCTTTTACAAAATAGAAAAATGGAAAAATCAACCTTTATCTTGTTTCAAATACTGTTTGGAAATATTTCAAAGTTGTTTATTTTATGCAGCTAAACCAGTTCTAACTATTATTTCATATTTTCTTTTTAAATACAAAGTGAACCAGTAAAAGATATCCACAAAGATAGCTACAAGTCAGGCGCCTGGGTGGATCAGTTGGTTGAGCATCCGACTTTGGCTTGGGTCATGAACTCACGGCTCCTCATTGAGCCCCACCTCGGGCTCTGTGCTGACAGCTCAGAGTCTGGAGTCTGCTTCAGATTCTGTGTCCCTCTCTCACTCTGTGCCTTCCTCGCTCATGCTCTCCCTCTCTCTCTCTCTCTCTCTCTCTCTCTCTCTCTCAAGAATAAATAAAACATCTCTCTCAAGAATAAATAAAACATTGAAAAAAATTTTTTTAAAGATAGCTACAAGTCACCTATCTATGACCCCACAGAAAGCACATTAAAAGTTAATGTTATAGAAGTAAACATATATGCATATGTATATGCATATACATATATATGTATGCATACACTTCCCAGCTCTGTCCACTGAGAAGCCTAGAAGCAATGACACTACAGTAGGAATGAACACACCAGGAACCCAGATCTTGGTTTCCAAATGTCATTCTCCTCATGGCAATAGAAATAACCAGGGATGTGGAGAGAAATGGCTGATTCCAGGACTAGGGCAGGAGAAATACAAGATGAGCTGGAACTTTCTGGCTGAAAAGTAAGCAACAACAACAACAACAGCAACAACAAAATGATGTAGGCATGTTGAAAGGTCACAGGAGCCAACTTCTGAATGGAATCTAATAGCTAAATATGGACAATTTGAACAAGAAAATAAGTAGTAATACAATAGATTATAACTCATAGAATAAACATTCACAAGTCCATACTGACTTGTGAATTGAATAAGTATTTGAATAAATTCAAAAATAATTGAATAAATAAGTACATGTGGAAAAATAGACAGCTCTTTATTACAGCAGAATTCCAACTAATAAATGTAGACTGAATGATGGAAATAAGAAAATTACCATTTGGCAATACCTGACTTAGTAATTATTGTAGGCTAGGATAATTGATGAATTAAAAAATTAGTAAGCAAAAGGATGGTAAAAAACAGGATATTACATGGTCTCAACATATCTTCCCACAAAATACTTATTAATCATAAAGGCGAAATAGTAATTGTATATGCAGAAATCTTGCAGACACCTTCTTAACCAAGTGATCAAAATTATCACCTACAGTGAGACAAACCAATGTCATGTATCTCCTGATAGGCCTGAAAAGGATATTACATCACTTTGGTGGTATTCTTGCACGGAGGCATAATTCAACATGCATGTTTCAACATGAGGAAGTATCAGACAAATCTAAATCAAAAGACATTCCACAAAAATAACTGGCCAGAACTTTTCAAAAGTGTCAAAGTCACGAGCAACAAATGAAACCTTCAGAACTGTCCTAGATTAGAGGAAACTAAAGTGACATGCCAATTAAATGCAGTGCAGAATCTTGGATTGGATCCTGGGCCATAAAAAGAACTTTAGTGGGATAAATGGCAAAATTTGAATGAAGTCTGTACATTAGTTAATATTGTTTCAATGTTAACTTGCTGGTTTTGATTATTATACCACGGTTAGAACATATTAATATTTGGGGAACCTGAATAAAGAGCATATGGAAACTCTCTATTTTTGTAACTTTTTTTGAAACTCTGAAAGTATTTCAAAATAAAAAGTTAAAAAAAACAAATAGGTGTGACACCGAGATATTAAAAGAAATATATATTTTGGTCTTTGTCCCTGTTTTCTGGTTTACAGCTCCTAAATCCCTTGGAATCTCCAAAACGATGTGTCTTTTCGTATGCTAACAAAATAACTGGTGGCTGGGGCTCTTGAATAGCTTAGGTTGGGGGCTGGTTGCCAGGGAAACCAACCAGGTGATTAGAGGGTTGGAACTTTCAGCCCCACCCCCCAGATCCCTGGGGAGGGGAGAAGGAGGAGCTGGAGTTAAGCACTAATGGCTAATGATCTAATCAATGGTGCCTACTTAATAAAACCTACACTAAAAACCCTAATTATAGGGTTTCAAGAGCTTCCACGTTCCTGAACATGTCTATATCTAGGTGGGCTGGGAGGGTGGCCTGCCCAGAGGACATGGAGGCATTGCACGCCTTGTCTTATGCATCTTTTCCAACTGGCTGCTCTTGAGTTGTATCCTTTTATGATAAATCAGTAATCTAATAAATTAAGCACTTTTCCTGAGTTCTATTGAGCCATTCTGGTAAATTATCAAACCTGGGGAAGGGATCATGGGAACCTCTGATGCATAGCCATTCAGTCAGAAGCACAGGTGACAGCCTAGAGGTGCAATTGGCATCCCAAGTGGGGTGCAGTCTTATGGGCCAGCGCCCTTAACGTGTGGAGTTTACACTAGCTCCAGGTAGTTAATGTCCTAACTGAATTATAGGACATCCAGTTGGTGTCCAGAGAGTTGGAGAATTTCTTGGTGTACAAAACCCACAGGCTGGGTGTCAGAAATGCTGGTGTGAGTAGAAGAAATAGTTTTTCCTCTAACAGGTCGATGGTTATGCTAACGCATTATTCTTTATGTCAACATAAAGAATGTCTAATGCTATTCATGTCTAATAGAGTTGGCTATCTATCTCATAGAATATTTCTAGAAAAATTTCTTTTCAAATAATTTTTAAGTAGATCATTAACAGTGGGGATCTCCCAGTTACCAATGTTATGGTGACAACCACAAGATATATATATTTTTTATATCTATATATAAAATCTATTTTATATTTTATATCTATATATTTATATTTTATATTTTATATAAAATATATCTATTTTATATTTTTGGATTGGATCCTGAATGATTAGACCAAATTAGATCTTTTATATCTATATATTTATATTTTATATTTTATATCTATATATTTATATTTTATGTCTATATATAAAATATCCTGAAAAATAAAATAAAATACCCTGAATTAGGACTCAGTATTTTTTGAGGTGGGCAGTAGTATGATGCAAGTGGAATCTAAGAAAAATCTACATGGCAATGGTAAGAAAGAAAGATTTGAAAGAAGGAGGGGCATGGCCAGGTAACAGACCATGATCTAAATCAGAGTGGATGAAGATTTGAACTCTGGTTAGCAGTCAGGATAGAAGGAAGATATTAAAGAAATCTACATTTTAAAGTTCAGGATTTGAAATCTGAAAAACAAGGAAGGAGCCACAGATGCTAGTTATCATGGAAAACAGTAGCATCTTGATAGAAATAAAGAGATTGGGAGGGACATATGATGAACCCAATTTTGGCCATGTTGAACTTTAAGTAGTGACAGAACATTTGGAGATATGAGGCTGGAACTCAGAAAAGAGATTCAAGCTGGAAGTACATTTGGGTGTCACTAGCAAAATGTTAATTGCTGAAATCATTAGAATGTATGATCTCTTTGATAGAAAAACAGCAACAAAGAAAATCAGAGAAACAGGGGCTGCAGAAGGGAAAAGACTAAAATAGGTTCTTCCCATACTTCTATGCTCAGTTATTAGCAGAAAACATGACCACTTTAGTTTTAAAATTACAGCCAGCAACTTTTATAATGGTGCCTATCTTGCAACGACCCTCCGTCTCCAGGAATGGCTTATGGCTGCAGGGGTGGGGTCCAATGGCCATGCTGCTTCATGACCTTGCATCTTGGGCACCGATGAAGAGAATATAAACCTGGTTCAAGGGAAGGTATTTTCTCTCTCTCTCTCTCTCTCTGTCTCTCTGGCATTTACAACTCAGAATGGAAAGACTTTGCTACCAGGAGTCACATTTATGCTAAAGCCCCATAGAAAAAGTCAACCAAATCCTATCTCTAAGGTCTCTGAAGCTTAATCCCCAAGGTCTGTTTTTCAATTCTCCATAACACATCAGTCTCTTCCAACAAATGCCATCCCTCTCCTTTTTGCTTTCAAGCACTTGAAATCAGTTTCCATTGCTATGAGCAAAACAATTAATACCACTGTCTTAGTCCATTCAGGCTGCTATAACAAAATACCAGAGACTGGGTAAGCTTATAAACAACAGCAATTTATTTCTCTCACATCTGGAGGCTGGGAAGTCTAGGATAGAGGCCCTGGCAGATTTGGTGTCTGGTGAGAACCTACTTCCTGGTTCACGGACAAAGGGTTCAGCCCTCATGACCTAATAACCTCTCAAAGACCCTCCTCTGAACATCATCACAGTGAAAATTAGGTTTCAACACATGAATTTGCCCCATGGGAGGTGAAGATGGGGACCAAACACCATAACAACGACAAATATTTAATGACCATTCCTTCAGCGCTACTCCAACTTTAGTGAGGATATGAATCACCTAGGCATCTTGTTAAATGTAGATTCTGATTTATTGGGCCTGGGGTGGAGTCTGGGATTCTGTATTTCTAACCAGCTTCCAGATGATGCCATTACTGCTGATCTGAAGACACACTTGAAGTAGCAAGGCACCACATAACACTAGCTCTTTCCTCAAGGAACTCATAGTCTGGCAATGCAGACAAGCCACATGCCTGTGAAATAAATAAATAATTCAAGGTATCACAGAAAGTACACTGGAGTGATTTTAGCCTTGGCTCTGTTTAATCCTACAGTGTTCAGAAGCACCTGGAAGGCTCAGTTGGTTAAGCGTTCAACTTTGGCTCAGGTCATGATCTCACGATTCGTGAATTTGAGCCCTGCATTGGGTTCTCTGCTGTAAGCACAGAGCCCACTTCCAATCCTGTTTCCCTCTCTGCCCCTACCCCACACTCTCTCTCAAAAATTAACATTAAAAAAACCTACAATGTTCAAACTTGCAAATCACTGAATCAAACTGGACCTCAGTTTCTGTATCTGTAAAGGGAGAGTGACAGGATGACTATCACATCCTTCTCAACTGTTAAATTCAATCTGTGATTAGAATTAAGATTAATTACACAAACAGGGGTAATTAATGCCAGCTTAGACAATTATCCATTATATGTGTATAATAAGAAAAGCTATTTCTTTTTTTTAATGTTTATTTATTTCTGAGAGAGAAACAGAGAGACAGAGAGCGAGTGGGGGAGGGGCAGAGAGAGAGGGAGATACAGAATCTGAAGCAGGCTTCAAGCTGTCAGCACAGAGCCTGACATGGGGCTCAACCCCACAAACTGCAAGATCATAACCTGAGCCAAAGTCAAGGCTTAACCGATTGAACCCCCCAGGTGCCCCAAGATAAGTTATTTCTAATAAATATACACTTAATGATCTCAAAAATGTGCACAAAATATTGAGTGGAAAATCAGTTTAACTAACAATATCTATAATATTGTCTTATGAATTCATGGTTAATTCTAACTTTTCCTCTTTATCTTTTTCTGGATTCCCTACTATTATAGGTAATATTTTTATAAGAAACCCCAAATCTATATTTTTTTTTAATGTTTATTTATTTTGAGGGATAGAGAGACAGAGTGCAAGTAGGGGAGGGATAGAGAGAGAGGGAGACGCAGAATCCAAAGCCAGCTGCAGGCTCTGAGCTGTCAGCACAGAGCCTGATGCAGGGCTCAAACTCACGAACAGTGAGATCATGACCTGAGCTGAAGTCAGATGCTTTACTGACTGAGCCACCCAGGTGGCCCTAGAAACCCCAAATCTATAAAAGACAGTGCCCATCCTTGTCAATCCCTGACTGTCCCAACCCTACCCAACTGCTCCCCACCTGAGCTCTGAGTTGGGGATGGCTCAGTCTATCAATATATTTGAAGCTTCCTTCTCATGAGTGAACAGAATCCGGAATTCGTTTGTCCAGTGTTCCTGGAGGGAAATGGAGACCCCCAGGAATTCAGTTACCATTTCATCTGACTGGCCTCCTGCCCAGCTTCTGGTTTTCACCCTAGCTCCCTGTTGGGATAGGAGCCCAGCCCTGAACCTTGGCCAAAAAAGCTGTAGCTCTTGCTCCACTTAATTCTGGCCAATCCAGGAGATAAATCCTGCTAGCGGTACCACAACCACTACCCATCTCAGCTTCCCCAGTTACTAGATTGTCTGCTTTAGCCCAGGAGACCTCCCAGAACTGAAGCTTAGATAACAGCTCAGATAATGGGATATCCAGCAAAACCTGAGAAATTCTCCCCCAGGCCTAACACATTAGCCTGCCAAAAGCCTTTACAAATGACTTCTTTACATTCACAAGTAGACTGACCAGAGATACAGCAACACGTTTTGCAGGCTAATTCACTGTATTGACCAAAAAAAGCAGCTGTAGCGTCAGAGGTAAAATGTATGTGCTATCCAATCATGGTGTGAGCACACACTTTTATGTCTCTACCCTTACATCATTGGAAAAATTGTGATCATATAACATCTTTGGGACTTGGCTTCCTCATCTGTAAACTGACTGGACAGCTCTCAAGTCTGTTCAATTAAAATTCTAGATAAATTTCTTTACCAAGCAATTATATTCACTTTTTGGCCCCATCCTGTTTCTCCCATTGTATTCATACTGCTAAGTATAGCCCTGATCTCACGTTATTATTTTTTTAATAGGATAGAACAATCTTACTCTTCACAAAAAGGTTTTCAGTAAATGAGCTTTTCAGTGGAGAAGAGATAACATGAAAATGAGCCTGGAGCCTACAGGAGCAGTAGCTCAGCTCAGGGCCTAAGGTCCTCCTTGCCCAGGTGGTGAGGCAGGGGTGTGTACTCCCCTCCCTTTATTAGCTTATCCTGCTGTGTCCTGATGCCACTCAGACGTTTCATCGTTTTCTGCTGAAGCAGACCTTCTACAAAATCATCAAATTCTATCTTGCACTCTCTCTCTGCATGGATACCACTGATTCCATGTATACACTCTATCTACTCTTTTTCAAAAGCATGACATCGACCTGGAATCTTGTGAGGCTGCTCAACACTTCAGATTGACATCCAATGATCTAAGTTAAGACCCAGCTTTTCTGCACGTCAAAGAAGGGCACGGTGTCCCTCTGTCGTGCCCTTGTCTCCTTGCCGGCCACTGCTACTGGATGATCTCTCCCACTATTTTATAGTTAGTTGTATGTGTGAGTTGTTTGTTTGTTGTTGTTTTTTTTTTCCCCCATGACTTCCTTGAAGACAGAGGTTTTGTCTTCCTTGGTCGTTGCAGCTGAGAGCAAACCAACACAAAATACTCCACTCCACACTTGAACAAAATTTGCGAAATAAGTTTTCTTTATAGTCCTTACCAGTTCCTTGCATCCTGAAAACGTCATTTTCAGATAAAATTTGTCATTTTGAACATGAGAGCAACCTTAAGAATTTTGGCTATTTGATAGCAGGAAAAGGGAGGGGCATGGCAATTATTTTATGAATTAATAGAGTCTACCTTCCTCAAAAACAATTTAGGGCAGGTCACAGTGCCCCAGAATAAGCAAAAAGAGGGGGCAACTGGCAAACTTCACCTTACTGGTGCTCAGAAGCCCTGAAGCTATCTCCCCAGAGAGCAGGGCGAAATCAGCTCACAAGAATTCGTATGATAAGAACAGAGGCACCTGAAAAAGCACCAGAACATCAAGGCTTACAATAAAAGTGTCAGCCTCCTGGTGGAGCTTGAGCTGGGCTGCAATAATTTTCTTCCTGATGAATTGACTTCAAAGATTCCTTGGGTCGCTTGAAGAACATTTGGTAAAATATGTAAATATTAGTTTCTCTTCTTACCTCTAGTAGAGAAAAAGTGCTTTGAAAGCCTAGCAGAGAAGAGAGTTGTTAAAAAATAATTTTCAGAAAATGGTAGAATCATGGCTCCCATACAGCCATTAAAATGAACATGGGTTATAGAGGTTTTTTTTTTTTTTAATCATATGACATGAGGGAACCAGAGAGATGTTATAAACCAGTTCAAAGGAAAAGTCAAAGCAGCACAAATTCACAAGGATTAAAGGAACGTTGTAAATAGGGCCAAACTACTTTTTTCATGTGGCAGAGGAAGTAAATTAAAATCACTGCTGGATCAGACATAATATACGTATCTATCAGTTGCCTACCACTGTGGCAGAATAGCTCAAAGACATTGCACTGGGCTAGAATCTATCTTATCATCTGGAAGGGATTGCTATGCACAAGGCCGGCTTTCCATTGAAACGAAATTTTTTCTACAGAATTTACTTGACCCAGCTGCCCTAACAGCTTTCTTTAACATAACAGATGTTGCGGCCACGCTTTGGCAAGCAAATGACTGTCATGTCATAATTGAATCCTCTACCGGGATCTGAGATGCCAATATTTCATACTGCCTTTTAAAATGCCACACATGGCAGGAAAAAAAAACCTTATTTTTTAAAGTTCCTTAGCAGCCTGACATTCTCTAGTAGATATTCTCTACCTCTGTGAAGAATCAGGACACAGGGTTTTCCTAATAAACAAGGCCAAATTATTTTCTCAAAAAGTAATACTGACTCTGCTCAAATCCTCAGATGAGTATTCACTTGAGACCCTAAGGTCTTGTGCCATAAATGGTGGAAGACAATTTGGGCCTGAGAAGGTTTGAAGGCTGGTGTTAACTATCACCAGGCTTTGTTCACACTTCCAATAACTGCTTCAGGAACAGCATCTCCCTGATGGGCCCACAGTATTTCTGTTGCTTTAGAACTGCTCCTGGGGTACCTGGGTGGCTCAGTAGGTTAAGCATCCAACTTTGGCTCAGGTCATGATCTCATGGTCGTGAGTTTGAGCCTCGTGTCAGGCTCTGTGCTGACAGCTCAGAGCCTGGAGTCTGCTTCAGATTCTGTGTCTCCCTCTCTCTCTGCCCCTCCCCCACTCATATTCACCCTCTCCCTCTCTTTCTCACTCTCTCTCTCTCTCTCTCAGAAACAAATAAACATTAAAAATTTTTTTAAAAAGGGGCACCTGGGTGGCTCAGTCAGTTAAGCATCCGACTTTGGCTCAGGTCATGATCTCACAGTTTGTGAGTTTGCGCCCTGCGTCGGGCTCTGTGCTGACAGCTCGGAGCCTGGAGTCTGCTTCAGATTCTGTGTCTCCCTCTTTGGCCCTCCCCCGTTCATACTCTGTCTCTCTGTCTCAAAAGTAAATAAACATTGAAAAAAAAATTTTTTAATTGTTTTTAAAAATAAAAAAAGAACTGCTCTCAGTGGTGTCTGTGCTTTCTCTTTTATGTCAGTTGCCCAACTGGTAGAAACAAAGGTACAGCCCTGCAAGGTAGACCTTAGATGCAAAGGGAGGAACAGATGAGGAAGCTGAGCTCTTCTTCCCTTTGTCCCCTTCCCCTGGCAATCAGTAACCTCACCCCTTCGCCATCTTCCTCCTGCACCACCATGGGGTTCTCCCCTTGTTATTCTACCTCAGCCCAGGCACTGAAGAGCCTTTGTTCACTATTCCAACTTGTTTTGCGGGCACATCTCTTCTTTGGGTTTCATCCCCTCAGCTCCCTCCAGGAGCTCCACTCTACTCCCTCCTAGTCTTGGCCCCTCCCTCTCCTCAGCAAGGTTTCTCTTATCTTTTTTTCCAGTCAAGGCAGCTGGCAGCTTTCCTCAGAATCTAAAGACTCATGTAATCTTGAGCGAGGCAAAGGCGGCTGGCGGGAGGGATTAGGATCCCCTTCTCTAAGCAGGGAGGAGGGTGGTTCCTAGAGAGCCAGGCACTCTGTAAACTACCAACGGGCTGCTTTGACCATAAAAGCAGTTCAGCCTGGCCTTTGGTGAATGTCTATTTTTTTTTTTTTTTCAGTAGAATTGTATCCTCATGGACCCACCAGCGTAAGTTAACAGCAAAATATACATTCCAATAGCTGAATGAGTTGACCTGTTGTATGGGGTTACTTAGTATTGTTCATTTAAATACTGGAGAATGTCTGTCAAATACAATGGTTTTCGCTGTAGCACAGTTGATGTTAAACTGTTCTGACAGTAAGTAGGCAATAGGTTCAGCAGCTCTAAAGGAAAATCGTGGTCTGTATTAATAAAACCATGTCATCAGCATTGAGAAGGGTGCATTCTCTACTATTTACTATGCCTTGCAGCCTCCTCTCTTTTAACAGCTGTATCAAGTTATATATGATGGATCTATAATGCCAAATTAGGACACTACTCTGTTTTATATACATTTAGAATTGGAATTTTGCCCTACCCATAGGAACTCAGAATGTACACCAGGATTATAGAATTTGATAGATAAATAGATTCATTCAAAAGATACTCATTGAGTGCATTATTGTTCTATGAACCAGAGATACAAAATAAATAAGACATGGTCTCTGTGGAGAAGACAGTGCAAATGAGTATTACCGCATTTTCACAAGGTTAGGATATGACTGTCAGTCATTGTATTCTGGTATCAAGGATTCCTGAAACTTTATTAATTTAAATAGAAATGAAATTCGGTGGTGCTGTTATGTATGATACATGGTCTTATGGGAGCACTAATAAGTGATCTGATCAGAAAATAAAATCACCATAAACCCACATTATTTTAATTCTGATATATTTTTTAATAAAACAATAAAAGTAACACGTGCTTATTGTAAAAAGTCCTACCCAACCCCTCACTTCATTATTCTTAACTATGTTTTTATTGGAATAAAGGGAATAATACTGGTCAGTAGTAGATTACTTTTAAAACTTGTTCATTCTTCATGTAAGATAATGAGCTAATTCAGAAAAAAAGGGTTTGCTTAAGTTGGTTGCATCAATCCAACTTGAAGTCTTTCACTGAAATCAATCATAACCACCCCTTTCCCCTAAAAGACAAACAAGTTAAAAAATTATCTGAACTTAATAAGTCAACATGTCATTCCAGGTAAGCCATTTGAAAAGTTGTTTTACAAAATTTGCAGGATATATTTGACTTTTCAGAGTCTTTCTTGGACCAGATGAAATATTAAAGATCAATATGAAATCTGAACAAATTACCAGCAACAAAATTGAATTGGTAATTAATAATTACCACACAACAAAAGTCCAAAACTGATGGCTTACACAAGTGAATTCTATCAAACATTTAAAGGAGAATTAATATCTATTCTGCTCAAACTATTCAAAAAAATAGAAGAGGAAGGAAAGCTTCCAAAAACATTTTACAACCCCAGCATTACCCTGATACCAAAGCCAGATAAGGAAACCACAAAAAAAGAAAAGTACTGCCCAATATACCTGATGAACACAGATGCAAAAATCCTCAGCAAAATATAGGTAAACTACATTCAAAAATACATTAAAATGATGATTCACCATGATCAAGTGGGATTTATTCTGTGGATGCAAGGGCAGTTCAGTATTTGTAAATCAATCAACATGATATACCACATCAACAAAATTAAGGATAAAAAAATCATATGATTATCTCAAGAGATGAAGAAAAAGCATTTGAAAAAATTCAACATGCATTGATGATAAAAACTCTCAACTCACCCATTCATGATAAAAAGTAGGTTTAGAGGGAACATATTTCAACATAATAAAAGCCACGTATGAAAAACCCACAGCTAACACTCAATGAAGAGAAATTGAGAGCTTTTCCTCTAAAATCAGGAAAAAGACAAGGATGTGCACTCTCACCACTGTTATTCAACATAATACTGGAAATCAGAGCCAGAAATTTGATAGCCACAGCAATCAGAGAAGAAAAATAAATTAGAGGCATCCATATTGGTGAAGAAAAAGTTAAACTATCACTATTTGCAGAAGACATGATCTATACATAGAAAATCCTAAAGATTCTACCAAAAAACTACAAGAATGAGTAAATTCAATAAGGTTTTAGGACACAAAATCAATACCCAGAAATCAGTAGTGTTTCTATACACTAATAATGAAGTAGCTGAAAGAGAAATTAAGAAAACAATCTCATTTACAATTGCACCAAAAAGAATAAAATACTTAGGAATAAACCTAACCGAAGAGGTGAAAGACCTGTACACTAAAAACTATAAGACACTGATGAAAGAAACTGAAGACGATACAAACAAATGTAAAGTTATTCCATGCTGGAATTGGATTGGAAGAATTAATATTGTTAAAATGTCCAAATTACCCAAAGCAATCTACAGATACAATGCAATCCCTATAAAAATACCAGCAATATTTTTTACAAAACTAGAACAAATAATACTAAAGTTTGTGTGAAACCACAAAAGACCTGAAATAGCCAGAGCAACCTTGAGAAAAAAACAAAGCTGGAGGTATCACAATTCCCGATCTCAAGATATACCACAAAGCTGTAGTAATTAAAATAGTATGGCACTAGCACAAAAACAGACACATAGATCAACAGAACAGAACAGAGAGCCCATAGATAAACCCATGATTATATGGTCAATTAATCTATGACAAAGGATGATGAATATACAATGGGGAAAAGACAGTCTCTTCAATAAATGGTGCTAGGAGCAAGATATCTATGTGTAAAAGAGTGAAACCAATCCACTTTCTTATACCACACACAAAAAATAAACTCAAATGGATTAAATACTGAAGTGTATGACCTGAAACCATAAAAAAATACTTAGAAGAGAACATAGGCTGTAATTTCTCTGACAATGGCTGTAGTAACATTTTTCTAGGTACGTCTCCTGAGACAAGAGAAATAAAAGCAAAAATAAACTATTGGGACTATATCAAAGCCAAAAGCTTCTGCACAACCAAGAATAAAACAAAAAAGGCAGTCTACTGAAGATATTTGCAAATGATATACCTGATAAGGAGCTAATATCTAAGAATATATAAAGAACTTATACAACGCACCACCAGAAAAACAGCCAACCTGATTAAAAAATGGGCAGAGGACGTGAATAGACATTTTTCCAAAGGAGACATCCAGATGGCCAACAGACACATAAAAAGATGCTCAACATCACTCATCATCAGGGAAATGCAAATAAAAACCACAAGGAGATATCACCTTATACTTGTCAGAATGGCTAAAATCAAAAAGACAAGAAATAACAAGTGTTGATGAAGGTGTGGAGAAAAGGAATCTGCCCACGGGAATCCCTTTTGGTGGGAATGTAAACTGGTGTAGCTACTGTGGAGAATACTATGGAGGTTCCTCAAAAAAATTAACAATAGAAATATGATATCATCCAATAATTTCACTATTAGGTATTTACCCAAATAAAAATGAAAACCCTAATTTGAAAGGATATATGTATCCCTATGTTTATTGCAGCATTATTTACAATAGCCAAGATATGGAAGCAATCTAAGAGTCCATCAATAGATGAACTGATAAGGGAGGTGCTGCGTAAAATACTATGCAGCCATAAAAAAGGATGAGATCTTGCCATTTGCAACAACACAAATAGACCTAGAGGGTATTAGCTAAGTGAGATAAGTCAGACAAAGAAAGACAAATACAATATGATTTCACTCATAAGTGGAATTTTTAAAAAATGAATAAACAAAAAGCCAAATCAGACCTATAAACACAGAGAACAAACTGATGGTTGCCAGAGGGGAGGAAGGTGGAAGGATGGGCAAAATGGGTGAAGGGACGTGGGAAATACAGGCTTGCAGTTATGAAATGAATAAATCACATGAATAAAAGGCACAGTATAAGGAACAGCCTTGAATGGTGACAGAGGGTAACTACACTTGTGGTGAGCATAGGATAATATATAAGCTTGTTGAATCACTATGTTGTACACCTGGAACTAGTGTAATATTATGTGTCAACTATACTTAAGCAAAAAAATTAAGATAAAAAAAGTTTTTAATCTATGCAAAAAACATGTGAAAAATGAAGATTCTTATTATCTTTTTTTCCAATATTAAAAGAAGTGAGTGCAGATTTTTTTTTAAAGGGATTTTTTCCCTGGATTAGCACCCTAAAATTCAACACCAGGTTTTTCTCTAGTTTACCTCAATCTCTGACTTTTGTCAAGTCGTCTCTCTGTACCTAAGTTTTCTCACCCAAATCACACTAACCACTAGAAAGTGATGAAAGCCAAATCACAAGTAAGGATTTAAGAGGATAATTAAGTTTAAATTTTAGGAAAAAAATAAGCTACAGATACTGAATCCCTTTAAGACAGCAAAGGCATCACAAATAACTGTTTCTTCACATCTCTGATCTATAATTTATTCACCCCTAAAATGAAGGGTTTAGTTAAATGATCTCCTGGGTTTCATGTGGTGGTAAAATTCTATTACCATATTGTTTCTATTATCATGAATATTATGTCCAGAAAGGTAAGAAAGAAAATAGCAGACAAGCAACATAAATGGTATATCCATGGTAAACATACCTAAACTCTTCCAGTTTAGCTTCTCCAGTAAGAAAGTGAAATCCCAAAGAGGTTTAGCTGGTGGTAAAAGGGTACTCTGAAACCTATACTCTGACTCAGGCACAAAGTCAAGGAATTAATGTAGACAGAACCACAACCAAGTAGACATGGTGGCAGAGGGACTCGTTTAGAGTAGACTGGAAAGGAATTTGCTATTTTCTTCACTCTAGTTTTATTGAAACCAATAGGAAAATTGTATTTAATAATGCAATATCAAAGCAAACACAGCATTAGGCATTTCTCTAGGCCATTCATAATCTTCTTGGGTGGCTGATAGCCCTCTGCTTCCAGTGTATTTTAGGTGTGTACTAATGGCTTAGTACAATGAAGTATCTTAATGGCATATTTATTGAAGCACTTAATCTACTCTTGGGGGGTGAAGAGATCAAGTGCATCTCTGTTGAAGCACAGAAGCTTGTTAGAGACTGTATAATGACTATTACAGGCTAGAGTCCACAGACTCGCCCTGTGGTTTTGTTGATAACCTCGACTTGTCAAAGTTCTAATTTGTCACCAGGCATTTTGAATGAGAACCTAAGACATTTCATCAATACCTGTCAATCCACACCCAGCAAAGAAAGCGATACAGTGTCAAGCAAAGGATTTCACTTAATGAGCTGGCCATAAACCTCATGGGTTGTTTTTACCTAGCTTCCGTTCTTTCACTGCTTCCCAAGCCAGATCCCACCAAATACTCAGGGTTAAACAGAATCACTCAGAGTTGAGAGAAATCCCCATAGACTTCCCCACCACCCAACTGTGTAACCTACCAGAGAATTGGCTGGCCCACAGGGCTTTGGTTTATTTGTCTGTTAAATAAAGAGATGAAACTAAGTGGTTTTGAGAGCTAACATTCCATAATTCTATCTCACTTTTTCTTTCAGTAACTAGTAGTTTGAAGAACCCTGAGTAAAGTCAAATTTCCAATTTTTGCCTCAAGGAAATTTGATTTTTTTTTATAAAATAAAATCTCTATCATTCAAGAAAAGCTGAAGGCACCTATTTTAGCTTTACTCGTTTAGGGAAGTATTTAAAGAATGAAACCAGGAATGGCTGCTATTTAAAGAAGCAGTCACAAAAAAAAAAAAAAAGAAGAAGAAGATAAAACTTATGATTATAATAAAATTGCCTTCAATGAAATAACTTCCCATTTGACTGTATCTACTTTTTAAACCTATCTATGTAGGTATAAATACTATGCCAGCATCTCTGTGTTATAAACCAGCTCACAAAAGGACCCTGTAAATGAATTATTTTTATTGTAATTAAGGGGTCTAAAAAAAAAAAAGGTTAGTTGTTAAAAGGACCTTGGAATTGAAAATCATGCCTATATACTACCTAAGGAAAAATATATATGAGTAAGACTATATTCAACTTCACTGTTGGACACATAATTGCTAATCATATAATTACTAACTGTGTAATTCCCAGCATTTCCAGTCCAAGCAAAAGAAAGAAGATTAAAGTGTTTTTTGGTTGTTGTTTTTTTTTTTTTTAACATTTATTTATAATTGAGAGACAGAGCATGAGCATGGGAGGGGCAGAGAGAGGAGGAGACACAGAATCAGAAGCAGGCTCCAGGCTCTGAGCTATTAGTACACAGCCTGATGCAGGGCTCAAACTCACAAACCGTGAGATCATGACCTGAGCCGAAGTCGGACACTTAACCAACTGAGCCACCCAGGCGCCCCAAAGATTAAAGTGTTTTTAACGAAAAACAGCACATGTAATCAATAATGTATACGTCAGGGAAAGGAGAGGTACTATGCAAGAAATGGGTTTTACAACAAGCGTCCAATGGGGAGACGGAGTGGGGTTGAAAGAACAGATTCTTGAATCGAGCTGAGTGACTCACCTCTTGGTCTGAACCGCATGGAACAGTATAGCTAAGTCCTACAGAAGGAATTGAATTCCTTCTCCAGGAAGTGGCCTGCTCTTAGGCTATAGTGGGATTAGACCAGTTATTTCTAAGTTTCTTCAAGTCCCTTTTTTCACTGATTCCTGGAAATTTCATACTTTTTTTAAATGCTTATTTATTTTTAGAGAGAGAGAGAGAGAGCAGGGGAGGGGCAGAGAGAGAGGAAGAGAAAGAGTCCTAAGTTGGCTCCATGCTGTCAGCACAAAGCCCAACGTGGGGCTTGAACCTCGAACCGTGAGATCATGACCTGAGCTGAAGTCCAACACTCAACCGACTGAGCCACCCAAGTGCCCCTAATTCTTGGAACTTTCAAAGACTCATCCAAATGAAACCCATGCCTGGTCTGAGGCACACCTGCCACAGAGAAAGCCTTCTGTCACATGCAGTTCCATCTCGCCTCAAGCAGTTTATTCAAGATTCTGGCCTTTCAGGTTTCTGAGCTCAGATTTTCATCTCAACTACTCCACCTCCTAGAAATACCTAATGGACTATTAAAGAATTGGCAAAGAGTAAAAGAAATATGTCATAGCTGGTATTTTTATTTTGGTTAGAAAAATTCACAGGTTATTTTAATTCACTGCTATAGTTCTTAGCCCATTTTAGAGGAGCAGTTGGGGTCTGGAAATTTTTTAGTTAGCTTTTCTCTAGACTACCTGAAAATCATTAAAATTGTATCCCCAATTGGTCCCACAGTTAATTAACTGTTCTTTGCAAAATCTTTCTGTAAAGATTCAGTGTAAAACACATTTTATTTCCCATTTTGCTTGTGATCCTAAGTTATTTAGTGGCTCTGCTTAGGCTAATCTTGACCTAATTCTCATAAAAATAAACACCGTGATGTTAGAGTTCACAACCTTTGGGCATCACAGCTGCACTCTTGGGGCTAACACTGCTCTTGTGGGAATGACACAAGAAATACAGAGCACCCAAGTCCTAGGAAGAACTTGAATTATGTGTAGCTCCACAGAATTCCCACCAGATGAGGAAGGTGTTTAAATCTTATAATCCTGTTTTAGGAATCTCCTACTGTATCATGTTGAAATGTTCTTTGAAGCTGGCATTTATTACACGGTTACCATCCAGCGGCAATAAGTTACATGTTTGTTTAGTGATAAGGCCTCCACCTACTCCATTCACCCTTGATCTTGCACTTCTGAGACCCAGAACATACACAGGAAGAGAAAGCAAAGTTAGTTAACAGAAGTAGACTGAGAATTGATTAACTATTAGTCGTCCCTCTGATTAACAGTGATAGTCCTAATGATTCCATGAAGTTTCAAAAAGTTTCAAAAAATTTAATATTAATAATATGAAAACCCAAGAACCCACATTAAAATAGAATGCTTTCATTGGCATTTGGTTACGAATGAGTTGAAATAAGGAAAAGAACACTAGACCAGGAGTCAGAAGACCTGGGTCATGTATTGCTTATGGTTTCCGTTTCATCTGTTTTACGGGGCCGACACCTGCCTTACCTGCCTGACAAGGTTGCTTTAAGCATCTAAAGCAGTGGGCATGAATGTTCCTTGTAAACAAGAATGTGCTTTACAAAATATTTTAATAATTCACTTTCCTCTTATGTGTACAGAAAATGAAATACATTTTTAAAAGAACTTTTTATGGGATGCCTGTATAGTTCAGTCGGTTAAGTTTCCGACTTTGGCACAGGTCATGATTTCGAGGTTTTTGAGTTTGAGCCCCAAGTCGGGCTCTGCGCTGACAGCTCAGAGTCTGGAGGCTGCTTCAGATTCTGTGTCTCCCTCTCTCTCTCTGCCCCTCCTGCTCCCTCATCTTTCTCTCAAAAATAAATAAACATGAAAAAATAATTTTTTAATATATAAAAGAACATTTTATTATAAAGTTTCAAAAGGACTGCAAAAGATTCCCAATCAACTTTTCTACTGGATAGCAAGGTAGCAGCTGCCCAAGGAACCAGAGAGCAGAGAGCTCAAAATCCAGCATCAGGGAGAACACTGAAAATACTTGAACATTTCTAAGAAAGTTTGAAGAAAAAGAGATTCAATGTTTTCCACAAGACCTAATTTCAATTTAATTACTGATTTTTAACTACAAAGCAGCAAAATATTCACGCAAGCAGAGCTATTTATTGGCCACCCCAGGGCACTTGTCCTTAGATTGGCCCCTTCTCACATCTTTACAATGTTTTTGGACACCTGTGAAATTCTGAAGGCAAAAGAAAATGTCTGCTTACACCCCTACTCATGCCTGTAGGTTCTATAACCCAACATTATTATTAATTTGTTAATAGCTATTAATTTATTAATAATTATGTTACCTTCATAGCAGGATTTAGATTAGACAGTTAAGATGACAATGGTAAACTGGATAGATGAAGTATTATTTTAATTGAGATTATACTAATACATTTATGATTTATTGTGAATCCAATGGAGGGCCCTAAAGGTCTAAATGCCTCAGGTCCAGAATTACTTAAACAAGGCCAAAATAATTAAACTCAAGCCTCAGTATGAAGTAGAAACAATAGTTCAAGATGAAGTTTGGAGATATGTGAGTTTCTCTAAGAAAGAGTAGGGGAAAGAAATTCCTTGTTCTTTATAAGGCTCTGTTTAAAGTAAATCACATTGATTTATTTTCAAACAAAGTTGTAAAGTCACGAAATAGTCATGCAAGCCCCTTATTCTCTAAGAAGTTACAGAGAGAAATAAATATAAGTGAATACTTTTGTCTGTATTCAATTAATCGTTCCTGCTTTCTATCTCTCTGTCTCTCCATCCCTTCCCTCCATTCTTCCTTCTTTTTCTTTTTTTAAAAAAGCAACAGGCTTAGTCTATAAAAAAGTAGGAAGGAATATAGCCTGGTCACCTTTCCATATTTCTTTATCCTTGTGTCCCCATCTTGTAACACGCCCTCTCCTAACAGTAGTGATGTGCGAGGGAAGGTTTTATTTGATAAGGTCAAAGGTGAGAATCCCAGGCAACATTGTCTTTTTAATAGTCTTTGGTATGACAGAAAACATAAAACCAGAGGCCACATACCTATCTTATCCACACATACCATCAACATCAATAGGTACCTCACTACAACCTCAGGCAGTTTATTCTAACAAGCATTCTGCCCTCCAACCACCCCTGTATCCTGGTGACCCAGCTTGCTTTTGACTGCTCACCCATTCCTTGTATTTTCCTCTTGTCTATGGTTTGTAAACAGAAATCAGCTAAATCTTACATTTCATAACAGCTACATGAATATTTCTGATGCTTAAGTAATATTAAATGATTATTGCAACGCAGTATCAATACAAGATGGCATTAATTTTTTTTTTAATGTTTATTCATTTTTGGAGAGAAAGAACATTAACAGGGGAGGGGCAAAGAGAGAGGGAGACACAGAATCTGAAGCAGGCTCTAGGCTCTGAGCTATCAGCACAAAGCCTGATGCGCGGCTTGAACTCACGAACCATGAGATCATGACCTGAGCTGAAGTTGGACGCTTAACCAATTGAGCCACCCAGGCGCCCCAATACACGATGACATTTTGTAGACAGAGACAGAGAGAGGAAAATTACTTCAGAGTTACTTAACAGTAAATATTCAATTTAGTCATTTAGTAGCTGTGTAATTTTGTCAAATTAATGTTTGTTTCCTTCATTCTACAAAGAGCATATAATAATTATAAGATTATTATAGGGATTAACTATGATAATATATAAAGAATGCTTCATAAAGACTAGCACAAAGAAAGCACTCAGTCAATGTTAACTATTTTTAATGTCGTTATGAGGACAAGAGGCAGTCTATGCAGGGACTAGAACACCAGGCCTAGGTACACACCTGTAAGAACCTGGGTGCCTCCACATCCCAGCCCTGCCTACCTTTCATATTTCAGTGTTAAAAGGTGTGAGTGAACAAGAGTACTGAACAGCAACACTTGCAATGAGCAAAAACACTTTTAAAAGGGACTTTTTTAGCCAAGATGATTCGGATTTAACCTGTTGCTATTCTGAATAATGCTAGAATTACTCCCCAAGTTGTAAATAGCATGATCACTAGATAGGCCGGAGTTTGTGGTCAGTCATATAATATTTTTAACAGGCATGGGGAAATAAAATCTAATAAGGAAATAACTAAATGTTAGTGTAGTTGAAATAGCGTTACTTTACTTCTTTAACATGGAAAATTATCTTTTCACTTGACAAATGCACAGGACAGTGGCCAATGCCCTATGTATCTTCTGTTACATGAAATTAAAGCTATGGCATAATTTCATTATGGTGATAATTCCCTTTACAGTCATTTTTACTATGAAACATTTCATATATTTGTAAAATGTAGAGAAGATAGCCCTTGCGTATACACTACTCAGCTTAAGAAATAAAATCTTACAAATGTATTTGAAGCCTCCCCTAATGATCTCATTTCTAATTCCTCTTTCCCCTGGGCCCCACGGTAACCCACTGAATTTGGTGTTATTTACTCACATGGGATACATTTTCAAGATTACTTTCTCAGACTAAGATAAAAGGGCTAGTCTTCTATCAATATTTAGAGTTAATTACTCTCTTTGTGCCTCTGAGTAGAATTTACAATGTGGCAAGGTCTAGTAACATCAGAATTATTTTTTAAATTAAATCAAAAGAGGGAAAATATCCCATTGTCAGCCCCATCCAACTGTGAAACACAATGCCCTTAAAAAAATAAATAAATAAAGTCAAGCATATTTGGAGATATGTGGAGAAAAAACTCTACAGATGTGGAAAGAATTCAAGAATTGAGTTTCAGAAATATGGCAGATTATACATTAAAAATTCCTCCTGCTAGATTAGTTAGGGATGCTGAGAAGAATTACACCAGCTTTAAAAAAATGCACAGCTAAACCGATATAAAAGAAAAATATCCAGGTGTCAGGAATAATGAAGCAACTGAAACCGGAACTGGCAAATGAGTAGGCTACCTTGCCTTTGCCTTGATGATGGGTGGTGAGTAGCAGTCACAAGCTAGGAATTTGGCTTTTAAGGGAATGCAAAGGACAGGAGATGGGAACTTGGCTATTATAAGGTGGAGAATTGAAGTTAAAATCCCTGCATAAAACTAGAAGGGCTTAAAGTCTCAGTCAGAGGAAAAAAAAAAAAAATCTCCCAACCAGTAAAAGAACACGATAGACAATAGGGAAACTGGTTTATCTGTGCTTGGGCTCCAAGTGAGTTATTTTATATAAATCCCTTGAGAATGTATAAAATCTGGGCCTGCCCAACACAGAGAACTGAATTTATGTCACATGTGGTCTAGAAAGCCACAAGTCAAAAAATTACAAAGAACTAAGTCCTAAGCCAGAGATCTCCAATGAGAATACACAGAAGTAAACCCAAAACTATGCTGGAAGAACACTCTACCTTAAGCTGCATAAGAATTTTATAGATAAATTCATAATCCAAGATTTAAGACAAAAAAGAAAACAAAAAACAGTGGATTAAAACACCCAAGAAATGAACACAATAGAAATGTCTGATAGAGGGGCACCTGGGTGGCTCTGTCAGGTGTCGAACTCTTGGTTTGGGCTCAGATCATGATCTCACAGTTCATGAGTTTGAGCCCCACATCGGAATCTGTGCTGACAGTGCGGAGCCTGCTTGGGATTCTCTCTCTCCCTCTCCCTCTCTCTCTCTCTCTCTCTCTCTCTCTCTCTCTGCCCCTCCCCAACTCATGCTCTCTTTCTCTCAAAATAAATTTAAAAAAATCTGATCGAGACTACTAAATAATCGTGACTAAAAGAATTATCATATATTTTAACTAATTAGTCTAAAACTCCCTAAAATTCTAATTACTAATACAAAGCTGCATTTCTTAACATACACAAATGAAAAATGGATGAGTAGTCACTCAAGGAAAGATTAATAATTGTATTGGGGGGAAGATCAGGGCAAAACAAGAAATAGGAAATATTGAATTATTTGCCACTGAATTACTTTGGCACCATGTAAGAATATAAAGTTGTAAATGCACTTAATAGGTAGTTACTGTAAGGTAATATGGCTTCCCCTTGGAAATGTGTAAATTGAGGCTTTTTCATCAAAAGTACCTGCAAAAACATCGACATGAAGCAAACACCTACCTATATAGGATCTAGAGGATCTTCGTCTATACATCAAAGCAAACATAGTAGTTTGAAAGTTGGAAGAGGTAGTGGTGAAGAAAAATGTTGTACTCATCTTTAAATTTTCTCTTTGGGGCACCTGGGTGGCTCAGTCAGTTAAGCATCCAACTGATGATCTCACAGGTCATGATCTCACAGTTCGTGAGTTCAAGCCCTGCATCAGGCTGTGTGCTGACAGCTTGGGGCCTGGAGTCTGTTTTGGATTCTGTGTCTCCCCCTCTCTCTCTCTGCCCCTCCCTGGCTCTCACTGTCTCTCTCTCAAAAATAAATAAACATTAAAAAAATTTAAATTTTCTCTTATATTTAACTACTTGTAATGCTTTATAAATTAATAATCAACATATTCATCATTGTCTCCTTATCTAATTTATTATTGAGGCCCCATCTAATAGACACCTATATAAACATCCTAGAATGTTATCTGTATCTGTTTGTTGATTCCCTTTTACCTAAACCTCCTCCCAGACACATGAATTCATAGACAATGAATTTTGTCTATTTTATATTTCTAGTGATTTCCACTGCCATATTCCTATCTGGCCCCTCATCACATCTCACCTGGGTTTTTCATTTAGTCATCAAATATTTCATTGCAAGCTTACTATGTATCAGGTACTGTTGTTCCAGATGTTGTTCCTGTTGTTTCAGGTAATGTTGTAGTAAAACTAAGATGTAGAAAACTAAGACGTTTTCAGAACCTATCTTCATTGCCTCCAGTGCTTCTACTCCAGTTGAATCTTAATGATTTAACCTTCTTAAAACACATATCACTCACCTACCTGCTCAAAACCTTCAAGGGTTTCCTGAAAGAAGATACAGGCCAAATGTTTTACTTTGACATTAAAAGGCCTCCAAAATCTGGCCCCAAACCACCTTTACTTAAAGTTTTCTCTCACCGCTCCCCTAGACATTTACTTGCATTGGTTTGAGAAGCAATATCTTGTTAGTTTTTTAAGTTATAATTATTTAAGTAATCTCTACACCCAACATAGGGCTCAAACTCAGAACCCTGAGATCAGGAGTCACATGCTTTTCCAACTGAACCAGCCAGGATCCCCAAGAAGCAGTATCTTTCAAATAAGCCATATAGATTTCTTCCTCCCAGAAATCCAAACTGAGTAAAAAACAAAACCCATTTTTATTCTATTTACAAAAAACAGATAAGGGATATAAATATATGAAATGTTGAAAGTAAAAGAAGGGAAAAAGATATAAGATTCAACACTAATCAAAGGAAAACTGGTATAGCTTTATTAAATCAGAAGAGTAGATTCTATGGCAAAAAAATATTGCTAGAGACAAAGAAGTACACTTCATCATAAATGATTTGATTCGTCAGAAAGATATAACAATTCTAAATGTGTATGTACTTAATAACATAGTTTCAATATATATAAAGAGAAAAATGACAGAATTATAATGAAAAGTAGATATCCACAATCATGTGGAAGATTTTCATACAATCTTTCTTTTTATTATTATTGTTATTATTTTAAATGTTTTATTTATTTTTGGAGAGAGAGAGAGACAGAGAGACAGAGCATGAGTGGGGGAAGAGCACTCGAGAGAGAGGGAGACACAGAATCCAAGGCAGGCTCTGAGCTCTTAGCACTGAGCCTGACACAGGGCTTGAACCCACAAACTGTGAGATCATGACCTGAGCTGAAGTAGGACGTTTAACTGACTGAGTCACCCAGGCACCCCCATACAACTTTCTTATTAAGTGATAGAATGAACAGACAAAAAATTCAGTTGAATATAAAATATTATATAATTATATAAAATAATTAATAAACCTGATCTAATTAACATATATGGAGCACTGCAACCAAAAACTAAAGAACACATACAATTATTTATGAAACACTAATACAAATTACACATATGTTGGGCTATTAAAGCAAGTTGCAACAAATTTCAAAATATGTTCTTTGACCAAAGAGCAATTATGCTAGAAATTAGTGATAAAAGATACACTGAAAATTCCCATTTATCTGGAAAGAAAATTATGAAATGTACTTCTAAATAACCCATGGCTCAAAGAGAAACTTTCTAATAGATATTAGAACATATTCTAACTGAATGACAGTAGATAATTATGTATTAAAACATGTAAGATCAACCAGAGCTGTACTTGGAGAGTAATTCACAGCTTGAAGTACATATTTTAGACAAGAAGAATGCTGAAAATCATTAATCTAAGTATTCACCTCAAAAACTTAGAAAAATAAGGGAAATTAAGCCCAAACAAAACAGAAGAAAATAATAAAGAACAGAAAGTAATGAGATAGAATATGTGCATTAGAAAGGATAAAGCCAAAAGTTGTTCATAGAAAATACTAACAGAATTGATAAATTTTTGCTGAGACTAATGAAAAAGAAAAAACATATCACAAATAACCAATATCAGGAATGATGAGGGACCTAACAATACAAATCCTAGACATTATAAAGATAACCAAATGATATGAATAACTTCATGCCAATACATTTGAAAATGTAGATAAAATGGATAAACTCCCAGAAGAATATAAATTACGAAAACTTACACAAGAGGAAGTACAAAGATCTGAATAGTTTTCCATCTGTTTAGAATTAGAAGTCAAACCATAATTATGTCTTCACAATGAATGTTATAATTCATTTAAGGAATTATTCTAAGCTCACACAAACTCTTTCAGAAAACAAACAAACAAAAACTTTCTCATTTATTTTATGAAGCCAAAACATGACAAGGACAGCACAAAAAGGAATATTACAGGCTAATCTCACTTACGATGCAAAATCCCCTGATGCACATGAATGAAAAATTTCTAAACTAATTTTTACCAAATCAAGTTCAGTGATTCATAACAAAAGATAATGCCTATAGCCAAGTTGAATTTATTCCAGAAAGAAGGTTATTCAACATGTAAAATTCAACCAGTGTAATTCAACATAATAATAAAAAAGAATAAAATCATAGGGTTATTTCAAAAGATACAAGAAAAGCATTTTATACACTCAGTATTCATTCATAATTTTAAAACAAACAAAAGATTTTGGTAAACTAGAAATAGAAGGGACTAGTATTAATTTTGTTAAGGGTTTCTTGAAAAAACCTAAGCATTCCCCCCCAAAAAAAAAAAAAAATCCAAGAAAACATCACACAAAGTGATGAAATCTTAAAGCTTTCCCACGGGGATCAGAAACAAGGTAAGAGTGACTGCTCTCAATGTTCAATTTAATATCTCAGACTTCTGGGGCGCCTGGGTGGCTCAGTCAGTTAAGCGGCCGACTTCAGCTCAGGTCATGATCTCGCGGTCCATGAGTTCGAGCCCCGCGTCGGGCTCTGGGCTGATGGCTCAGAGCCTGGAGGCTGCTTCCGATTCTGTGTCTCCCTCTCTCTCTGCCCCTCCCCCCGTTCATGCCCTGTCTCTCTCTGTCTCAAAAATAAATAAAACGTTAAAAAAAATAATATCTCAGACTTCTATTTAATATATTACTGGAGGACATAACTAGTTTAATAAGGAAGAAAAATAAATAAAAAATATAAGGAAAGGAAAAAATAGGCATGACTTAAAGATGTAAAAAATTCAAAAGAATCTACAGAAAAGTTATTTTAATTAAGAGAGAAGTTAGGTGTGCCTGGGTGGCTCAGTCAGTTAAGCATCCGACTCTTGATATCTGCTCAGGTCATGATATCGCAGGTGTGGGCTTGAGCCCAGCATAGGGTTCCATGCTGACAGAGAGGAGCCTGCTTGGGATTCTTTCTCTCCCTCTCTCTTTGCCCCTCCCCTGCTCATGCTTTCTCTCTCTCTCTCTCTCTCTGTCTCCCAAAATAAAATAAACATTTAAAAAAGTGAAGTTAGAAAGTTGCTAGTTATAAAGTAAATTTACAAAAATCAATTTTATTTCAATTTACCAAAACAAACTTCTTTTTAAGTATCATTTATAATGGCCTCAAAAATATCAAATTCCTAGGAATAAATCTATAAAAAAATACGTCTCTCAAGAAAACTATAAAACACTTTTGAAGACATTAAACATACAGAATCTCATAAAGTCTCAAACATACAGAATCTTCTATAAATTAGAAGACTCAATATTATAAAAATGTTCTCAAATTGATCTATAGATTCAAAGCAATCCCAATAAAAATTCTATACAGATTGTGTGTGTGTGTGTGTGTGTGTGTGTGTGTGTGTGTGTGTTTGTATGTGTGTGTAACCTGATAAGGTGAATATAAAATTAATATAGTAATGAAAAAGGCCAAGAATAGTTGAAACAGTTAAAAAAGAACAAGCTGGAAGAACTTGATCTAGTTGATGTCAAACGTATTACAAATCAGCAGTAATAAAGACTGTGTTGTCTTGATATAAGAATAGACAAATTGAATAGAAGAGGCAGCTCAAAAACACACCACACACATATGGATACTCAATTTAACACAAAGGTGCCACTGCAGAACGATGGGAAAAGATAGTCTTCAACAAAAAATTCCCTATCTATGTAGGGAAAGAAAAAACAAAATTTAATTCCTATCATATGAGGTGGATTACAGATCTAAATCTGCACAACAAAGCAACTAAAACTTTTAGAAGATAATACAAGATTATGAATCTTCATGATGTTCAAATCAGAAAACATTTCTTAGCACAAAAAACCAGTAAACATCATGGAAAAGATAATAAATTGGTTTACATTGAAAATAACAGCAATTTCTATACCCTGCTATTGAAATGTGAATGGAAACATCTACTTTGGAAATGGATTTGGAATTATCTACAAAAAGTGAGCATATATATTCCCTTTGAGCCAGCTATGTGACTCCTACATACATATCTAAAAACAAAAAATGCACATGCAAAAGGAGTCAAAAGACAAGCACCAGAATTTCATACCAGCATTACTGTAATAGCCTGAAACTGAAAACTTCAATACCCAACAGTAGAATGGGTAAATAAAGGCATATTTCTACAATAAAATACTACATATATAGCAGCAAAAACGAACAAACAATACCTACAAGCAGTAACATGGATATGTATTACAAATATCATGCTGAGTAAAAGAACACCAACACAAAAGACAGTATATTTTACCTTTGTATATACATATGTACATAATGTACATTACATTAAACATAGGTGAAACTCAGCTGCACCATTTAACTCAGGGTAGAGGCTAATCTTGGATAGGAGGAGAAAAAAGTGGTTGAGAGCAAACACAAAGAGAACTTTCAGGGTACAAAGGTGTCCTAATGTTTGGCATGTACATGGGTGTCCACTTTAACCTAATTCATTGAGCTGGTGTTTGGTGCACCTCACTATATGTACATTATGCTTCACACACACACACACACACACACACACACACACACACACACACAAAGGAAAAAGACTAAAAAAAACAAACAAACAAGAAAAAAGGCTGACACAATATGCCAAAGATTATTGTAGATATGATGATCCTGGTGCTCATCTAATTCCTATAAAACCAAGTTGCTTTCTTCTAGCACGCAAATAATAAAAATTTTCACATACAGAACATTTCCATTAAAATAATATTTCCTGTTATTGTATTCAATAGCTACAGAGTATATGCAAAATGGTTACTATTATTGAAAACGAGAAACAGCTTACACCATATTGTTTCTTCATATCACTGGTGTATCTCATGCTTCATTTGACATATCTTTAAAAAGAATCATAGTATGAATAATACTGTTTCAAAGACTTGTTTGGTTTTAAAACAGGGCTTTCTTATTTTGAATCCAAAAGTAATTAGACATAAGACAAGCACAAATTGGACCCAAAGGAATCAAGTTGTGTTCCTGCTAATGATGATTGTCTTTAAACACACAACATGCCACAGTCCAAGAACTCAAATATTTTTGTAATAGCCACTTGAGAGCCTTATTTGGAGCTGTGTATGATTTCTGATGGTCTTGCTTACAAGTGTATTTTTCTAAGAATTCCATTTATCTAAATCTCTGGAATGGAAGGAGGGAGCCTGGAACAACGGATCCAAATTGGGCAGACATTTCTAGGATTCCACAAGCATCTAAGGAACATCCTTTGGAAAAATGCAGATTTTCACCCAACTTTTTACCCCAGGCAAACTTCTGATAACCTCCTCCATGGTCCAATGATTATAATTTGATAATTATATATGAAAAATATTAAATATTTTAATTTACATGAAATTGTTTCAAAAAGTAGAGTGTCTATTCCACAGTCTCCTTTACAATGTAAAATGGTAGTAGGTGTTAGGCTACCTATAATGCCTCTATTTTCCTCCAAAGTTTTAATAGAGCATTAAATATAAGAATTAGGTAAGGGTATGGATATAAAACTATAGTTATAACAGGGTAAGATTAAATTTTTACTGCACCCTACCCTATCTATTTTCCATCCAATAGCTTAAAGATGTTACAGATTACTCAGGTTAGCACCCCACGGTACCACATGTAAATATAACCTCCTCACTCCACAAATGTGTAGTTTTCCATGCCTAAAGTGCCCTCCCATTTCACCTCTACTTAAATTTGCATATTGCTTTAGAACTAGCATGTAAATTTAGGAACACTTCTTTCTACCCCCAAGGATTCCTAACTGGAAGGAAGCTCAATGTCTTTACTCTGAGCCTCTCTCCACCCTGTCACACCATCCCTGAGGAGGTAAACATCTGATTTGTAAATATATATTGAGAATACATGGCTCTGTTCCATCCTCTGTCTTCGAGGGAGCTTCCTGCCCCTTCAATGTGCAACCAGCAATGACATGAATCTTAGGGATTCATTATTAGAAATCCAAATTAGCTACAACTTGAAGATATATCCATCTGCCTTTCAGGAAAAAAGGTAATTATTTTGGCTTTCATCTTCACTAATGTGTTTCTCTACTTGTACAGAACCTAGGAAGGGGGCCTCTTCAGATAACCCTGCATACACGAGTATCTATCTCTTCCATAAGACCCCTTACTAACTACACTAGGCATTGGTGATATTTGCCCTTGTTAAAATAACATTTATTATGTTTCACCCAATACTACTTTACACTGAGTAGGTATGAATGTCTCTGTGTGTCCCCAGTCATCGTCAGCTAGACCGTAAATTCTTTCTGAATAAGCAACATGTTTTCTTATTTGTATTCTACACTGTATTCAATAGTACATCTTGATTGCTTGAAAAAAGATGTAATATTTTTCTCCTGGTAACTATAACTAATACAATTGATCACAACATTGTAAGTATCTTTTGTTTTTATTTGATAGGAATGAGCAATCAAGTATCCGTAATAATTAAAAAATGACACTGTGGATTATTCCGGTCTAAGTAAATCTTTATGAAATGCATGCTTTCCAGCCTTAGTATACATCATAAGCCAAACTACTCACCTTTCTTCATTGGCACCATGTTACTAACTTGACCAATTGGGTTATTAGAGATAGTCTAGAACAGGAACTTCTATTCAGTTGATCAAAATAGAGAAAGCTTACCCAAAGTGGCCTGAGAGAACAACACTGAAAAGAGACAAGTTTGGAGCTAGCAAAATAGTGCTTATCATAATATTCTAAAGAGGCAAGCCAGGGCAGCAACAAGAATTAGCTATGGGCAACTAAGGGATTCAGACCTAGATCAGGAGTAACAATGGGTCTAGAAGACTGGCTTAGAACTAGTCACACATGGTAAGCATGCTGGGACTTCTCTTCTAGCATGATACTCATTTCCTGCTTCTGGGAATGAATGTGTGTCTTAAAGAACTTACAGCATTGTTCATCTATCCCAGCTTGCAACACTGGAAGGTTTTTTCAAGTATCTTTTCTTTTTTGGTAAGGCTGAAAAATGCCAGAAATAAGAGTTTTGATATCTTGCATGGGCTCAAAAGGACAATGTAGTTGATATACCTAGAAGGGTTGTCTTAGCCTCCGCTTGTAACAGAATTTAGAAGGTCCCACTGATACGTGTGGGAAAATTCTATATAATTGCTACCATAGCAAGGTGTTAGTATATGGTAAATGATAAAATGTGGATGCTAAAAAGGGGTTTTAGGGTTACCACACAGGTAGTGTTGCAGAACCAGTAGGTGTCTTCCCAAGTCCAGCAGAACTTAGGAGGGAAGAGGGAAAAACAGCCATTTCTTCCCCATAGGTTTCTCAGATCAAACCATATGAACTGAAGACAAACAATAATCAAACCAACCACTTTTTGTTGAATGCTGCTATTTGCCACACATTGTGCTAAGTGCTTACATTTATTATCTCTTAATCCTCTGATGCGTACTGCTATTATTTAGTTTGCCGATGAGGGTGTCGAGGCTTCGAAAGATTATGTGTGACAGGTATCATTTACTGTCTACCTCATATCTATTCTCCCTTCTTCCTTGTGTAGAGAATGCTATTTGTATTTTTGTGTTTTTCAGGGAGATGATGTGTTTTGCCCCAGAAATAGTAGTTTGCCTAAGGCAACAATGACAATCCCACTCCCTGCCTTCTCAGACAAGCTTGTTCTCTTTCAGGTAGAGACAGCCATGTGACCCAGTTCTGACCAACAAAACATAGGAAGCCCACTGGAGATTTCTGGGGATAAAGGAGGACTGATACAGCCAGTGCTACTCTTCTCCCTCCTCTCTCAAGTGCCAGTGTGATAGCTAGAACTATAGCAACTATCTTTTGGCCATGAGGATGACCTAAAAATTCTCAGAAAGCCGCTGTTATTAAGCTGCTGGACCAGTAAAGCAAACATAGATCTCCAGACTTTTTAATATACAAGAAATACAAAAACTTATTTAAGTCACTGTGGCAGGGATTTCTGTTATTCAATGTAATCCTGACACAGTGATTTTGTGAAAATGAGATATAAGAGGTAAAAATATGTTGATGCAAGATTTTACGAAAACAATGTATATTTATAACTTCATGCCTACTATATGTTGACAACTGTAATAATGCAAATCACTGCATTCCTTGCCTGATTCTTTGAGAGTTAGCCACATACACAATATAACATTCATATGTTAATATAGTACTGGCAGAATACATAAATGGTAAGAGGATTTAGAATAAAAGAATGATCAAAATACACAGAATTAAAATCAGATTAAGTAAAGGCATTCAAGGGAGTGATTTTTGAGCCAGTTTGCTTAGGAAAGTGGTATCAATTGGAAGAGCAGTGACAGCATTCAAGGCCATTAGATGTGACATATAAAATAGTAAAAATGAGAATAAGGGAGTTGTATGCATAAAACAGATAAGCATATTTGCTGGGCTAGAGCAAAAAGTCTAAGAATAATGAAAAGAAGGTTATAAAAGAGGCAGGGAAGATGTATGACCTTGAAGGGATGCCAGAAGACTTTGGGTTTATTTATATAGGTAAATTTATATAGGTAATGTGGAATTAGTATAGATTTTACAGAAAGCCATATGATGGAAAATTGTTTGGATAATTTTATCTTAGCATAAACTAAAAGACCAATGGCCCAGCTGGGAGCTTCCTGCAATTGGCCTAGAATGATGTAAATGGAGTGAAACTAAAAAGTGATAATGTGGAGAAAGAATCTGCAGGACTTGGAGTTACTGAGTATGGGAAGATGAAGGAGAGGAATTAAAATTACACCCGAATGGCAGTTTAACATTGAAAATTTGAAGAAAAAAATGATGAATTTTATTCTAAACAGCCCTAATGACTTAGAAAAAAATAAAATTTCTGAAGACCAGGTTACTTGCATCTCCTAATAATTACTGAATGCTACCTAAAAATATAAGCACTGTTTTAAAATAGTGAAATTCCTTCTTTGTCTTCAGTAAACACCTGAGTGTGTTATAACTTAAAAGCTAGATAGGTAGCTTGTTACCATTCTTTTACCGAGGCTACCCTCTGTTTCATTTTGTTGCCATATCCATTTAACATGTGATTCTTACAAATTTTAACAGTTGAAAAACAAACAGCTGGCTGAACTCTCTGCTTCAGTGTTTTGGATACTTTGCTTCTTGGTAAGTGATCAGTATTTTGATACTGCTGTAGTAATAACAGGAAATGATCTGTTAAAATCTGGATCTCCAGCTATAGATGAATGCCAGGGTAAAGAGGAGAAGTAGTCTGAGAATAAAGTCAATAAAAACAGTTTGGGAAATTATTTCTAGGACCACAGGGGGAGAATCATAATTTACTCTTAACTTCGGAAAAGCAAATGCAAAGTAGAAGAATATCTTATGATGATCACTGAACTGCATCAGTGGAAAGCTTATAGCCACAAACACAGTAACTAAAACAATTGAGATGGTAAATGCTAGAGCTTCAACAATACAAGAGGTGAAAAACCACTCCCTAATAAATTCACACAGAAAAATGTTTTGTAAGTAAAACACTTCTAAATTGGTCTAATTATAATCTTGTCTACATGCACAAAGTAGTAAATTGGTTCTATTCACCAGAAAGGACAAGAGAAGACGATCAGTGGGAACGGAATTAGCCACAGAATAAAGAGAGGGTATTTTCACCTAAGGAGTCACAGTAGAAGTGAGGAAAGCACAACAATGTGGGCAAAAGAAGATAATCTTGGTTTAAAAGATGCACAACTGGGGTGCCTGGGTGACTCAGTTGGTTAAGCATCCAACTTCGGCCTAGGTCATGATCTCACGGTTTGTGGGTTCAAGCCCCACATTGGGCTCTGTGCTGACAGCCCAGACCCTGGAAGCCTGCTTTGGATTCTGTGTCTTCCTCTCTGTGCCTCCCCTGCTCAGGCACTGTCTCTCTCTCTCAAAAAAATAAACATTAAAAAAATTTTTAAAAGATGCACAACATAAGTGTGTCCACATATAATTACAACTAAAGTATTTTCTCTAATGCTTTAGTGTAACATATTTTATAAGTTTTATCAGTTTTAAAAGGTAATTGACAAAACAAACTACTAACCAACAATTTAATTAAAAATACGATAAGCCAACATTTTATGGAGAATTTTAGAGCAATAACGATTTTCTAAAACACTAGAAATTTTATATTCATAAAAATTTATACTGTGCTGTTTAATCTAGTGTATTATATTAAGTAATGTACTAAATTAGTAGTCATAATGGCTAAAAGAACAGAAGGCATGGTAACTAAAATTACTTTCCAAGATTGTCAGTATTTT
Source organism: Panthera pardus (assembly GCF_024362965.1). Lineage (NCBI taxonomy): Eukaryota > Metazoa > Chordata > Mammalia > Carnivora > Felidae > Panthera > Panthera pardus. Next base: position 82,028,876 of record NW_026526688.1, on the reverse strand, counting down.
AATTGCTGGAAACTTTCAAACAAGAGGAAATGTACAAAACATCACTTGATTCTGAATACACAAATCATCTGTTTCAAATTAATCGTTACTCATAAAAACAATGACAGTCTGGATACAAGAACAGACTTGAGAAGTAAATAACTAGATGATATTACAGTCTTTCTTTTAAAATCCCACTTCTCTAACAAATGTCTTCTTTCCTTCACCTCTTTCTGAATGGAAAGTCAACTTTCCTCTCCTTTACACTACTCTCCATCAATTAGAGATCTTATCACTTTAATTTCTGATTTTGCTAATTAGAGGCCTATTATTTCGCCCCTAATAGACTATAAGCAACTGGAAAGCAAGGTCTGTATCAGATTTATCTTGGTTTCCTTATCACATCTAAGTCAACAACCAATATCTATTAGTCTTTTTTGAGTTGTATATTTATTAGTGTTCAATGAACTGCTGTATTTTAAAATTCCATAGTTTGATACAGAGAAAAGTTTCTTATGACAACATTTCCCCAGTTAATAAACTGATTTTGAAGTTACATTACATTTGGATTACATGTGAATTCTTTAAGATGTTTGTTTGTTTGTTTGTTTTAGAGAGAAAGAGAGAGAGAGAAACAGAGGGAGGAGGAAACAGAGAATCCCAAGCAGGCTCCACACTATCAGTGCACAGCCCAGTGCAGGGCTTGAACTCACAAACTATTGACATCATGATCTGAGCTGAGATCAAGAGTCAAATGCTTAACTGACTGAGCCACCCAGGCACGACCACAGATCACATGTGAAATTTAAAAATTTAAATCTTAGGGGCACCTGGCTGGTTCAGTCAACAGAGCATGCAATTTCTGATCTCAGGGTCATTGAGTTCAAGCCCCATGTTGGGGGTAGAGTGTGTTTATTAAAAATTTAAATCTTATTAACTGCACAGTTTGTCCAACACTCAAAAACATACACTGATTATGAATGAATCAGTGAATTCATTTGCTGTCACTGTTTTATTAACTTAAAATAGTTCTTCAATCTTAGTTTTTTATTCTCAAATCCTACACAGTAAGACATAGAACTACTTCAAACCTAGCATCTTTGAATGATTACTATGTGAAACAGGTAGAGTAAGCTATTTTAGAATCAGCTTTATTGAGGTATAATTGACATGCAATAAACTGCACATATTTGAAGTATATAATTTGATAAATGTTGGTATATGTATATACCTGTGAAATCAGTCACAGACTAATGAACATCTGTATCATTTCCCCCAAACAGTTCATCCCTCCTTACTTCTCCCCTCTCCCCATCCCACACAACCAGGGATCTGTTTATTGATTTGTTATTTTCTAGAATTAAAAAAAAAAAAAAAAAAAAAAGGCATCAAACAGCATGTACTCTCTTTTGTATGGCTTCTTTCTCTTTGCATAATTATGACCAAAATTTATCCATGTTGTTGCATGTATTGTTCATTTGTATTACTGAGCAGTGTTCTATTATATGGATATACCACTATTTGTTCATATATTCTGCTACTGACCAACATTTGGGTTGTTTCCAGTTTTCAGGTATGAAAATTAAGCTATGAATATTCCTTGTATAGATATATGCTTTCTTTTCTGTTGGGTAAATATCAGGGAGGAAATAACTGGGTCACACAATAGGTGTATGTTTAACTTGTTAAAAAAATCACTACAGTTTTCCAAAGTGGTTATACATTAATTTCATCTTCACCATCAGTGTGAGGTTTGGTTCCTCCACATCTTTGTCAACGCTTGCAATCATCTTTTTAATTGTAGCCTTTCTAGCAGCTGTGAAATGATATCTCATCGTGCCTTTACTTTGCATTTCACTGATGCTGAGTGAAGCTGAGTATCTTTTCACATGCTCATTGGCCAATCCTATGTCCTCCTTGGTAAATAAAGTGACTATTCAAATTTTTTGCTTAATTTATTGGATTGTTTGTGTTCTTACTGTTGAGTTGTAAAAATTCTTTATATATTCTAAATACAAATCCTTTGTCAAGTATATAATATGCATTTTTAAAAAAGAAATGCAACTACTTTAGATAATTATGCTTTGTCAATATAATACATGGTCTGTCTGTATTTTAAATAACCCATATAAAAAGGGAAGTATTATTTCCATTATCCTCAGCTACCAAGTTTCCCCATGCCTAAGAAAGGTGGTCACCCAGCTGGCATATAAAAAAGAGAATAAGAGTAGAAATAGAAAACATACGGATTTTCTCAACATTCTTCTTAATCCCTCCTGATTTTAGGAGCCTTATAGCAAACTATTAGTAGTAAGAGATAACAGAGGGGATCATGTAAATGATAATTAGTCTTCTTCCTTTTTCTTTTAAGCAAAATTTTAATAAGCATTTAGCAAGTAATAACATTATTATTAATAAGCCCTCCCGTATTTTTTATTAAATGTCTCTATCTCTTATACTAAGACCCTGTTGTTTACATGAATGTTTTCCTTATCAGACTAAAGCACAAGATTCAATACAGTACCTAGTAAATACTGTTATTATTTCTTTGATTCCCTCCTTTTCTTTTAATTCCTATCCATGTGTTTTCCTCTCTTCTTCCATTTCCAGCATCCCCCAACTATATTCAGATTAATTTGCTGATCCCAAATGAGTCGTGGTTATAGATTTTTTGGTGACCCTATAGATCACCTACCATGCTTCTTACTTCAAAGAAACAAAATGAAAATGACAATAAAACTCTTTGTGGAACTCACTGAAAGAATATCAGATATTCTCCTGAGTGAAAAAGTGACACCTTTTTTTTTTTTATAGTAGCCATGCAAATTAGTACTCCTTGCCAGAATAAAGCATACACATAATTATTTTTTAAACTTTACTATTTAATGGATTAAAGACCTAAACATGAGACCTGAAACCATAAAACTCTTAAAAGAAAACACAGGCAGTAATCTGTGGGACATAGGCCTTAGCAACATATTTATGGATTTGTTTCCTCAGGCAAGGGAAACAAAAGCAAAAATAAAATATTGGGAGTACAACAAAATAAAAAGCTTTTGCATAGAAAAAGAAACCATCAATAAAACAAAAAGGCAATCTACTGAATAGAAGGTATTTGCAAATGATACATCCAATAAGGGGTTAATACCCAGACTATATAAAGAACTTCCACAATTCAACAGAAAAAAAAAAAATCTGATTAAAAAATAGGCAAAAGAGATACATGAAAAGATGGTCACTAATCATCTGGGAAATGTTAGTCAAAATCACAATGACTTATCACTTCACACTATTATCAGAATGGCTATTATCAAAAAGACAAGAAATAACAAGTGTTGGTGAGGATGTGGACAAAAGAGAACCTTATAGATTGTTGGTAGGAATGTAAATTGATGCAACCACTGTAGAAAACAATATGGAGGATCCTCAAAAAATTCAAAATAAAAATATCATATGATTCAGCAACTCCACTGTTGGGTATTTACCCAAAGAAAACAAAAACACTAATTCAAAAAGATATATGCACCTCTATGTTTATTGCTGCATTATTTACAATAGCCAAGATATGGGAGCAACCCAAGTGTCCATCAGTAGATGAATAGGTAAAGAAGATGTACTATATAAATACATACACAATGGAATATTACTCAGCCACAAAAAAGAATGAGATCTTGCCATTTACAACATGGAGGGACTTAGAGGCTATAATGCTAAGTGAAGGAAGTCAAACAGAGAAAGGCAAATACCATCTGATTTCACTTATATGTGTAGTCTAAAAAATAAAACAAACTCTTAGATATAGAGAATTGGTGGTTGCTATGGGGGAGGGGATAAGGAGGATGAGTAAAATAGGTGAAGGGGATTAAGAGGTACAGACTTTCAGTTCTAAAATAAATAAGTCATGGAGATGGAAAGGTACAGCATAGAAAATATAATCAGTAATACTGCAACAACTTTGTATAGTGACAGATGGTAACTATACTTATTGTGGTGAGCATTGCATAATGTATAGAATTGTCAAATCACTGTTATACACCCTGAAACAAATAGAACACTATATGTTAAGTATACTTCAAGTAAAAAAAAAAAAAAAAAGATCTAAAACTTTACTATTCAAGACTTCAGTCTACCAAGCAATACAAGAACCACCCAGGAATCTTTCCTAAACATAAGAGCCAATTTGGGTAAGTTCTGTGGCTAAATAACCATCCTCCTAAAAAGTAGTAGATATAGGGGGAAAAAAAGAAAAACCATACAGAATCAAATCTACTCATTTTAAACCATGGAAAGAAAACATGTTTAAGCTCCTTTAAAATATTTTCATATACAAAGAACAATTTTATACATTTTAAAAATCTTTATGAGACATATTATCATCCCTCAGAGAATGCTTCTGTGTCAGACACAAATTTAAAAAAAAACGTCTACTATAAGCAGCACTAGCATTAGAATAAAGAGCAGATGACACTGGCAATCTCTGACACAATATCGGGATATAGAGAACCCTGGGATTAAAAGTATTTCATGGAAGTAATTATGACACAATTAACTATATTCCCCAAATCAGAATGGTTCTCATCAGATATCTAATGCTAAGCCTATTTTGACACTATTTTTTTAAAAGGCCCAGTATTAAAAGAATAAGCTTCCTCTAGAGAGAGGGGAAAAAAAAGAATAATTTTGGCCTATTAATTGATAGAACATAGTACTGTTCCCAAACATGCAATAAATCATTACTCTAACACATGACCACTATATGAAATAATAACTTGGTTATTAAAAATGGTGTATCTCTTAAAATACTCAGTTCAATTGTTTTTCTTTTGATATAATGAAAAATTTAATGAGGGGCTTCAAATACTTTTTTAATAATGTAAAATATGTGAGCTTTATTATATGTTAAAGAAAATAAAAATAGTATGACCCAAAATTTATTTGTTAAAGTTACAATAAAATACTCTCCAATGCATACAAAATTGCAAAATAACTGATGTTTTTTCAATAAAGATTCCAGATATAATATTTACTGACAAGATAAAACAAAGGTACGTTTAATGACTTTTGTTCTGTGTTAAGGTCACCTTATTGAACGATACATCATGAAATCAATAGTTGTACATCTAGGAAATTTGCCAATGGAGCTCTCTTCCACTGGTGTGTATATTTTAATTTGTCTCATGTGGGTGTCTCTTCCATTTTGGTGATTGGCTAGAACAGCAATCTGTATCATGAATGTGCGAGTGGGCTTCTTATGATTATCAGTTAAGGGAACGTGAATCCAGCCACTTGGTTCCACCAATTCAAGTTGCTGCCAAGAAAACAAAAGTGGGATTATGTTTTCACCCGATGAACATAATTTATTACAATGAACACATTCTAAAGTTGACTTATAATTAACATTTTGCTCACTGAGAGAATGACAGTATGATAACAACCATTACTAGTTATTTGGCACTTTTACACCATAGTCCATTTTTTCACTTGCTAATAAGCACTCTACATGTACCATCTTAGTAGACAAAATAAAAACAGACATATGCAGTCTTAGGGTTTATAGAAATCTGTATAACATACAAGTTTAGAATTAGACATGTATAAACATATACAGCCAATGGAAGACCATGTTGATATAAGTAGGAAAAGAATCTAACATTATGCTTCAAGTATATTTTATTTCAAGGACCATACCTAATATACACAAACACATTCAGATTCTACATAAATTACAAGAATAACAAAAGAAAATCAATCCTTAAAAAGCCATCAGACAAAGCTTTTTTCCTTGAAAAATAGTAAGTGATTTATGTAGCCTGGATGATATTCTAAACCTAAAATCTAGATTTTTAATATAAAATGCTAGATAAAAATTTTTAATTCTTAATAAGAAATGCCAGGCAAGTTTGTTTTTAATTCTTAATTTTATTTTAATCAAGAGTCCAAACTATCCTTCCTTAACAAGGGAAAGAAAATCCTAAGTCAAAAGATAAACCTAAATTTCTAAAATTTTTGCTAAAGTTATGAAATAGTTTTTAAAACATAAATACTGATTTCTAAATTATTTTAATTATTGAACACATATAAACTATATATATCACAGAGAATACAGGCTTATCTTATCAACGCAGCCAAATAGAGGTGTCAGAGAATCTAAATGTGGATTCCATGAGTGACTCTAGCAAAACAATTAAGTAAACACACCACTGTATCTTCTTTCCTTCCCTTTTTCCCTTCTTCCCTTCTTTCTTTCATTCGTTCTCATTTTTCTCTTCTTCCTCTCCCTTCCTCCCTCCAGCCCTTTCCTTCCTTCCCTCTTTCCCTCCTTCCTTCTTTCATTCATTTTTTTTTTTTTTATGGAGGAGAAGGGTGGGTAGAAAAAAGTAAAGATGGGACAAGAGAAAGAGAACAGGAATCTTTAAAAAGTAGCTATTTTTAAGACTGAATAATTTCCTCTTTTTAACCATAGAACATAAGAATGAATAAATCTCTACTCCTTGTGGTATTTGCAGTCAGTGTTTTGTTTTGTTTTTTATAAACTTCCATTAGCACTAACTTAAAATGAAAGAATCAGAGACCAGATATATCTGATTTCCATCACTAACCTTTTATTCATTCAGGTAACAAAATAGTTACTGAGTAGTTAAAATGTTCAAGGTATTTTTCTAAGTAAAGTATAACATGAATAAGGCCTTGTTCCTAACCTTAAAAAAAAGCTCAGAGCCAGAGGCGCCTGGGTGGCTAAGTTGGCTGAATGTCCAATTCTTGAGTTCAGCTCAGATAATGATCTCAAGGTCATAGGACTGAGCTCCATGTCGGGCTCCCTGCTCAGTGTGGAGCCTGCTTGGGATTCCCTCTCTCTCTCTCTCTCTCTCTCTGTTTCTCTCTCTCTCTCCCTGCCCTTCTCCCCTGCTTGTGCTCTGTCTCTCCCTCTCTCAAAAAAATAAATTAAAAAAAAAAAAAAAAAAAAAAAGCTCTGAGGCAGACAAACAACCTCTCTGACTTCAATCAGTTTCTTCAAGTATATATATTTTTAATGTTTATTTATTTTTGAAGCAGGCTCCAGGCTCCACGCTGTTAGCACAGAGCCTGACACAGGGCTCAAACCCACAAATGCGAGATTATGACCTGACCCAAAGCTAGACGCTCAACTGACTGAGTCACCCAGGTGCCCCAGTTTCTTCAAGTATAAAATAAAAGGATTGGACAACTTATCATCCAGTGTCCCTTCCAGGTCTGACATTTAATAATTCTAAATAAAAGAAGAAAGATATGGAGGCAGAACAATGGGCTCCCAAAGATATCCATGTCCTTCTTCAAAACCTGGGGTTATTTTAACTTACATGGAAAACAGGGCTTTGTAGATGTGATGAAGTTAAAGATTCTGAGATGACAAAATTATCCTGTATTTCCTGGGTGGGCCTAATGTAATCACAAGATTCCTTGTAAGAGGAAGACAGTACACCCAGAGAAGGAGAAGTGATGGTAGAAGCAAAGGTTAGAGTGATGGGACCATAAGCCAAGGAAAGTTAGGTAGCCTCTAGAAGCTGGAAAAGGCAAGGAATGGTTCTCCCTAGAAATCCCTAGGAAAGTAGGCCTCTTGCTGACACCCTGATTTTAATCTGTAAGACCCATTTTGGACTCACGTCCTCTAGAACTGTAAAATAACTAATTTGTGTTGCTTTAAACTACTACTTGTGTGATGATTTGTTATAGTAGGTAAAGGAAACTATTATAACAGATATTTGTGGGAGTATAGAGAAGGGAGAAAGCATATCTGGTAGGAAGAATCCATTCTCAAGGTAAATGTACTATAATGAACCTCAACAATGCACAAAATGTAAAACTAAGATTCTAAATTCAACTCCTTACTAATAAGAATGTTTTTGACAAATTTAACCATTATTTCTGATAGACTCAATGTTATTTTCTTAGCATATCTTAAATGCTTCGGTGTGCTGAAAGTTATATTAAGATTTTATAGCATAAATGCTTTTTGGCATGATATGCACAGCATTATAAATGTAATAAATTATTCAATAAATACTATTAACATTGCTTCAGAACATATCATAAGGCTTACTGATATCTATTACTAAAACTACATTACAAAGTACATACAGATGTTAACATCTTTCAAATGGTTTCATAATCAACTATACTGCCCAGAAGTCATAAATTTCAATTCATGTGTCTACTGCAGCTCTACTGTGGGCAGTTTAGAATTCTCAGAGTCATCTCTAGAAAGTTCTTATTCTGATATTGTCATACCTTAGATTACTTCATAGATTCAAAAAACTCAAGTACATTAACTAATTGGCATTTAAATAAAAACTTTTTAAAAACCCGTAACAATATACAGTATATATAATTCTTATGTTTTTATAAATGTTTGGTTAACAGATGAATATACTAAGCAAAAATTATAATATTTTTATATTTTAATCAGAAAATCAATGAAAGGTAAAATTTTGCCAATTTAGCTTTCTTTTTTCTCCATTTCTGGTTTACCTCAATAAATGAAAATTTCATCACCATTACTATACAAATTTTTTCTATATTTCTCCTTGTTCTTTCTTCCTACCATCTCCCTTTTTGGCTCTTTTCTCTATATATTCACTCACTTAACATTTTTTTATTGGCCTATTACACACCAAAAATACCATTAGCTGTACATGTAGGGTAGGGGCTGGCAAATTTTTTCTGTAAAGGACCCAAAAGTAAACATTTTAAGTGTGGCCATATCATGACTGGTCAGTCTATCTTTGCAGAGTGAAAACAGTTACAGGTATTATGAAAGTGAATGAGTGTGCCTATGTTCCAACAGAACTTTATTTACAAAAACAAGCCACTGGCCAGAGTTGGCCCTGGATTACAGTTTGCTGACCCCTGACATAGGGAGTAGTTACTGATGGAATTTACCTTCAGAAAGGTAATATAACTTCATAAAATAGAAAATAACTTGTATGCCCCCTGATTCAGCCTGGAGTCAGGGGGCATACAAGTTATTTTAAGAGAGAATTCACTAAGTAGGAATCAAGTTGTTAACTAGAGAAGTGAAGAGGCCAAGAGAACGAAGGTATCATGGAGGGAACAAGTACAAGAAGTTAAATTCTAAGGTTGGGGGAAGAAAAGAAAAGAGACTGAGATTATCAAAATGGGGAAGTTCAGAAAAGGAGTCCTGTGGATTTGAAACTCAGATCCCTGAGGAGGGAGCTGTTTGGCTGGTGTTTGTGCCCCTGGAGGAAGAGCCCTATGGGGCTGGCGTAGGGAACTCTTGAGGAGTGGGAGCTGACTGCCTTGTGGTGCTGACATTTCTGACATGGGGTTCATTGGGCTGGTGCTGTGAGTGTCAGAAAAACTGCAAACTGGAATCAGGTATAGCTATGGGGAGGAAATGCTGCTGTGAAGAAACACTACTAGGATGATGGAAAACAAACAGGACACAAAAGGGAGCAAGTCTCTTTTTCCTCTTCCTGCCATGCAGTCTCCCTCTAGTGCACCCTCTCACCAGAGCTTAACAGATATGCCAGGGCTCCACGCTCATCGAATGTTACTGAGCAAATATTACATGGCAAGCAATGTTCTAGGGACTGAAAAAACAAAACAAAACAGTGGCAAATAAGACAGATCACACCTGAAAAAAAACTACTCAGAGAAATACAAAGAGATAGGATTTAAACATAAGACTTCAAGAAGTCATAATAAAAATGCTAGTAGTGAGGAAGAAACAGACAAAAAAAGTCAAAAAGAATAAATCAAATGCTCATAAAATAAAACGTAAATGTCAATAATAATTCCTCAAAAAGAATGCTCATGATAATAACAGCAACAACTTCTTACCTAGCACATATTATGTGCCAGGTAATACCCTAAGTACATTAAGTATATTAATTTATTTAATGCTAGCAATGTGGCAGATATTATTATTATTCTGATTTCACAAATAAAACAACTGAGTCACAGAAAGTGTTAACTAGTTTTGATGAGGTCACACAGCTGGTAAGTGGCAAAGCGGTGAATGAAACAGGCAGTGTGATTCCAAAAATTGTGCTTTTAAATACATAATGTGTTTTACATAATGTAAAGATAATAATCTGGTAGTAATTTTTTTATCTGAAATCCTATATTATATAAATAAGACATGAATTAAATGAAATGAAATATGGCAGGAGAAAATTCGCCACTAATCTCCTTATCATAATGCAATTTCCTTTACATCCTACACGTAAATAAACATATACACATATGACCTAAAGGGAATTATAAAAGGTAACAATAATAGAATTAAAAATAGAATTTCTGGGGTGCCTGGGTGGCTCAGTCAGTTAAGCGTCTGACTCTTGATTTCAGCTCAGGCCATGGTCTCACAGTTTGTGGGATCGAGCCCCGTGTTGGGCTCTGTGCTGACAGAGCAGAGCCTGCTTGGAATTCTGTCTCCCTCTCCATTCCCCTCCCCTGCTCGCAATCTCTCTCTCTTGCTCAAAAATAAATACTTTTAAAAAAAGTAATCTTAAGGAAAAAAACCAACACAAATTTAAAAAATGGACATACACCTGTACAGACTAAACACACACACACACACACACACACACACACACACACACACACACACAAATGCAATGGGCCAACAAACACAGGAAATTGTTCAATCTCACTAATAAATATATACATATATGTATATATACATATAAATACATATATGTGCATATATACATATAAAACATATATATGTATATATATATATAAATACACATATATGTATATGCATATATATAAAGCATCTATCACATTGGCAGAGATTAAAATAATTAAGAACACGAATTATTGATGAGAATAAGGGAAATGTACTCTCATGGACTGATATGGAAATTATATAGGTATAACCTTTCTGAAGAGTAATGTGGCAATACCTATCAAAATTTTAAATGTAACTATTCTTTAACAAAACAACTTCACTTCTGAACTATAGAGAAATACTAAAGAAAAGGGCACAAGGATTATACATATATATAATAATATTCATAACTGAAAATAAGTTAAATGACTACCAATAGAAGAGTGGCGGTGGTATCCAGCCCCCAAGAAGACCCTGAAGACACTCTTAAATAACCTCCTCCTACAATGGCTTAGGGTTGGTTTTGTGTAACCAACAGAGTATGTTACAAGTGACAATGTGTGACTTTGCAGATAAATCATAAAAGGCATTGTAGCTTCTTCCTGGATCTTTTGTATCACTCCTTCTGGGAGAAATCACCTACCATGACATGACGACACTCAAGAACCCCACAAAGAGGTCCATGTGGAGAGAAACCTAGGCCCCCAGCCACCAGTTAGCACCACCCTGCTGGCCATGAGTGAAACACCTTAGAAGTGGATTCTCCAGGCTCAGTCAGCCTACCTGACATAGGACTGTAACTGCATGAGAGACTCCAAGACAGAAATGGCCAACCAAGCTTTTTCCAAACTCCTGAACAGAAATCATGAGAGATAATAAATGATTACTCTTGTTTTGGGTAATTTGTTACACAGCAATAGGAAAGCACAGAGTGGTTAAATAAATAATGGTCCATCCATATCCTGGAATATCCTATAGCAAGTAAAAATGATGTATCTCTTTACATATTCGCAGTAATTTGAAGCCATCTCTGGTTAATTTTAAAAAGCAAAATACTAAACAATGGATTATATGATTATATATACACATATATATACATACATATATACATATTTATTTTATTTTATTTTTTTAATTTACATCCAAATTAGCAATTAGTGCAACAATAATTTCAGGAGTAGCTTCCCTAATGCCCCCTACCCACTTACCCAACCCCCCATCCCACAACCCCTCCAGCAACCCTCAGTTTGTGCTCCAGATTTAAGAGTCTCTTATGTTTTGTCCCCCTCCCTGTTTTTATATTATTTTTGCTTCCCTTTCCTTATGTTCATCTGTTCTGTGTCTTCAAGTCCTCATGAGTGAAGTCATATTTCCCTGATAATGAGTGATGTTGAGCATTTTTTCATGTGTCAGTTGGCCATCTGGATGTCTTCTTTGGAGAAGTGTCTATTCATGTCTTTTGCCCATTTCTTCACTGAATTATTTGTTTTTTGGGTGTTGAGTTTGGTAAGTTCTTTATAGATTTTGGATACTAACCCTTTATCTGATATATCGTTTGCAAATATTCTCCCATTTTGTCAGTTGCCTTTTAGTTTTGCTGATGGTTTCCTTCGTTGTGCAGAAGCTTTTTATTTTGATGAGGTCCCAGTAGTTCATTTTTGCTTTTGTTTCACTTGCCTCCGGAGACATGTTGAGTAAGAAGTTGCTGCGGCCAAGATCAAAGAGGTTTTTGCCTGCTTTCTCCTCAAGGATTTTGATGGCTTCCTGTCTTACATGGAGGTCTTTCATCCATGTTGAGTATATTTTTGTGTATAGTGTAAGAAAGTGGTCCTGGCTCATTTTTCTGCATGTCACTGTCCAGTTTTCCCAGCACCACTTGCTGAAGAGACGGTCTTTATTCTATTGGATATTCTGTCCTGCTTTGTCAAAGATTAGTTGGCTATATGTTTGTGGTCCATTTCGGGTTCTCTATTCTATTCCATTGATCTGAGTGTCTGTTCTTGTGCCAGTACCATACTGTCTTGATGATTACAGCTTTGTAATAAAGTTGAAGTCCGGGATTGTGATGCCTCCTGCTTTGGTTTTCTTTTTCAAGATTGCTTTGGCTATTCAGGGTCTTTTCTGGTTCCATACAAATTTTAGGATTGTTTGTTCTAGCTCTGTGAAGAATGCTGGTGTTATTTTGATAGAGGTTGCATCGAATACGTAGATTGCTTTGAGTATTATTGACATTTTAACAATATTTGTTCTTCCTAACCAGGAGCATGGAATCTTTTTCCATTTTTTGGTGTCTTCTTCAATTTCTTTCATAAGCTTTCTATAGTTCTCAGTGTATAGATTTTTCACCTCTTTGGTTAGATTTATTCCTAGGTATTTTATGGGTTTTGGTGTAATTGTAAATGGGATAAATTCCTTGATTTTTCTTTCTGTTGCTTCATTGGTGTATAAAATCAAGAATGAAAGAGGAGAGATCACAACCAACACAACAGAAATAAAAACAATAATAAGAGACTATTATGAGCAATTATATGCCAATAAAATGGGCAATCTGGAAGAAATGGACAAATTCCTAGAAACATATACACTACCAAAACTGAAACAGAAAGAATAGAAAATTTGAACAGACCAATAACCAGTAAGGAAATCAAATTAGTAATCAAAAATCTCCCACAAAAACAAGAGTCCGGGGCCAGATGGCTTTGCAGGGGAATTCTACCAAACATTTAAGGAAGAGTTAACACCTATTCTCTTAAAAGCAGTTCCAAAAAATATAAACGGAAGGAAAACTTCCAAACTGTTTCTATGAAGCCAGCATTACCATGATTCCAAAACCAGACAGAGACCCCACTAAAAAGGAGAACTATAGACCAATTTCCCTGATGAACATGGATGCAAAAATCCTCAACAAGATATTAGCCAACCAGATCCAACAATATATTAAAAAAATTATTCACCACGACAAAGTAGGATTTATACCTGGGATGCAGGGCTGGTTCAATATCTGCAAAACAATAAATGTGTTTCATCACATCAATAAAAGAAAGGACAAGGGAGGAGCCAAGATGGCGGAACAGCATGGAAGCTTTTTGTGTGTCCTGCGCCCATGAAATACAGCCAGACCAACCATCCTACACACCTAGAAAACTGATCGGAAGATTAACACAACAATCTGCACAACCTGAACCACAGAATTCAGCAGGTACACGACACAAAGAGCTGAACTTGGGGAGCAAGAAGCTGTGAAAGGTAAGGAACCCCTTTTGCAGACGAGGAGAGGATGGAGACTGGGGAGGGGGGAGCATATGGGAAAAGCACCCCTCCCCAAAAGTAGCTGGAGAGAAAGTGGAAAATTGGAAACAGCCACAGGGACTAAACTAAAAAGGGTGAAAGGAGAAAGGAGAGGGTTTAAATTCCATTGAGACTGTAAACAAGGGGAGCGCAAAGTCTGCAACTACGCAGCTCGATACCTGGCGATGCTCTGGTGGGAAGGGCAAATCCCCAGGAGCAGAGTGGGGTTCAGGAGGTTCTCGGGCCACACGGAGAAAAGTGGTTCCACTGCTGGAAGGACATTTGGTAGAGACTGTTAAAGCCACCTGGTCCTAGCAGACACCTGATGGCAGCCACATTCGCAGGTGCTGGGGCAAGGCCGTTGAGGGTGAAGCCTGTTGCCAGATGTGTGTTGCGATTTTCCATAATCCCTGAAACGCTGATGCTACGCTGTCTCGCAACCTTTTTTTGGGGGCGGGCTGGCACCTGGCCGCAGTCTCGGGGCACCGGCAACAGCAGGGTCCAGTGGACGTTCCAGGGTGCTGATGACATTAGGCCATTGCTCATTCAGCCATTGCTCAGCAAGACCCTCCCACAGAGGAGCGGAAAGGGTCAAAGCCACAGTCTTTTGGAGTAAGGGGCCAGGGAAACAGCCGCATCTGAGACAAAACTTGGGAGAGAGGTACTGCCTGGGGCCTGGTCACTGAGAGTGGAAAAGTAGGGAGTGGATGAGAGCTGAAGAGGACCTTCAGGAGGACCTGTGCGCAACTGCTGATCTGGGAGAACAGACTGGGTAGCTGGGTAGCGACATTTTCACCACTCCCGCGCATGTGCACATGCACCTACGAGCACTGCAACAATCTACACCAGTAAGCTAGCAGCGCCATCTAGTGGAGAGTGGAGTTGTTACATTGAGCCCCGCCCAACTGGGCCAACTTCTCTCTTCAAGGACACAAACCTCACCACTGGCTTAATTTATGGACTATAAAGAGGTACATGGACTGACCTCTAGGGGAAAACGAAGCAATTTCAGTCCTACTTCAATCTGTTAGCAGGTTCATGTATTCAATTCTTTTTTTTTTCTCTTTTTCCTTTTTCTGTTTTACAATTCTTTTTCTTCAATACAGAAAGAGAAAAAACTCATTTTATTTTCAATTTTTATTAAAAATAGGTCTTTAATTTTTATTTTATATTTTTTACTTTTGTGTAAATTTTTTCAAATTCTACTTTACTTCCATCATTTTATTTTAGTCTACTTCAGTGTACTCACCTTTTCAAATTTTCAATTTCCTTTTTTTTTTCTTTTTTCTCTTTTTCTTGAATGTAGAAAGAGAAAAACTTCATTTTTACTTTCAATTTCTCTTAAAAATATTTTTATTTAATTTTTATTAGTATATTTTTGCTTTCATGTAAATTTTTTCAAATTCTATCTTACTCCCATCATTTTATTTCAGTCTACTACAGTGTATTCATTTTTTCAAATTTTCAAACGATTTGTTTTCTTTTTTTATCTGTTTTCTCTTTTTTGTTTCTTTACTTTTTTCTTAAATACAGAAAATGAAAAAATTCATATTTCTTTTTAATTTTTTTAAAAATATTTTTCTTTAATTTTTTTCTACTATATTCTCTACTTTTGTGTATATTTTATCCAATTCTATTTTACCCACATCATCTCATTTTAGTCTACTTTAGTGTATTCATTTTTTGAAATTCTCAAATGATTTCCTTTTTTTTTTTTTCATTTCTCTAATCTGTCAAACCACTTTCAACACCCAACCAAAACACACCTAGGATCTAGCATCATCTATTCAATTTGTTTGTGTGTGTAAGTTTTAATCTTAATATTTTTTTAATTTTAATTTTTTTAATTTCAATTTTTCTACCTCATTAATTCATTTTCTCCCTTCAAAATGACAAAATGAAGGAATTCACCTCAAAAGAGACAGGAGGAACAAACAACAGTCAGGGACGTAATCAACACAGATACAAGCAAGATGTCTGAACAAGAATTTAGAATCATGATAATAAGAATACTAGCTGGAGTCGAAAATAGATTAGAATCCCTTTCTGCAGAGATAAAAGAAGTAAAAAATAGCCAGAATGAAATTAAAAATGCTATAACTGAGCTGCAATCACGGATGGATGCAGTGGCGGCAAGGATGGACGAGGTAGAACAGAGAATCAGCGATATAGAGGACTAACTTATAGAGAATAACGAAGCAGAAAAAAAGAGGGAGATTAAGGCAAAAGAGCACGATTTAAGAATTAGAGAAATCAGCGACTCATTAAAAAGGAACAACTTCAGAATCATACGGGGTTCCAGAGGAGGAAAAGAGAGAAACAGGGGTAGAAGGGTTATGTGAGCAAATCAGAGCAGAAAAGTTTCCTAACCTGGGGAAAGACACAGACATCAAAATCCAGGAAGCACAGAGGACTCCCATTAGATTCAACAAAAACCAACCAAAAACAAGGCATATCATAGTCAAATTCACAAAATACTCAGGGAAGAAAACAATCATGAAAGCAGCAAGGGAAAAAAAAAGTCCCTAACCTACAAGGGAAGACAGATCAGGTTTGCAGCAGACCTATCCACAGAAACTTGGCAGGCCAGAAAGGAGTGGCAGGATATATTCAATGTGCTGAATCAGAAAAATATGCAGCTAAGAATTCTTTATCCAGCAAGGCTGTAATTCAAAATAGAAGGAGAGATAAAAAGTTTCCCAGACAAACAAAAATTAAAGGAGTTTGTGACCACTAAACCAGCCCTGCAAGAAATTTTAAGGGAGACTCTCTGAGGGAAGAAAAGATGGAAAAAAAAATTATATATATACACACACACACACCAAAAGCAACAAAAGATTAGAAAGGACCAGGGAACACCACCAGAAACTCCAACTCTACAAGCATCATAATGGCAATAAATTCATATCTTTCAGTACTCACACTAAACGTCAATGGACTCAATGCTCCAATCAAAAGACATAGGGTAACAGAATGGATAAGAAAACAAGATCCATCTATAGGTTGTTTACAAGAGACCCATTTTAGACCTAAAGACACCTACAGATTGAAAATAAGGGGATGGAGAACCATCTATCATGTTAATGGTCAACAAAAGAAAGCCGGAGTAGCCATACTTACATCAGACAATCTAGACTTTAAAATAAAGACTGTATTAAGAGATGCAGAAGGACATTATATCATAATCAAGGGGTCTATAGACCAAGAAGACTAACAACTGTAAACATTTATGTGTCAAATGTGAGAGCACCCAAATATATAAATCAATTAATCACAAACATAAAGAAACTCATCGACAGTAATACCATAATAGTAGGAGACAACACCCCACTCACAGCAATGGACAGATTATCTAATCAAAAACTCAACAAGGAAACAATGGCTTTGAATGACACATTGGACCAGATGGACTTAACAGATATATTCAGAACATTTCATCCAAAAGCAGCAGAATATACATTCTTCTCCAGTGCACATGGAACGTTCTCCAGAATAGACCATATACTGGGACACAAATCAACCCTACGTAAGTACAAAAAGATCGAGATCATACCGTGCATATTTTCAGACCACAATGCTATGAAACTTGAAATCAACCACAAGAAAAAATTTGGAAAGGTAACAAATACTTGGAGACTGACGAACATCCTACTAAGGAATGAATGCGCTAACCAAGCAGTTAAAGATGAAATAAAAAAGTAGATGGAAGTCAATGAAAATGATAGCACCATAACCCAAAACCTCTGGGACGCAGCAAAGGTGGTCATAAGAGTATATAGCATATACACATAAGAGTATATAGCAATCCAGGCCTTCCTAAAGAAGGAAGAAAGACCTCAGATATAAAACCTAACCTTACACCTTAAGGAGCTGGAAAAAGAACAGCAAACAAAACCCAAAACCAGCAGAAGACAGGAAATAATAAAGATTAGAGCAGAAACTAATGCTATCGAAACCAAAAAAAACAGTAGAACAGATCAATGAAACCAGAAGGTGGTTCTTTGGAAGAATTAACCAAAATTGATAAACCACTAGCCAGTTTGATCAAGAAGAAAAAGGAAAGGACCCAAATAGGTAAAATCAAGAATGAAAGAGGAGAGATCACAACCAACACAACAGAAATAAAAACAATAATAAGAGAAACTATTATGAGCAATTATATGCCAATAAAATGGGCAATCTGGAAGAAATGGACAAATTCCTAGAAACATATACACTACCAAAACTGAAACAGGAAGAAATAGAAAATTTGAACAGATCAGTAACCAGTAAGGAAATCAAATTAGTAATCAAAAATCTCCCACAAAAACAAGAGTCCGGGGCCAGATGGCTTTGCAGGGGAATTCTACCAAACATTTAAGGAAGAGTTAACACCTATTCTCTTAAAAGCAGTTCCAAAAAATATAAACGGAAGGAAAACTTCCAAACTGTTTCTATGAAGCCAGCATTACCATGATTCCAAAACCAGACAGAGACCCCACTAAAAAGGAGAACTATAGACCAATTTCCCTGATGAACATGGATGCAAAAATCCTCAACAAGATATTAGCCAACCGGATCCAACTATACATTAAAAAAAATTATTCACCACGACCAAGTAGGATTTATACCTGGGATGCAGGGCTGGTTCAATATCCACAAAACAATTAACGTGATTCATCACATCAATAAAAGAAAGGACAAGAACCATATGGTCCTCTCAATAGATGCAGAGAAAGTATTTGACAAAATACAGCAACCTTTCTTGATAAAAACCCTCAAGAAAGTAGGGATAGAAGGATTATACCTTGAGATCATAAAAGCCATAGATGAATGACCCAACGCTAATATTATCCTTAATGGGCAAAAACTGAGAGCTTTCCCCCTAAGGTCAGGAACAAGACAGGGATGTCCACTCTCGCCACTGTTATTCAACATAGTATTGGAAGTCTTAGCCTCTGCAACCAGACAACACAAAGAAATAAAAGGCCAGGAGGAGGTCAAACTTTCACTCTTTGCAGATGACATGATACTGTATATGGAAACCCCAAAAGATTCCACCAAAAACTGCTAGAACTGATTCATGAGTTCAGCAAAGTTGCAGGATATAAAATCAATGCACAGAAATCGGCTGCATTCCTATACACCAACAATGAAGCAACAGAAAGAGAAATCAAGGCTACAATAGCCAAAGCATGGAAAGAGCCCAAATGTCCATCAATGGATGAATGGATAAAGAAGGTGGGTGTGTGTGTATATATACATATATATGTATATATACGTATATATGTGTATGTATATATATGTATGTATATATACGTATATATGTGTATGTATATATATGTATATATACGTATATATATGTATATATGTGTATATATATGTATATACATATATATATATATATATACACACATACACGATGGAGTATTACTCAGCAATAAAAAAGAATGAAATCTTGCCATTTGCACCTAGTGGATGGAACTGGAGGGTATTATGCTAAGTGAAATTAGTCAGTCAGAGAAGACAAATATCATATGACTTCACTCATATGAGGACTTTAAGAGACAAAACAGATGAACATAAGGGAAGGGAAACAAAAAGAATATAAAAACAGGGAGGGGGACAAAACAGAAGAGCCTCATAAATATGGAGAACAAACTGAGGGTTGCTGGAGGGGTTGTGGGAGGGGGAATGGGTTAAATGGGTAAGGGGCATTAAGGAATCTACTCCTGAAATCATTGCTTCACTACATGCTAATTTGGATGTAAATTTTAAAGAATAAAAAATGAAGTTAAAAAAAGAAAAAAAAAAAGGACAAGAACCATATGATCCACTCAACAGATGCAGAGAAAGCATTTGACAAAATATAGCAACCTTTCTTGATAAAAACCCTCAAGAAAGTAGGGATAGAAGGATCATACCTCGAGATCATAAAAGCCATATATGAGCACCCCAACACTAATATCATCCTCACTGGGGAAAAAATGAGAGCTTTCCCCCTAAGGTCAGGAACAAAACAGGGATGTCCACTCTTGCCACTGTTATTCAACACAGTATTGGAAGTCTTAGCGTCTGCAACCAGACAACACAAAGAAAAGGCATCCAAATTGGCCAGGAGGTCAAACTTCTACTCTTCACAGATGACATGACAATCTATGTGGAAACCCCAAAAGATTCCACCAAAAAACTGCTAGAACTGATTCATGAGTTCAGCAAAGTTGCAGGATATAAAATCAATGCACAAAAATCGGTTGCATTCTTATATATATATTTTTTTTTAAAGATTATTTTTGTAGGGATAGAGAAAAGTCTAAGGATATTCACCAAAATATAGACAATATCTGTAATGGTGAGAATATGGATCATTTTCATTTTATTCTAACTTTATGTATTATGCATGTTTTTCTCAATAAACATGTATTTATCTTATTTTAAAAGCTATTTTTCATTTGATGGTAGGAGGAAAAATTTCTGAAAGTTTCAACACCTGATCTTAATATCTCATTGACAGTACTCTTCCTCCACGAATAGACTCATCCTTCTTGCTGATTTCAACATCCATAGAGACAATCCATTTAACAATTTGGATTCTTCTTTCCTGAATTTGTTCACTTGCAATAATTTTGATATCTACCTTAGTTGTGCCTCCCACAGTCATATTCTGTACTTGATCATGAGTGGTAGCTGCAATATAGCTGAATGTTGACTTAAAATATCCCCATCTCTACAGGCTCCTAAGATACTGGCTTTCTCTAATGACCCCATGGCAATAGTATTAACCCTAGTGAAAGAGGTAGACAATTGATGCTATCTATTGTTTTACTACTCACTAATCATTCAATCTTAGTTCCTACTTTATCTCAATGACATCCCATAGTTCATTATAATAATCAATCTCTTTACACACTTAAGATTCAATGCCCCTCTCTCATTGTTTTTTTTTTTTTTTAAGGAAAATAACAATCCTGGTTAAACCCAACTCTCTGCTTATTCTATGCCAATTTGAAGAAAAACAAACAAACAATGCTAACTGGTTCTCACTTTATTTTTAATTTATTAATATTTGTTTATTTTTGAGAGACAGAGGGCAAGTGGGGGAGGGGCAGAGAGTGAGGGAGCACAGAATCTGAAGCAGGCTCCAGGCTCTGAGCTGTCAGCACAGTTCCCACTGTGGGGCTTGAGCCACCCAGGTGCCCCAGTTCTCACTTTAAATTCAAGATGACAAGTATATATTCAAGTGTATATTTAGCACCATGCATAATTCCTACTATATCCTTTTAGAAAATTTGCTTTCACTGTCTCTGGGATAGCTGTTTCTAGGCTTCTCCTCAAATCCTAACACCTACTCTAATCTCTCTCTGAGCTATTATCTTATTTCACTAAGAAGACAGAGGCAATCAGAAAAGAAAACAAAAACCTTTCTTCCCATCAGCTGTTATACAGTAAAAAAAAAACTTTTCTGAGGCTGGTTCTTCTGTCTGTCTCAGATCCCATTTCTTCTTTTCCAACCAAAGACTCTGCTCCCATCATAAACATTGTCTCTCCAAATCATTTTCTCTTCTCTACTGGATCACTGTCACCAGCATTCGAACATGCCACAGTATTTGTCATTTTAAAAATTAAAAATAAAACAGACCTTTCTTAATCCTATCTTCCTCCACTTGCTGCCCTAATTCCCTTTTACTGCAAAATTCCTTTAAAGTTCTGTTTTTGTTTTTGTTTTACCTGCTAGTTATCTTTATCGCATTCCAATCTGAATGACTGGAATCATTGGAATCATTTCAGTGGTTCCACTGAAACCAATCTTTGACCAGTCTGGTCAAAGTCGCCAGGGACCCTCTCAGAAGAGTTCTTTCATACAGTTTATTATTGTATTTTGGATTTTATCTAATGACTTTACTTAATGATCCCAACCACAAGATCTATTTGTATTTAAAGTTTTAAGGTTAATTTTAAAGCTTTATAATAGTATTGTAGTTTAAAAATAGTTTTGTACACAAAATATGGAACATGGTTTATAAAGATACTAAGAGAATGTTAATATATTACAGAGAAAATGAGTGGTAACTTGGTAAAGATACATAAATTTAAAGATGAATAAAGTCAAGCTTTATTAATGTTAAGCTAAATAAAATACTTGAAATTATGTGCTTAAAAACACATCTACCTGAGTGAACTTGTACTTAGATGCTTTCCAAGACAAGCCCGTGATGAGACCACATCTGGAACATCTTGACTGCAGCCTTCTAAGATCCTGGGCGGAGGATGCAGCTAAGACTCTTGACTCACAGAAACTGTGAGATAATAAACATGTGTTGTTTTAAACCACTACATTTGTGGTAATATGTTACACAGAAGTAGAAAAGTAATACATAAGGGCATCAGATGAATAATGAATACTGAAAAGTGTATATGAGACTAGTGAAAATTCCATGTTTAAAAAGGTCGAGGGTTTTACAAATATTTGTAACTAACCCAAAAAGATATAACAAACTGTGACAATTCCCAGTGTTAATTTGGAATAAACATTTCTTCAATATTTCGTTATTTGACCATAATCTTGTTTGTCCAATTTAATCAGCTTCTTATAAAATATGTGTTTTAGAGGCAACCTACATAGTAGGTATTCCACCTAGTGGCAGGAGAAGCAATGTAATGGACCACAACATCAGCACCACTGCCAGACCAAAGCCTATTAAGTCACTTCTGAATAGGAGCTACCACATTTCCTTAATATTCCTTCTTTAATATCAGCTGCTGTGCTGCAAAGACTACAATGGTAAAAACTACAGGTAAATAGAATCCATTAGAGTTTCTCTATGAAATTATCTTTCAGCCTGGCTCTGGGATTCTGCTTCCTACACCAGCCTCTTAGTCGTTACCTCTACTCTGGCTATGATTTAAGAGCAGGTGTACCCCTCCAAGGATACACTGATTAACTCCACCATAAACAAAACTTACATTAAAAAAAAAAAAAGAAGTGATTCATCAATAAAAACCATGTAAAATATTAAGTACAAAGTTGTTTATATGTCTTTTGCTGTTGCTAATCACATATCCCTGGAAAAATTAATGAATAAGGAATAACTACTTAATAGTTGTCTCAATAAAATTGTCCTCTACTCTCCACTCTATCTTTTCCTCCTTCATTAACCATAGCTGTGACTTGATAAAATTCTATAGAATCTCAATGAGAACTGTCAACACAAAGCAACAGATTCTGGAATTTTAACTATCCTTTCACTTAAGAAGGAATAGAACCAGTTGACAGCAATGATGACCTACTTGTAGAGAAAAAAAAAAAAGTCTAATATGATCCAAAAGAAACTTCAGAAGTTCCAAATGTGCTAAAAGTTAAGAATACCACAAAAGCAGCTTAACAAGTTAGAGGGAATCCGACTCAAATAGCTCAGTATGGAAAGCAAGCTCTTTTGCCCTAGTGAGGAAGGCAACTACGTAAGAAGGTGACTTTGAGGTCAAAACCAGTCAACTTGTCGCAGATGGTCAAGACATTCATTTTGGATAGTGAGAAAAAGTTTCTATACAGAAACATTTATTCCAAAAATTGTTCCTAGAAAGTTACAATTACATAGCTTAAATGGTCTTAAAGTGTCCTAGTTTTTTTTTTTAAAAGAGGTCTAACAAAAACAAAAGAACCAGTAGAGTGTCCTACTAATCTACACAAACAATTTTGAATAAATTTGAAATTAATGTCAATTAAGAACAATAATTTCATCAAAAACCTAAAGTGGGAAAGAAATGTTAAGAAGAAACTGCGGAAAAACTTTTGACAACAACAAAACTTGGAAAGCCAAGTTAACCAGACTTAACTATCATTTAAAAAGAAATCTCGTAAATATAAATACATGCACATACACGAAAATTATGCTTTAGTTTTAGTTTATGTTTTAGTTGTAAAGGAGGGCTAAAAGTCTTAGCTAATGAATAATCAGGAAATGATAGGAATAGGTAAACATATATAGTATAGTGGAAACAACATCAGACCAGATGTCAAAATAAGACCAAGATCTGAATTTCACTTCTAATCTTGAGTTTAGGCAAATTACTTATCTGTGCTAAATGTTTACTTCCCCAAGTGTTGAATCATGTGAAATTGTCATTTTAAAAAATGTTTATTTTTGAGAGAGAGAGAGAGAGAGAGAGAGAGAGAGAGAGAAGGGGCAGAGAAAGAGGGGGAGAGAGAGAATGCCAAGCAGGCACTGTGCTGCTCAATCTCATGAATCGTGAGATCATGACCTGAGCCAAAATCAAGAGTCGGATGCTTAACCAACTGAGCCACCCAGGCACCCCGGAATTGTTATTTTTGTAGATCAAAAATAAAAGGAGGATAATTTTACTTCTGTATACTTTTTAAGCTTTCCTCATAGGAATGTTGTAATATAACAATAGAACTGTCATTATTGCTCAATCCATAGGACACTTTAGTTTGAAACTTCTTATCCTTTCTACATAACCAGAGGCAAAATCTTAATTGAAATGTTCTCACGGCCTCTGTGATTTCACCTTCTTCAGATATTCTTCCTACCTTTCTCTTCTTTTCTTTGTCTTTCTGGAAACTCCTTGGCTGTTCCTTAAGTGTTGTATTCCTCAGAGTGCTGTCCTAAAACCAGTCTCACAACACAGTTTAATTTACACAATTGTCTTACATAATCTTGTCCAGACCCATGACTTCAGATACCTCAAGTGGCCGTATGCTAATGACTTAAAATTTTTTATCTCCTTTGTAAGAGACAACTTCTGAAGGGACCAGCAAGGGACCTAGGAAGGCAAGGCAAGATAGAAAGATTCTACCACAAAAGCCACATAAGAAAGGTCTAGACTTTAAACGTGTCTCCTTTAAACAGAAGAGAATGGAATAGTTTGTGGTAGACCAATGTTCCTGCTGAAAATAACTGCAGGTAAAATACAACCATCATTATAGAGTTATCAGAGAGCTGCTAAGCAAGAAGAACTAGAGGGGGCCAGGATGTTGGGGAAGAGAGAATCTCAGAGAGGTTACTGGTCTTCACCTACTTCAATCATGGGCAGGGGGTGGGGCATTTATTGATTCTGGGATGAGACAAGATGCTGAGAATTGTGGTCTTGCCCAGGCAGAGAGTTGCTTCTTGAAGCCAGAGAAACATGCGGGGTTATTACTAGAAGTGTTTCAGAAAAGACAAAATTAGAGACTTCAAAAGCTTCAAGCACACATCTTTCCCCTCAAAATATTTGCCACACTGTGAAACTGCCTGAAATGGGAGGCTGAAGGGATAAGCAAGTGGTCTCTGAGAGCAGAACAGAGTTTCTGGTAATCTCTCAGGGCCAAGGAAACAAGTACTAGAGTCTAGAACGTGCCAAGGGGAAGGAACCCAGTGAATACATCAGGCTCCTCAAAGAAAGCCCTGAACAGCTGTGATGTAGGAATATTAAAGAATAGAGGTAGACAGAACGTTACCAAAACTACAACACAGCCCCAACTCAACTTGGAGACTGACAGGAATGAAGCTACCCAGTCTACTGCTCTAGCCCAGGAAAAAGCGAACTCTCCCTGAAGAGAGAAAATAGAGAGCAGCACTGTCCAGCAGAAAAATAGTGCAGCCACAAATGTGACCCATGTACACAATTTAAAATTTCCTAATAATTACATTTTCAAAAGTCAAAAGAAACAGGTCAAATTAATTTTATATTTAGTATATACAAAATAACACTTCACCATGTGATCAATATAAAAAGTTGTTAATGGGATACTTTACATTATTTTTTGTTGTACCAAAAAATTCAGCATTTTACAATTACGGCATACCTCAATTAGGATTAGTCACATTTCAAATGCTTAAAATTAAAAGTCACATGCAGCTAGTGGGACTGTATGAATAGCATAAATCTAGACCTGCAAAAACATTTTCTCCCAATGTCCAGCAATCAATGAAAAATTGCTATTAATATGCCTAAGAAATTAAGAGGCCAACATGAAGAAAAAAGACAGAAAATAGAAAATGAAAAGATAAATAATTTCATGTGAGTATTGGAATATATTTTTAAATATAAATTATAGAGCTGAAAATAAAATATCTGCAATCAAGAATTCATCAGACTGATTAGTAAATTATCTATAGGAAAAGATAAAATGGACATATTCTTCAAAAAAATTATCAAAGCTAAAAAAGAAGAAATAGAAAATATGATTAGAACTGTGCCTGTTAAGGAAACTGCCTCATAATTTAAAATCTATCACAACACTCCAGTTCCAGATGATTTTGACAGTCAATTCTTCCAAAAATTCAAAGAGAAAAGTGTATCAATTTCGCACAAAGCCTTAGAGAATAAAAAGAGGAAGAACGCTTTTAACTGTTTCTATGAAGGCACCACAAGATTAGTTCCAAAACTTGGTAAGGACATTAAGAAAGAAAATTACAGACTAATCTTTCTCATGACAACAAATAAAAAATTTTAGAACAAAATATTAGTAAATCAAATCAAATGATAAAGATAAAGGATAATATATCACAGGCAAATGGGGTTTATTCCAGGTATACGAGGTTAGAATATCATTTGAAAATTAATGTAATTGACTTCACCAATAGAAGAAGGGAGAAAAATAATACAATCATCTTGGTGATGCAAAAACAGCATTTCAAAAATTCAATACCCATTTATAATTTAAAAACCCTTAGCAAATAGGAACAGAATGCAATTTCCTTAATATGAAAAACAGCATCTTTCAAACAAATAACCTACAGGATTCATATACAATGGTGAAATCTTGAAAACTTTCTCAGTGAGATTATAAACAAAACCAGATTGCCACCACTTCTATTTAACATTGTACTGAAGGTTTTAAGCAGTGAAATATTGCAAGGAAAATGAAAAGAAATGGAGGAGAGAGAAGTAGAAGGAAGGAGACAGGATAAAAAGGATGCCAAAGGAAGAAAAAAATAACATTATTTGTAAATTATATGACTGCAGATCTAGAAGATACAAAAGAATCTATTAACTATTAGAATTAATAAGAAAATTTAACAAGGTCATTGGATACAAGGTCAACATAAAGGTATAACTAAAAGAGCAGGTAATTAGTGGAAAGATATAGTAGACTAATGGAACAGCTAAGAGACTTCAGAAGCAGACCCACACATTTACAGCCATTTGATTAATGTCAGAGATGACACTCTGGTGCAGTAGAGGAAAGACGGTCTCTTCAAATAATGATGCTGGATATTCTGGTCTTCCATTTGGGAGAAAAAACATAATTTTGACTCCCACAATTCCCACCATAAACAAAAATGAGCTCCAGTTGGATTTAGATCTAAATATCAAAGGTAAAATGTCAGGGGCGCCTGGGTGGCTTGGTAGGTTAAGCGTCCGACTTTGGCTCAGGTCATGATCTCACGGTCTGTGAGTTCGAGCCCCGCGTCGGGCTCTGTGTTGACAGCTCGGAGCCTGGAGCCTGTTTCAGATTCTGTGTCTCCCTCTCTCTCTGCTCCTCCCCTGTTCATGCTCTGTCTCTCTCTGTCTCAAAAATAAATAAACGTTAAAAAAAAAAAAATTTAAAGGTAAAATGTCAGAAGCTTTTTTTAGAAGAAAATAAAACATGTTTGTAAACTTGGAGTAGATAAAATTTTTAGGACACAAAAAGTACTCATCGATAAATATTGATCAGCTATCTTAAAACTAAGAACTTCTGTTCATTAAAAGACACAATTAAGAAAGTGGAAAAAACAAGCCACAGACTGGAAAATATGCCTATCTCCAGCAAAGAACACCTATCTCGAGAATACAATATATACATATATAATATATAGATATAGATATAGATATAGAGATATAGATATACACACAATATACAAAGAGTATATACCCAACACATGTTCAACAGTGTATACTCAAATGTTCACAAGAGTACTAGTTTTAATAGCCAGAGTATCCAAATACATATTGACAAATAGATTAAAAAATTGGAATAAATCACAAAATGGAATATTGTACAGTCAACGATAATGAACAATCTACAACTACCCAATTACATAGATAACTGTCACAAACATGTTGAGTAAAAGGAGCCAGATGCAAAAAAGTACAGGCACAGGGCACCTGGCTGGCTCAGTCTGAAGAGCAGGCCACTCTTGATCTCAGGGTTGTGGGTTCAAGCCCCATGTTGGGAGTAGAGCTTACTTCAAAAAAAAAAAAAAAAAAAGTATAGGCACAATATGATTCCATCTTTATAAAGTAAAACATCACAAAATAAAAACAAAAAGATTTTAAAAACGCAGGTGAGAGTAATCCATATTGTTACAAGTCAGAATAATGATTAGCTTTGAGGAAGCATAAGGAAACATAAAGAGGGTTTCTGGATTTTTATTTGGTTGCTGGTTATATAGGTCTGTTTAGTTTGGGAAAATTCAGTGAGCTTTTCACTTATGATATATGGACTTTATTGTTTCAATATAAAAATTTTAAATTAAAAAAAAAAAAAAAAAGACCCAGACCTTTTTGCTCTGTCATGCTGTGTGTCTATGTTGTCTGCAGCAGCTGCAAGCATCACGCTCTCACACAACAATATCCAAAAAGGCTTTCTCCTCTTTTAATTATGAAGAAAAATATTTTCCAGAAGCTATCAGATTTCTCATTGGCCAGGTCTGCGTCACATGTCTATGCATTAACTGAAAGGGAAGTTGGAAATGGAGACTCGGGCATTTTCTATTTTTATTGTGGAAAGTGGTCTCTGTTGGCAGGGAATAAAGATGGAGGAAGAATGCTACATAAGGTAATCAACATTATCTGCTACCCAGGATTATTATTAGTGGCCTCTTAACTAATCTTGCCATAGCTACTTGTCTTCTTCCAATCTAAGCTTGGATTAGCAGCAGAGTCACTAGATAAAAATGTAAAGTTGAAAAACCTTTCATTAGCTTCTCATTTTAATAGGAATAAATCCACAATCCTGCATGATATGGTCCTGCTTACCTCTTCAGCCTTATCCTGCATGGTCTCTCACCTATATTTTAGTCATATAACCTGCAATAATGCAAAAACAAATTTACATTGTACAGGAAACTGGTTCTGAGCATACTCCAAAGATCAAGAGATGACAGAAGTATTGTATGTCACTGAAAATGGGTCAACTCTCATGGATATATATGGTCATGAATATCTTAGGGTTATATATGGGAGCAAAAATTTTTAAAAATTTTAATGATCTGCTTGGAAAACGAGAAAACAAAAGAGATAGAAAATCAGTGGCTCAATGCAGGAGGTATAAGAGCTAACAAGTGTGAATTCAGAAAGAACAGAGCAAACAGAGAGCAAAAATATGAAAGAATATAAGAGCACCTCCCAGAACTAAAGGACAGGTACCTCCTTACTGATGGAATCCACTGAACCCCCAGCACAATAAAGAAAACACACACACCAAACACACACACACACACACACACACACACACACACACACACACACAATCATGGCATAGCAGCATGAAATTTCTGAACATGAAGGGTAAGGAGATTATAAAAGCTTCTATAGAGAAGAACCGATCACATGCAAAGCATCAGGAATCAAAAGTGGTGTTGTATTTCTCAACCTTTACACTGAAAACTATGAGGCAATGGAGAATGTGCTTAAAATTCTGATGAAAAATTATTTCCAAACTAGAATTCCATACCCAGCCAAATCATCCCTCAAGGGTGAGATTAAAATAAACTTTTCAGTCATGCAAGGTTTCAACAATTTTACCTCCCATGTGGAGGATGCATTCCACCGAAAAACGAAGTAAATCAAAAAGATGAAGACCTGGGATGCAGGAAACAAGGGATCTACCAAAAGAGAAGATGAAGGAAATTCCCAGGATGAGGTTGAAGGGATGTCTTAAGCAGATAGCTGTCAGACCGGGTCGTCTGAGAAACAGATACCAAGATATGCATAGAACTTAGAAATTAGAAATGCCAGAAATTTATTAGGGGAAACATCTGTGAGAGAACATGGGGAGGGAGCCGGGGAGGCTGGAAGAACTGTCAGATAGTGATGCAGGTCTGACCCCAGGGGAAGGAGATAGGGAGGGAAGGTTGGAAAGTTGGGTGGACATGTGTTAGACTGCAGTGCAGTTCTAGGGAACGTTCAGCAAGGCCATCAGGGTTCAGCCAAGGTTGCCTGTCAGAGGACTCCAGAGTCCCCAGGAATGAGCTGCTTTCGTACCCCTGCTGTTTCGGTCACTGGCTGGGGGCAGACTGCAGGAGCACATGGGCTCTGCGCAAACATGGAGATGGATTTCAGAGAGCAGCAGCTGGGGCCATCAATCAGTTACTCCCCACAGTCAGAGATCTGAGAAGAATATTCTCATGGCCACCTGTGATGACTCTACAATGTGCCACGGTGGCTAGCCTAAACTACATTTCCCAGGATTCCCTTCCTCACATGTTTCTGGTTATGTGAGACACAAGGAATATTTTCATGCACAAGATTTGGAGGGCAGAAGTGAAGCAGCAGCCATTTGGTTTTTTACAAAAACTCGAGTTGAGGTAGGTGCTCTTGTAGATCACACGTGCTGTCACTATCTGCTGGTCCCCCTTACTGTCATCGGCATGCAGCCAGGCATGTAACTGCTCCACCTTCCTCCTGCAGTTCTCGGACTCCTGGGACAGGTGTGTTTACTCCATAATGAAGGGCATCCGCTTCTTCTGCAGGACACTCACATCACAAGGTTGGAGGCAGTGAGAACTGAGGTGGATTCTAATTCATCTAGTTTGTGTTGATGTGTTTCAGCTTCTCTTTGCTCTCCACCACTCTATGTTCATGTTCACTTTTGACTTCCTATGCTGTGAATTTCAAGCTCCAGCATCAGACATGAAAGCAACACCCTTAGAATTTACCCATCTTCCACTGTGTAAAGTAAAATCCCTGTATAAACACCCTATTACATACCTCCACCCACCCTCTCCACACACGTATACACATACGTATATGTGTGTGTGTGTGTGTGTATGCTGTATGCACATGTACACACACACATACACACACTCTAGTGCTCTGCTTCTCTGACTGTATTTACACTGACACACTGGCTGAGCTGGAGATCCAGGAGGGATGTCTTCAAGAAAAACGTGGAACCGAGAGAGGACACATGACTGTTTCAAAAGATATTTTAATCATAAAATACCTAGGAATAGATCTAACCAAAGAGGTGGAAAATCTATACACTGAAAACTATAGAAAGTTTATGAAAGAAATTGAAGAAGACTCCAAAAAATGGAAAAAGATTCCATGTTCCTGGATAGGAAGAACGAATATTGTGAACATGTCGATACCACGCAAAGCAATCTACATATTCAACGCAATCCCTATCAAAGTAACACCAGCATTCTCCACGGAGCTAGAACAAACAATCCTAAAATTTGTATGGAACCAGAAAAGACCCCAAATAGCCAAAGCAATCTTGAAAAAGAAAACCAAAGCAGGAGGCATCACAATCCCAGACTTCAAGCTATACTACAAAGCTGTAATCATCAAGACAGTATGGTACTGGCACAAGAACAGAAACTCAGATCAATGGAATAGAATAGAGAACCCAGAAATGGACCCACAAACATATGGCCAACTAATCTTTGACAAAGCAGGACAGAATATCCAATGGAATAAAGACAGTCTCTTCAGCAAGTGGTGCTGGGAAAACTGGACAGCGACATGCAGAAGAATGAACCTGGACCACTTTCTTACACCATACACAAAAATAAGCTCAAAATGGATGAAAGACCTCCATGTAAGACAGGAAGCCATCAAAATCCTTGAGGAGAAAGCAGGCAAAAACCTCTTTGATCTTGGCCGCAGCAACTTCTTACTCAACACGTCTCCGGAGGCAAGTGAAACAAAAGCAAAAATGAACTACTGGGACCTCATCAAAATAAAAAGCTTCTGCACAACGAAGGAAACCATCAGCAAAACTAAAAGGCAAACCGACAGAATGGGAGAATATTTGCAAACGACATATCAGATAAAGGGTTAGTATCCAAAATCTATAAAGAACTTATCAAACTCAACACCCAAAAAACAAATAATTCAGTGAAGAAATGGGCAAAAGACATGAATAGACACTTCTCCAAAGAAGATATCCAGATGGCCAACCGACACATGAAAAAATGCTCCACATCGCTCATCATGAGGGAAATGCAAATCAAAACCACAATGAGATACCACCTTACACCTGTCAGAATGGCTAACATTAACAACTCAGGCAACAACAGATGTTGGCGAGGATGTAGAGAAAGAGATCTCTTTTGCACTGCTGATGGGAATGCAAGCTGGTGCAGCCACTCTGGAAAGCAGTATGGAGGTTCCTCACAAAACTAAAAATAGAACTACCCTACAACCGAGCAATTGCACTACTAGGCATTTATCCACGGGATACAAGTGTGCTGTTTCGAAGGGACACATGCACCCCCATGTTTGTAGCAGCACTATCAACAATAGTCAAAGTATTAAAGAGCCCAAATGTCCATCAATGGATGAATTGATAAAGAAGATGTGGTATATATATATACAATGGAGTACTACTCAGCAATCCAAAAGAATGAAATCTTGCCATTTGCAACTACGTGGATGGAACTGGAGGGTATTATGGTAAGTGAAATTAGTCAGTCAGAGAAAGACAAATATCTATGACTTCACTCATATGAGGACTTTAAGAGACAAAACAGATGAACATAAGGGAAGGGAAACAAAAAGAATATAAAAACAGGGAGGGGGACAAAGCATAAGAGACTCATAAATATGGAGAACAAACAGAGGGTTACTGGAGGGAGTGTGGGAGAGGGGATGGGCTAAATGGGTAAGGGGCCCTAAGGAATCTACTCCTGAAATCATTGTTGCACTACAGGCTAACTAATTTGGATGTAAATTTTAAAAAATAAAAAATAAAATAAAATTAAAAAAGGCATTTTATAGGTCGGCAAGAAAATTCAGGGATATACTGATACTGATAACATTTTAAACATTAAGAAAAAAAGGAGGCAACTATTAATTCCAGAAAAATGAAATTATACATATAAAGGAAATTTAAGCATAGGACATGACATGAATCAGGTATGAACAATACTTATGTGGTCATAATAATGAAAATGTGCATAATCAGCAAATACCATGAAAAGTCACACCAGGAAGATGAAGAGAAGGGAAGTCTATGTGAGAAGAAATAGGATTATAGGGCTAAATCCCAATATTTCATAGTTAAGACACCATTAGA
The DNA here is from genome assembly GCF_024362965.1 of Panthera pardus. NCBI lineage: Eukaryota > Metazoa > Chordata > Mammalia > Carnivora > Felidae > Panthera > Panthera pardus. The sequence goes on along the minus strand of NW_026526688.1, from coordinate 81,995,784 downwards.
TCATGTCTTTAAATACAGATAGGTACCCATACATTCAGAGTTGTATGTATGTAGTATAGAAATCTATGTACACATATTATTTAGAAATATGAAAGCAAGTACATGAAAAAAAGCTAAAATAACTAAGAGGATTGCTCCTAAGGAGTGGGATACGAGTGTGGGATAGGGAGATAGGTGCTACTACTATAAATGCTGTCACAATCCTTTCAGACTTTTAACCTATGTACATGTTTCACTATAGTAAAAATACACTTAAACTTCAAAGTTAAACTCAAAAAGGGAAGCGTAAAAAATTCAAAGTTAGGGTAACTGAAAATTAAAGACTAAGACTCATAAAGCTGGCAAAAACAAACAAAAAAAATAGAGGCAAAATTTGACAATATCAAGTCTAACCCACTTAGAGTTCCAGAACATGCACTAACTGGGGCGACTGGGAGGCTCAGTAGGTTAAGCACCCAACTTCAGCTCAGATCATGATCTTGTGGTTTGTGGACTTGAGTCCTGAGTCAGGTTCTCTGCTGTCAGCACAGAGTTGGCTTCACATGCTTGGTCTCCCTCTCTCTATGCCCCTTCCCACCCCTCTCTCTAAAATAAATAAACATTAAAAAAAAACAAACAAAAAAACCACGAAAAACAAAAACAGGGTGCCTGGGTGGCTGCGTTGGTTTAGCATCAACTTCAGCTCAGGTCATGATCTCACGGCTCATGAGTTAAAGTCCCACATCGGGCTCTGTGCTGACAGACAGAGCCTCGAGCCTGCTTTGGATACTGTGACTCCCTCTCTCTCTGTCCCTCCCCTGCTCACGCTCTGTCTCTTTCTCTTCCTCTCTCGAAAATAAACAACCAAAAATCCCATGCAGCACTAACCTACTACTAAGGATGCATACATAGGTGGTAAAACTATAAAGAAAGCTAAGAAATTACTATAAAAAAGTTAGCAATACTGGTTACCTCTAAAGAGCAGAGAAAGGATTGTGATAATGAAGGAAAGAGGTATACTCCCAACTTCTAGGATGCTCATAAGGTTCTATTTCTTACACTAAATAGGTTATATACACATATAAACTGTATGAGTGTTTTGTAAACTTTGGGGAGGAGGGAGCACTAAGCACATGACTGAAACTCCAGCACACAGTTGTAGAACTTCTCATACTACATATAAAGGTTAGCTTTTTCCTAGTCCTTGTTATTCCAAATGAATTATAATATGCTGTTAAATGAGCTCTAAAATAAATGTTTATTTCATTTACAAGGATAACATTGATCTTTTATCCCAGAACAAAAATGAAGTAATTTGTATGTACAGCAGATCTGAGAAAACGTTATGCAAATATATACAATTTTGGACTTTTCACATACATGAGTAATTTTTAAGTAAATTAAAAAGTACATTAATTCTATCCCCTAAATCTTACAAGAAGGAAAGGCTAGAGATAGCTTTAAGCACACGTCAGTAATGCATCTAAGCAAACATGCTGTTTAATGGCCTACCATTTTATTGTAAAGCATTGAAAAACAACGGGAAAAACAGGAATTTAAGATCCAAAAAAATCACTATAAAATGCTTTTTATAATAATCATTTAACCACCAAGTAAAAAGTTGCTTGTTTAAAAAAATTCCAGTTAAAGAAGGATACATGGAGACCCAATTATTTTTTAAAAAGAACTTTCAGGGGCATCTGGGTGGCTCAGACAGTTGAGCGTCCGACTCCTGATTTTGGCTTAGGTCATGATCCCAGAGCAGCAATATCAAGCCCTTCATCAGGCTCTGTGCTGCCACTCTCCCCCACTCTTGCTTGCTCTCTCTCTCTCTCTCTCTCTCTCTCTCTCAAAATAAAAAAAAAATTTTTTAATTAAACATTCAATTTGGTAATGCATCTTTAAAAAGTCTTTTCACAATCAAGCTGCCTTCAAAAGGACTATTAAAAAGCTAACTAGGGCAAGGCCTATAAGAAGCAGGTGACAAACTCAAGTTACATTTAATTAAGAGACATCTAAAATTTTCACTGTAAGGGCGTCACAATTATATGATAGCAATGAATAAAAAACAGAATTCTAACTTCTATATAATCATAAATATACTTTCAGGAGATGTGGGGCTCTGAAGCAACTAGAAAGGTAATGGGAAGTATTTAGAAGTGGATGAAAGAGACATTCATTAATTAGGGCTGATTCCAAGTTTTCTGGCCTTATGACTTTTCTTTTTCCATGAGATAATAATAGTTCATAACAACTAACATGTTTGGAACACTTACTCTTTGCCAGGCATTGTTTTAGGAGTTTTACACGTACTGATTTATTCTAGTAATACATGCAACAGTCCTACGACGTACACTATTTTCATCTTCATTCTATACACAAGAAATCTGAGGCACAGAGAAGGCAAACTTCCCAAGGTTCATAGTGAAGTGGCAGTGCAGGAACTCAAACCCCAGCAGATGACTCCCAAGCCCATTGCTCTTGGATCTTTATCAATCCAAAGACATAAATGTATAGCCAATAGTTATGTGTAGTTAAACCCAATTTCAAAAGATTATATGGAAAAGCATAGTGGTGGATGCTTTTACAGCCTAGAAAAACATTACCAGTTTTCAAGGCTTTGCTCCTTTCAACTACCATTTATTGAGCTGCTACCATGTGCCAGGCACTTAACATACATTTATTTTAATCCTTCCGACACCACATCCCTAATTTACAGCTGAGGGACCTAGAGTTCACAGAGAGGTTATATAGTTTGCTGAGGGTCACCTCACTGGTGAAGGAGGAAGCCAGGATTTGAAAGCAATTTCCCTGCCAAAACTGTGAACATCAAAGTAATAAAATAGTCTTAAAATATGTCTGTCTGGAATAAAAATAAAACAAGAATATATTCTGAGATGAGTACAAGTGAATAAATATTGGCAATTCAGAAAGCTACAATACTGTATATTCTTTAAAGAGATGTGGAACTATACTGGGGAGAAAATAGGAAAATACCTCAAGTGTGTGAAAAGTCCCACAATATTCACTGTTTTCTATTAGTGATAGTACCTAGAGGTAAAGCACGACAATGGGAACAAATGAAATTCTGGTTACAGGTCTAGGCAAAGGTCAAAACCCATGATACATCCCGGGTTACATTAATAATTACAATGTAAACATCTCTAGTATTCTCAATAACAGGTTTCAAAACAGCTGAAGTAGCTCGCCCACACATATAAATTTTGTCTGCCAGATCTGTGATTTCCATTGATCTCATAATTCACATATATAATAGATTTTGTTTATGGAAGTATTTTAAAAACTCAAAAAACTCACCTTATAATTTATTTTCAAAAGTGTTTATCCAAATCTGGAATATCTGTCTAGAATAGTTCAGGTGGAGTTATACAAAATGAATATTTTGGAGCAAGAAGTAATGAATTTTATTTTATATAGATTTTAAAAGCTCTGAAGTAACTATATAACTTATTGCTTAAATACTATGAAATTTGACTTCATCTTGATGTGAATTACTACAATTTTAAGAAAAATGTTAACTTGTTTCCTAAAACTGCAATCAGTGACAACTGAGTAGAAAAAGCAAAGCCATTTTTGTTCTATTCACATGCACCAACAAACAGCCCAGTGGGGAAATGGCAGTGTGCCAGGTTGCCTTGTGAGCAATTAGGCTTCGTGGCAATCAGGAGACTCAGGAGTCTTAGGCCCTTAGAAAACTAGTATGTTAAGGACGTGGTGCTTTCACTTCGCTTTCCGAGAAACGTATGCGAGATATATCTTGTGTAGAGGACAATTTCTTCCATCTTCAGGACTGAAAGGTTAAGACAACTAGTAAGAAGCGAATTGGGGAAAACATGAGAGATTAGTCAGAATCATTGCCTACTGGACCTTATGACTAAATGTAATAACTGGTCCCAGGTAGACAGTAAATTCATCCTAATAATCAGAAGTAACGATAACTAAAAGATTCTCAGGATTGTTATGAAATGCACTTATAAGTGCATTTTAATTGGTCAAGAAATTCAGAATGGAATTCACAGGCAAACAAACTGAAATTATCTATGAAAAAGAGTCGAAATGGGTAAAAACCCAATATCAGCAGAGATGTGTGTATTTACTCTTATTAACCGGTACATGGAAAGTTTCAAAGAAAAAAAAAAAAACGAACAATTCAGATATACCTTACAGGAGATTGTGGGCATCAACTTCCATTTAATGAAACTTAAAACAAAAATTTTTTTTAAGGTTTATTTATTTTTGAGGGAGAGAGAGACAGAGAGCAAGTGGGGGAAGGGCAAAGAGAGAGAGGGAGACACAGAATCCGAAACAGGCTCCAGACTCTGAGACGTCGGCACGGAGCCCAATGTAGGGCTCAAACCCACGAACCATGAGCTCATGACCTGAGCCGAAGTTGGAACTTAACCGACTGAGCCACCCAGGTGCCCCACCATCTAACTAAATCAAAGCCAAAGTTCCCCATTATCTGGTAAATGCTTTTTCTTTTTGATGTTTTATGAGTCTGAATGAAAGGCAGAGACTGTGAATACACTGGACCCCATTTTGTAAGTTTGCGGTCTGTGCCTAATATGACACCCAGAAGCATAATAAGAATAAAAATGAATGAAGTGAATGCAATTAGAAATGAAAACAATCAATGTAAGGATCCATAAGTATACTTTCTAATATATTTCTTGGTTACAATAATTATGTAGGGTCATTTGAAAACTTTTACTAATATTGTCAAAAAGCCACCATATTTGAGTATCTGAATTTCAAGTAGGATACAGGACAAATTTACGATACTTTTACAGTCATCAAGCCAAGACACACTTCACTTTATAAATAAAATAGATTTTAAAGGGCAAAAGTCAACATTCAAATTAATCCTTCTTTATATCAAAGGCTCATTATTTCTCACCTTTAATATTTTATAATTTCATTTAAAGTTTTTCATTATTTTGTAGTACATAAACATACAAGGCTTTTCTCTACTTCTTGATGTGCCTGTGACGATCATGTAATACACATCTATAACAACTTATTCTATAAACAGAAATCCTTACAAATTTAAAATGTAAAGACCAACTAATGTTTCACTACACTCAGAAAACACAGAGTCTTTATTCCAAGAGGAACTTTTACTAAAAAAATGATGTGTGAACAGCAGACACTGATGTTCACACAAGCATACTACAGACAACCCAGCAGGCAGTTTTCTGTTTTTTTTGGATTATGCTCTGGAGGTGCTGGCACAATGGAATTTCAATACCATAATTGCTTATTTCTCTGTGTATCTTTAAAATAACAGGTAAAGAAAAAACATCAACTACAAAAATAACAAAACAAAAAATGTTTTTAATTCTTCTTTTCAAAGGATGTAATTTATAACCATTACACAAATAGAGAAGAAGCACAAAAGGGGGAAAAAAGAAATAAAGTAATGTTCCAAAGGTTCAGTTTACAAGGACCTCACACTAAGTTTTTTTTTTTTTTTCTCTTCTCTGCAACTCTTACTAGAAACAGTATTATTTGCTAAAAATGCACTAGCTGCCAAGAGCCATGGTCCATCTAAAGCAAAATGCTTAAGATGGAAACAGAGTGTTAATACAGAAAAAAGAGCAAGATTCAGTATACAAATTTCTGTAAAACCTATTTAAAAAAAGAGTAAGATGAAGTTTTGATTTTGGTATCTTTTTGACTAAAAAATAACTGTGGTCATAGATAAAATACTAAAACATATAGTACTTTATTACAACAAAAAGATATAATCAAATTTCAAACTTTCTAATTAAACCTTTTTTCTGTAAGTTATTGGGAATTCAACACTAGTCTTGGTTCACATGATAGAACAATGGGAAAATTTTCCGAATGGTTGAACACTAACCCTGACAAGTGTGGAGAGCCAACTACAATACATTATATGGTAGCATAACCTGCCACCCACGTTGCTGAGAGAACAGCTTTCAAACACATGCACTGAGCTGTAAAACCACAAAATCCCTTATTACACATTGTTTCATACTCTAGGTGAAATATACCATCAATTCTTTCCATTATAAATCTTTTTTTATTACTATTTTTTGAAGCCCATTTAACAATCTGACTGTCTTTTTCTTACAATGTAAAAGATGCCTTTGTAAAAAGTAAAATGCAACAGGAATGTCATCACCCTACTACAATATTTCAATGAAGGCTGATATCTGCTGCTCAATTTCTCATAGCTTATTCTGGGGATCCATTTACCTAAAATGCATTTTAAGCTAATGTTCTTTTTGTATTTCCTTTAAAGACCAAGCCTATTGATACTGGTTCACTAAGTTTCTTAGAGCATTTGAAAATATTTACTTTAAGGAAAACTGATCTATTGCTTTGGGGGTTCTTTAATAAAATACATGATTTTCGTCATTACTAAAAAAGAGAGTGAGAGAGAGAATTAAAAACAAATAGTCAAAATTTGTCATGGAGTGAATGTTTCCTCTCTCTGTCTCTTCCCAACATTCCTCCTTCCCCCACCCTGGCGCAAATCCAAACCTATACCAAAAAACAAACAAACAAACAAATCCATTTTAGAGTCAAAGATATAATGGTACCCTGACAATATGTGTCTTACATTGGTATAACATGTAAATGAAGCAAGACTGCAGGATGACAAACATGTTTCATCCTCATTACAGCACTGCTTTGTCAAAGATGTGTTCTTACCTTCCAGAAAAGAGCTCACTGCAATAATGGCTATCAAATCTGTACAAAAGGGCTTGATTTACAGACTGGGAAGGGTGAAAAACAAAACAAAACTTAGACGCTACTTTTACAGAGATTCAAAGACACTACTACTTTGTAGAGATTCAAGATAGCTAAATCATTTCTAAAACTATGTGTGTCTAACAACTGGCCTGTTTCATTTCTTTCCAAAATTCTCCCTCCTATCCTTTACATTTCATTCCCCCCAATTCCTGCCCACCATGACCCCCCTCCAGCCACAGTCTGCTAACTGAATCACAGCGTTCCAGGACAGACATAACAGTTTCTTCTGGGGTTTTCATTTGCAATGTTGTTGGCAAAGAGAACCCTATTTGTAAGTGTTCTATTATACTAGCAAGGTCAATTAGTCCTGTGAACTCCTGGTCTTTCTGCCTGATAGCTTGGTGGATTATTCAAGTGGGACTGTTCATAACCCATAACTGAATGCAGCCAATTAACCTCAGAAACATAACAATACTAGTATCTAATGGGATTTTAAGCTTATCTTAACAACATACCACAGTAATGTCATTTTTCCCACATTGGTGGAATATTATTTGATGGAAACTCTACATTCTCCCCAAATTGAATTAATTTGTAAGCTACAATATACAAATTATATAGAGTAATTAAAAAAAGTTTAAACAGCTTTATTGCTATATAATTCACATACCATACAATTCACCCATTTAAGTTTATTTGTTTATTTTGAGAGAGAGACAGATAGGCAGCGCACACCCATGAGCTAGGGAGGGGCAGAGAGGATGCAGAGAGAGAATCCCAAGCAGGCCCCATGCTGTCAGCATGGAGCCCAACAGGGAGCTAGAACCGATGAACTATGAGATCATGACCTGAGCCAAAATCAAGAGGTGGACTCATGCTCAACCACCTGAGCCACCCAGGCATCCCACAATTCACTCATTTAAAGTGTACAATCCAATGTGCATCTATCACCACAATTCTTTTGTTTGTTTCAAGTTTTTATTTAAATTCTAGTTAGTTTACATATCGTATAATATTGGTTTCAGGAGTAGAATTCAGTGATTCATCACTTACATGCAACACCCAATACTCATCTTATACCCACCACCCATCTAGCCCATCCCCCACCCATTTCCCTCCACCAACCCTCAGTTTGTTCTCTATAGTTAACAGTCTCTTATGGTTTGGGGCGCCTGGGTGGCTCTGTCGGCTGAGGGTTCAGCTTTGGCTCGGGTCATGATCTCACGAACCATGAGCTCAAGCTCCACGTCGGGCTCTGTGCTGACAGCTCAGAGTCTGGAGCCTGTTTCAGATTCTGCGTCTCCCTCTCTCTATGCCCCTCCCCTGCTCGTGCTTTGTTTCTCTCTCTCAAAAATAAATAATATTAAAAAGAATTTTTAAAAAAATGAGTCTCTTGTGGTTTGCCAAATTACATAATTTCTGTTACAAGAAAGTTCACCATAAAGATGTTGAAGATTTTAAAAAATAATCAAAATAAAAAATAATAATCCTCCATTATGCCTATATTTGCTTCTATGGTTCATACAACTAAATTTATATAACTAAATAAAGAATAGGAGAATCCTTTGTTTTTCTAAATATTTATTTTGAGAGGGAAAGAGAGAGGATGAGCAGGGGAGGGGAAGAGAAGGGGGAGAGAGAATACCACTTCACACTTAGATCTGCTGACAGCACAGAGCCCACTGAAGGGCTCAAACACACCAGCTATGAGATCATGACCTGAACCAAAATCAAGAATCGTTCATTTAACTGACTGAGCCACCCAGGCACCCCAAGAATCTTTTATTGTGCAATATCCACTGCTCCTATCAAGATTTCTCCCAAGATGCAAAAAAACACTACTACTCTCTCAGAAGCTATGTGGAAATTAATTTGCATTATACTTCAAATATTCAAAAAGTCTTTAGTTGTCAAATATTACTTAATTTTTAAAACAACAAAAGAGAGTTTGCATTATTTGAGTGCTTACTATGTGGCATGAAATATGAATCCATACTTTGCAAACTATCTTAATCATCTCAGGAATCCAATGAAAAAGGCATTTCCCTCCCTATTCTATGTATGAGGAACCTGAGGCTTCAAAGGTGCTAAATATGTTCCCAAGTTTCACACAGCTAATAAGTTGCAAAAATAAGGGATGTAAAACCAGATCAGTCTAGTTTGCCAAATTGTAGTCTTTCAACATCACTTGGCCTAAAAATTATGAGATAACACTGAGTCATCTCCCAGGATCACCTGTATTGCCAATCTTCAAAACCACCATATAAAAGAATGATATCTAATTATAACTGAGTAACAACCAGAAAGAAATGAATGAATGGATGAATGGATGAATAAATGAATGAATGAATGAATGAATGAATGAATGAATAAGGGTGTTTTGATATCCATATAATCATATCAACACTAAAGTTTTACTAAAGGCAAGACAGTATTTTTTTTCATATCACTTCCAATCCAAATGCACTCTCACATATATGAATGGACATGCGATCTTCCACACACAGACCAGTATAACTACCTGCCCACATACATGCAATACACAAAGTCATCCAAACTGTCACACCTAATACTCCGATTTCTAAGCCAAAAGTATTTTCTGTTATGCCAGGTCACAACGAAGTGAAAAGCTGCCTTAATACTGCAGGTATCAAGATATCAGATTTCTTTTCAAAGAAGGATTTTTAAAATAAGCTGAATAACTTTTTCATACAGTAATGTTTTTTAAAACTATTTGGTCTAGTAAGGCTACTTAACATATATTCTAGCAAAAATCATACTGTGATTACCTCTGTTTTTGCTTTACCAATTTCAAACAGAAATAACTTGTTCAATCATTAGGCCAAACTGTCCTAAAAGCAAATGCCTATTAAGAGGAGCACAGCCTGTGTGCATTCCCAAAACTCAATCACTATTCCCAACTTCCCTGCTATGGGAGCTTTCAGATTGGCCAGAGTTGACTCTCAGGGCTTCACTCACTGCTTAGTGGAAATATTCGTAAAAATATTTGTGCAATTAGGATAAACAGAGCTTTTATGAAAATACTGGCTTAGCTAAAAGTAATGACAGTTAAGATGTGCATAAATGGCATTTTTAAATGTCCATTTATTCCCCCCTACTCTATAAGTTTATTATGATAAATGTTGCATCAGTTTGAAAGAATATATTCTGCAAAGAAAGTAGAAGGGCTCAGAAGTAGAATTCAGAGTCCTCAATATTAAGTCAGCTTTGCTTACTTTTTAAATAAATCAAATAAAAATAAATTGTGTTCTATAAACAGAAAAAAATTTCAATAACAGAGTGCAAAATCAAAGGATGTATCTAAGTTAGTAAACTATTGCCTTAATTAGTAAAGAAAGATCTAATATATTGACGCAGTGGATCAACATGTGATCCAACAGATCTTATACTATTAACTAGATCATATCAGGAAAATTAAAATTGCCAAACCATTTATTCCCTTTTAAAAGGCACATAATACCAATGCCACTGATGCTATAGTTTCAAAGAACTGAATCTGTAATGGAAATCTCATTAAAATAAAAAACAAAAACTAGAAAACCTGCATGGGACATATGCTCTATCCAATTCTGGACAACTGATTTTGAAATGCAAAATATCAACCTTAATTAAAAAAGAAAAAAAACCAGCTCACACAGTAAAGAACTGAATCCAAGACGACTTACCTACTCTCTGTTATTAGAGCATGCCTTAAAAAAGAGAAGACATTTATCTAGCATTTTCCAACCTTGTGCAATCATGTATGAGTAAGGATAAAGCGGCCATTATAAAACTGAAGTGAAAAAGATATATGGAGGGGCCCCTGGGTAGCTCAGTCGGTTAAGTGTCCGACTCTTGATTTTGGCTCAGGTCATAATCTCGCGGTTTTTGAGTTTGAGCACCACACTGGGCTCTGTGCTGACAGGGTGGAGCCTGCTTGGGATTCTCTCTCTCCCTGTCTCTCCACCCCTCCCCCACTCATATTTCCTCTCTCTCTCTCTCTCTCTCTCTCTCTCTCAAAATAAATAAAGTGAAAAAAAGATATATAGAAGGATATAAATTTACATTGACTGAAAAAACAATGTATTTGGTATGTTGCAGATGTTTTTACACAGCTTAATCTCATTTAATCTTAACAACCACCCAAACAAAATAGGTATTGTGATTCTTATTTTTTAAAGTAAACAGAGAAAGAACAGAGAAAGTGCCCTATATCACAAAATAGAGAAGTAATAGTACCAAGATTGCAACTCTGATCTGACTACAAAACCTATGATTAAAGCAGCATGTGGCAAAGACAATCTAGAAACATATTCCTTCCTCTGGCGTAGGCCTCATCCTTCTGTCCCATTTTGAGTACAATATTTAAAACCCAGATTGCAGATTATGAAACAGCCTGGGTTTTTGCACCCCCCCCCCCCAAAAGCCAAGGTTAGAGAACTCTGCGTTCAATGGCGAGTACAATATGACTCTGGGGGAATAGCAGCAAGTTTCAAATAACTACAAATTCAGGTTAAATGGAGTTCAGTGAGTCATGATAATTCCATGCCACTGATAATCCTGATCTTAGTCAAGAGAATTTTCAAATTTGAATTCCATACTTGCCTTAGACAATTCTCTTTCAACACAAGGCAACTCTTCATACAAGGTAAGTATTTTAAAGCAGGGAACACCTCTCAGTGCCTTTCACTAATTTTCTACAGAGAAATAGTAAAATTTTTAAATAGATAAAGCTAACGCTCAACCACCAGATTTTACAAACTAGCTGAGAATAATTTTGAGGGTTTTTTTTTTAATCCTTTTATTATCTTAAATGTGAAGCAGCTACCTAAAATGCTAAGGTAGATGAGTGAAAACAGATTTCTTTTCATTCCTCAGTTTGTTCTCATTCCTTGAAGTACCTTCCTTATCATACTTAACTTGAGCTTATCACCTTTGGGCCATGATAAGAGGTAAGTTATGAGTCTCCTGGATTCTCCCTGGTAAATTACATTTCCTTTTTTCATGATCTCTAAGAGCACATGCTTATACCAGAAAATGGGGGTGCTAGGGTAGAATCAGTTTAAAAACTAATCTGCCTTGGACCCTTTCCTTCAGGAAAGCTAAAACAAATCCCCCCCCCCCCCCCACACACACTATCTTTAAAGTAAATACAAGGGCCACTGCATAAACAACAACAAATTGCATAAATATTAACTAAACACCTATGCGCCAAGTACTTAGGCTTGAGGGGTATCAAGACAGATACTATCCTTGTGCTAGTGGAAGCTATCAAAGATTTATGGCAGCTCATAAGAAATATGCCATACTAAAATCAACAACACAAGAAACAACAGGTGTTGGCAAGGATGTGGAGAAAGAGGAGCCCTCTTGCACTGTTGGTGGGAAAGCAAACTGATGCAGCCACTCCACAAAAGAGTATGGAGTTTTCCTCAATAAAAAGTTAAAAATATGTGATGAGCACCAGATATTGTATGGAAGTGTTGAATCACTGAATTGTACACCTGAAACTAATATCTGTATGTTAACTAACTGGAATTTAAATTAACACTTTAAAAAAATTGGGGCGCCTGGGTTGCTCAGTCGGTTGAGCGTCCGACTTCGGCTCAGGGCATGATGTCATGCTCTGTGAGTTCGAGCCCCGCGTCGGGCTCCGTGCTGACAGCTCAGAGCCTGGAGCCTGTTTCGGATTCTGTGTCTGCCCCTCCCCTGCTCATCATGCTCTGTCTCTCTCTGTCTCAAAAAAAATTTTTTTTTTTTTTAAATTGAAAGAAGATGTTACTTGTCAGAAGGAAAAAAAGTTAAAAACAGAACTACCTTACAATCCAGCTATACTATTAGTATCCAAGAAATACTATTAGGTAATTCCCCAAAGAATACAAAAATACTAATCAAAGGGATATATACACTCTGATATTTACAGCAGCATTATCTATAGCCAAATTATGGAAATAGCCCAAATGTCCACTGACTGATGAATGGATAAAGAAGATATGGTGTGTATGTGTGTGTGTGTGTACATATACATTATATGTATATGTACACACACACACACATACACACACACACACACACACACACACACACACAGGAATATTACTCAGCCATAAAAAAGAATGAAATCTTGCCATCTGCAACTACCATGGATGGACGTAGAGGGTATTATGCTAAGTGAAATAAAGGCAGGCAGAGAAAGACAAACACAGTATGATTTTACTCGTATGTGGAACTTAAGAAACAAAACAAATGAGCAAAGGGGTGGGGGGGAAAGACAGAGAGAGAGAGAGGGAGGCAAAGAAACAGACTCTTAACTATACTCTTAACTACAGAGAACAAACTGATGGTTACCAGAGGGAGGTGGGTGAGGGATGGGTTAAATAGGTGATAAGGAACAAGGAGTGCACTCTTTGTGATGAGCACCAGGTGATGTATGGAAGTGTTGAATCACTTCACTGTACAGCTTAAATTAACATTACACTGTATATTAACTGGAATTTAAATAAAAACTAAAAAAAATATATTCCGTAAAATTACTAAATAAATGGCAGAAGGGTAAGTTTAGTGCATAAAAATATATATACAATTATTAAGTAGGTTACAAATTTGGCTCCATGGTTCCTGGCAGCCAAAGCAAAGTGGGTATCATTACTGGTTGTGACATGGTATAGAGGCTCTTCTACTTATAAACAGATTAGTTTCCAAAGAGCTATCATAAGTCGATTTAATCACATATGCAAATTTTTAACTACAAAAGCAACTGCTGATATCATCTACTGGTGACTAACAGAGTTGCCATACTTTGTCCCCCAATCACTGCTCCCTCACAACTGGTAGGTTTTTCATATCTACCAAAGTCCCTATGCTGAAGGGTCTTGAGCAGAAGAACCTGTGTGTATGTGTATAGTAACAACCCAAATGCCTTCCTGAATTCAGATCTGAAGGAAATTTTTACTCTGGATCTGTATTAAAAGGCCACTTTGAGATATAGTGGACTACATCCTTGACAATGTTCCTAACAGAATTACAATAATAACTTTTCTTATTTCCTAGATGTCTCAATGTAGGCCTATGGATTACCACTAAAGAGAACTTCTATAAAAGCAATTTTATAAAATAATGTAGCCAAAATATAATATTTATAATAGCTAAAGAAATGCATGTCTTTCAAGCGGCTCCTAATAAGAAAGAAAGAAAGAAAGAAAGAAAGAAAGAAAGAAAGAAAGAAGAAAGAGAAAAGAAAAGGAAAGAAAAGAGGAAATTCAACTCTTGCAGGAACAGTCTAAAGATCTAAGAATGAGCTTTTAAGATCATTGGCATCACACTCATTGCTTACACAAGTTTTGTGTGTAACACCACTTTACTGTAATTCATAAAATAGGGAAATAAAGCTTTCAGATTAAGTTTTGAGGTTTTAGTAATTATATCTAAAATAAGTATAGTAGTTAGTGGACAATGAAAACAGATACAATTCTTTTGAAAGGGGCTATTTTTCTCATGAATCTCAAAGAAACTGCAATTAGAGGAATAAGTCAAAGGCCACAGTTATTATTGTATAGGGCATGTGTAAAAAGAGACACACTATGTAAACAACATATATTGATTGGCTAGATTCACTACAATTAAGTGAGATGAGAGAAAAAGCAAAAATAGGACCTTGAAGGATAATATACTCTGCCTGAAAAACTTGATTTACTCTAAACACACTACTACTAAATAATCAGAGTACCTTTTCCTCAACTTCAGAGGAGTTTACTGAATCTAAATACTTAGGTTACCTCATATAAAACTGAAATTCGGTTAAGTTAAAGAATATAAGATTATTTTAACAGGGATTCTTTTTTTTTAAATTAGAGTAAAATAATACTTTTTAGTCTAAACATTTTACAGGATTAGAATCTGTATTTTCAAAGTTGCTTTCTAAATACAGATAAAATGGATACGTAATATACGAAAATTGTTATCGGTTAGAAGCTTCTGTCATAATTATTTTATTGATTTCTGTTATAAAATTGGAAATGTATTCCTACGTAAAAAATATTAAGGTACTCATTATTATGAAATCTCATTTGTTTTGCAGCAAGTACGCAGTCTTAGAGAAGCAGGGGAAACAAAAGTTGCCAGCATTTTATAATTGTCTCATATGAGCTCAACATGCCAGTCAAATCCTATGAAAATTTGTTACCCTGAGTGGTGGGGAAAAAGATAGATAGTATATTATATATTTTCTTTTTTAGAACGAGGCAACTTTTAGTGCAGTTTTGATTCACAGCAAAACTGAGAGGAATGTACGAGATTTCTCATACATCTCCTGCCCCTACCACCACATGCAGAGCCTCCCTCATTGCCAACATTAGGGTTCACTCTTGGTGTTGTACATTCTACGGGTTTGGACAAATGTGTAATGAAATGTATCCATCATTATAGTATCTTACAGAGTATTTTCACTGTCCTAAAAATCCTCTGTGCTCTGCCTATCCATCTCTCCCACCACTCCCAACTCCTAGCAACCTCTAAGCCTCTCACTATCTCCATAGTTTTGCCTTTTTGAGAATGTCGCAGTTGAAATTGTACAAATAATTCCACATTGTTGGAATTTTACAAATAGCCTTTTCAGATTGGCTTCTTTCAGTTAGTAATATGCATGTCAGGCTCCTCCACGTCTTTTCATGGCTTGATGGATCATTTCTTTTTAGCACTGAGTAACATTCTGGATGTACCACAGTTTATTAATCTATTCACCTAGTGAAGGATGCCCTGGTTGCCTCCAAGTTTTCACAATAATTAATAAAGCTTCATAAACATCCATGTGCAGAGTTCTATATGGATATAAGTTTTCAGCTCCTTTAAGTAAATACCAAGGAGCACTACTACCTAGTCATATGGTTGGTTGAGAGTATGTTTACTTACGTAAGAAACCACCAAACTGTCTTCCAAAGTGACCGTGCCATTTTGTATCTTCACCAGCAATGAATGAGAACCTATGTTGCTCCATATCCTTGCCAGCACTGGACACTGTGTTCCAGATTTTGGCTATTCTAATAGGTGTGTAGTGGTATGTTGTTTTACTTAATTTGCATTTTCCTGAAGACATGATGGGAAGCATATTTTCATATGCGAAAATATGCTTATTTGCCATCTGCACATCTTCTTTGGTGAGGTGTCTGTTAAAGTCTTTGGCCTACAGTTTGCTTTCTTATTGTTGAGTTTTAAAAGTATCTTGTATATTTTGGATAACAGTCCTTTATCAGACGTCTTTTGCAAATATTTTCCCCCAGCCTATAGCTTGTCTTTTCATTCTGCTGATACCAGGTATTTTCAACCTGAAAATATCTGTTGCCATGTGAAATTTTTTTGGTGGCAAAGAATGGGAATCTATGGAATATATAAGACCCAGAGTAAGAACTTTTACTCTTCATTATCAAATAAAAGTAACAGAAAATTTACACAGCTACTTAGTAAAAACATCTTAACTTGGAATAAGATAAAAGACCTCAGGCTCAGGGCATCTGGGTGGCTCAGTCGGTAAAGTGTCCGATTTCGGCCCAGGTCACAATCCCATGCTTTGTGGGTTCGAGCCCCACAATGGGCTCTGTGCTGACAGCTCAGAGTCTGGAGCCTGTTTTGGATTCTGTGTTTCCCTCTCTCTCTCTCTGCCCCTCCCCTGCTTGTACTCTGTCTCTCTGTCTCCCCAAAATAAATAAACATTAAAAAAAAAAAAAAAAAGACCTGAGGCTCAATAAAAATTGAGCTAACATATTATCTGGACAATTTCCCTACTACTGCCTCAAAGTTATGGTACCACTTAGTCTGACTCTAGATCTTGTTCTCATCAGAGTTCCTAGAGGGTTTCCTCTGCCTAGTGCCTCTGTCCTACTTAGTCAAGCACCAAAGATCAAGGCTAGCTGTGGACTATTCAATTAGAAAATTATCCTTCTAAACTAATTTACAAACGAGACAATTTGTTCTGAAAATGGTGCTGAGATTACTGAACCACTGTTTCTGTTTTCTACCACCAAAAATTACAAACACAGGAGGGAAGACTATCCACCCCACCCTTCAAGCCTACAGACCCTTGAATGATGATTTTTCTTAACTGCCTTATGAAGATAAAATGGCCAGAGAAGAAAGAATCAATTGGCTTATATTCCAATAGTTTCCACTCCAATATTCTCTCTCACTCTTTTATTCAGAGGCTTGGAGATGTTTTTTTTTTCTTTTTTCCTTAGAAATCTTATCCTCCAAATTACACTGTTTAAAGCTTTTTATAAAATCATTAAGCAAAAGCAACCAGCAAAAAGAAAAGCAAGTATTTGTAACCGCTTATGCCAAAAGCATTAGCATTATAGAATCAACCAATTTTCAATAGAATATATCAAGAAAGTAAATACATTTCAAAAATCTATAGTCAATCTATCCCGTCACTCACAAGCTCATTTCCTTGGCTCCACACTTCAATTTTTCTGAAAAAAATTTAAAGAAATATTTTGGTAACTTACAATCTAATGTGATGTTAAGCAAAAGATGGAAGGAATGTGTATTGCATGTTGATTCCCAGCTATACCACTGCCTTGCCGTGTAACATCAGGCAGTTCACTCTGCATCTCGTTTGTAAAACAGTGGGATTGCACTTTATTAGAAGTTGTTAACTCGTGGTCCTTTCACCACATCCAGACTGTGGACATACCTTGTTTGCCCAGCATATTTTAAAAATTGGGAAATTTCCACATTTTAAAAGTTGGGAAATTTCACATTCATATCCAGATTTCTCTCAAAAAATTTTAGGACTGACAACACCAGGCCTACACTCCCATGGGGCAATAAAGGCTGAAACTGGATAGAAACTGCCCCCCTGGCATAAAGGCATGGAACCTTGCTGTTACATTACCTGCCTGACTGTGTAGCATCTAAGCTTTTGATGAAATACACTACCTCTGAAGTTTCTTTCAGCTCTAACATGTAGAATGAGCCACATAGCAAAAGGTCCTTTTAACCTAAGTCTCAACTTTACTTGAATATAGGGATAATAACATCTGATCACCACTTGTGCTTTGGAGACAAAATGAAACAGTGAGTAGTGACTGCTTAGCCCAGTGACATAAATGTTGAGACTGCTTTCATAAATAGTAGAGGTTACAAACCCAAGTAACAGTGAACGAGAGGACTCAAAAACAGTACTATGATGGTCAATCCAATCTACATCAAAACTGACATGCTGATTCTTCTCTTCCTAACACAACACTGATCCCATTAAAAATCTGCTACTTGCCTCTAATTTTTAGAGATTAAGTCTTCATTCACTATGTATAAAATAAGAGGCTGAGAAAAAAAATGAAGGTCCTGAATGGGCTGACCTCAAGATATACTTTAAAGTTATGATAAAACTGTTCAGCATGCAGTTTTCAGCAAAATCTGCTGTAGATCTTTCTGTTCTAATCACGACCATTCTTAGTTGCCAAGAATAAAGAAAGATGCATTCAAAAGTCTCTATAGGGAAAGGGGGCTTACTAAAAAGTTAGCCCCGGAATCCAGGAAAAAGTAAACAACTAGGGACCAGAGAGGTCAGTAAATGCAGAACACTGGGAGCACCAGCCATTCGTTCAGCTCTATTTTTCTCTCCCCTGGTCAGTCTGATTCTGTGCCTGCATCCACTCTATTTGTTCTACACCATCCTACCTCCTCCCATTATCTTAGAGTCTATAGCCTTCTAACTTTGAAACTTGAAACGCACATGGCCCTTCACCTTACCACCCTCTCCATATCGCTATCTCACTGTATCAAGTCTGGCTAACTTGCCTGTTTCTTGTGAGTCATATTTCTGAGAAAGGCAAAAAAAAAAATAAAAATAAAACTACCAGGGGTGCCTGGGTGGCTCAGTGGGTTAAGCGTCTGACTTCAGCTCAGGTCATGATCTCATGGTCCGTGTGTTTGAGCCCCAGGTCGGGCTCTGTGCTGACGGCTCGGAGCCTGGAGCCTGTTTTGGATTCTAGGTCTCCCTCTCTCTCTCAAAAATAAATAAACATTTAAAACTAACTTTTTTAAATAAAAAATAAATAAAACTACCATACAATCCTACAATCCCACTTCTGGGTATACACCCAAAAGAACTGAAAGCAGGGTCTCAAAGAGATATTTATGTTTGCACATTCATATTCATAACAGCATTATTCACACCTCTTGTGGAAGGTCCATCAACAGATGAATCAATAAACATAATGTGGAATGTTATTCAGCCTTAAAAAGGGAAGATATCCTGTCACATGCTACAACACAGATGAACCTTGAGGACACTGTGCTCAGTGAAACAAGGCAGTCACAAAAGGATAAATACTATGAGCCCACTTATACGAGGTATTAAAAGAGTAACCAAATTCATCGGAAAAGAAAGTAGAATGGTGGTTATCAGGGGTTGAGGTGAGGGAAAATGAGGAGGAGTTGTTTCATGGATATAGATTTTCAGTGTTGCAAGATGAAGTGATTCCGAATATGTGTTGTGCAACAATGTGAATCTACTTAACACTATTGAACTGTACACTTAAAAGTGTTAAGATGGTAAATTTTAAGTTACATGTTTTTTATCACAATTATAAAAAATATTTTTTTGAATTTTTGAGAGAAAGAATCAGATCTGCCCAGATAATCTTCTTTGAAGAAAACTACACAAGCAGGGATCAGTGGCAAGCCTAGGGACTGACTGCTGGTATACTCATTTGACAACTTTTTATTAAACGCCTACTGTTTCCGACACTGTGCTAAGTTCTCAGCCAGGTGCCTACCCCTTCCCTGTTCAGCTGGCCATACTCAGTAAGCTTTCCTTATTTAAATAAAAGGGGTTGATAATCGGTATCTCTAAAACCATGGGCATTTTCACTTTTGTAAGTAAAGTGCATATTTTTATTGCATTGTACCCTGCTATATAGTTAAATAAAGGGTTTTTAATTTTGTTTTTTGTTTTCTTTGTCCCTGGCTGTTCCTACTGTCACTCTGCCTAAAAGAAACAGTGCAGTTCTTCCGTAAGTGCTGCAAAAGAGCACTTGAAAAAGGCGACTCTAGGGCACAATGCTCTTAAAAGAAACCTCATCAACTTCAAAGTTAAGTACGCATCAGCAGTACAAAACCTTCCAATTCAAAGCATTACGAAACAAAACAAGAATCCCCTTCAGAATCTTCTTCCTTGGTCCAAATATGAGAGTAGGAAAAGTTGGAATTCCTGGTATTAAATAATTTCATTGGTCTCAAATCTATAAATGTAGAAACTATTACTCCAAAGAGTGATTAAACTAAACTACTTGCAGAAGCTGCTTACTACAGAATTGCATTAAATAAATTGCCTATGAAAACATGCAACACAGGCTTAGGCAGGAAGGGTTTCATTCCCTATCTAAGTGGGTACTCCTGCCCATTCTCAGCTTCTGTGACAATGTCTCTCGATCTTCTTCTCATCACTGGCAGTTCCTTTCAGCTTTTTCTCACTGAATAATCTTTTTTCTCCCCAGTCCTTGAGTCCTTGGCATTTCCACAGTTCCAGCCCTGGCACTCTTCTTTTCCACTGCACACACTCCCTGAATGAATCGGAACTCGCACCGAAGCTTCTTACTTGCATGTTGGTAATTTTCAAGTCTACACCTCTAACCTAGACTTCTTTCTTCAGGTTTGGATCCATGTATCTGGCTACCCCTTGAAAAGCCCTCTGTCAGAAAAAATACCAGAAGTCACTGACAAAAACTAATCTCATTAGCTTAACCTTTCTCACCATACTCGATGTTCCTTAACTCTGCATTCCATTGCTGATTAATGATAAAAATCCACCAGTTGCCAAACATGAGAAGAATTCTAGTTGCCCTCTTCTACCTACTTGAAGCCCCTACCCATACATACTCCCTGTACACCCTAGGTAACAATCAGTCACGAGCCTTTCTGAATCTACTTCAAATGCACCCCTTTCTTTTGAACCCAATTGTCACAGCCTTGGTTAAATCCTCCTAATTTTCACCTGGATACCACCTAGCCGGTCTTCACGTTGCTCCAGCCCCAGCCGTCCCACGATTAAACTTTATCAATATCTCCTCATTTTAAGTCCAAACTCCCTAGAAGTCTATGAAAGTAAGCATAACCTGATTTTTGCCTACGTATTCTCACTGTAACAACTACACATCACTCCCCGCATGAACATACACTCCTTATGTGCAGAGGCCATATTACCATTACCAACACAATAAATGTGTTGAATGACAATACTTCTCCAGTCTTTCTTGCCATTGCTTCATACCTACCCAGCTTCCAGAAGTACTAAATTACTTGCAGTTCTGCCATTATGCCATGCCTTCCTGCTTCTGTACTTTTAGGTACACTGTGCCCCTTTCAAAATGCCTCACTTTATTCTCACCTGAGTGGGCTTTATGTTGATCCTTAAGATTCAGTTGAACTATCACCACTTTTAGAAAAACTTTTTTCTTAACTTTTTAAAGTTTATTTATTCTGAGAGAGAGAGAGAGACAGAGAGAGGGTTAAAGGGAGAGAGAAAGAGAGAGCACGAACAGAGGAGGGACAGAGAGAGGAGAAAGAGAAGCCCAAGCAGGCTCTGCACTGATGAGGGGCTCAATCTCATGAACCTGTGAGATCATGACCAGAACTGAGATCCAGAGCCAGGACGCCTGACTGACAGAGCCACCCAGGCACCCTAGAAAAACTTTTTAAACGGTTGCTCCTAATATTCCATTGTGTTTCCACAGTACCATATGTCTTTACTAGACTATATTGTAATTGTAGATTTACTTGCCTGTCTTTTCCACCAAACTATGAGGTGCATACGGACAGAAACAGTGACTATCTTTACTGTATTCCCAGTACCTAATACAGTTCCTGGCACTTAGCAGGCCCTAAATAAATATCTAATAAATACAGTATGAATTTGTCTTGTAATAGGAATCCCAGATTACATCTCTACATTGCCACAGTCTAGGTTTGTGATCAAACAAAAAACAAGAGATACAAGAATATTTCTCTCTTAAAATATATATATATATATATATATATAATATTCCACTATGTAACATTTTAGATTCAAAAGGAAATACATCCCAAATGCATAGTCATCTCAACTCCATTTTGGAAATAAGTAATGTATATAATCATGAATAACTCTCTTTAAATTGCGTGTTACTTTTAGAGAGGGAAAAAAAAGGATAACATTTCTGGCCTAAAAATTATGTGTATCACAACAAAATATTCCATACTCATTTCAAAGATGTCCCAGTGTCAGTTATAAAAACTAATTTTTAAAAATATTTTCTTTTAAATTAGCTAAATTTCAGTAAAAATATTTTTCCAAAGGCTCAATAAATTAAACACTGTCCTACGAAACAAATTTATGTTTATAAGTACTGCCTAAATCATTCCATTTTATATCAAGTTGTTTAAAACAGGCCCCTCATCAGAAAGTAAATATAAGTAGATTTTAAGATCGATGGATAGAGCCAGAGACTCTGTCTGCATCTTCTTACTCCACCACACACATTAACAGAACTCAAATTATAATCATAAATGTTATGTTAACAGAAGAGTTGACTTTTTAACCACTTTTGTCAAAGTACCAAATATGGACTCCCATAGCCATGCTACTGATTCAAGACCCAAGGAAGGCAGCCAAAAGGCTCGTCCACAAGGAAGAAAAGAAAAATATCATTACAGCTCTCTTAACATCGAAGACTTGTTTCAAGCTTCTTCTTTAAAAAAAAAAATCATTTGGTAACAGCTTTATTATCTGAAGACAAAAACAAGGCTTAAAATTCACTTAAGTGCTCAATCTTGTACTCCATTAATATTCTATCCTTTTGCGGTCACAAATTTTAGAAGCAAAACGCTAACAATGAATCAAAGGACAACTTTCACATATGCTGAAAATATCTGCTTCAGTTAACAAGTTTTTTTTTACAAAACTGTATAGAAATAATTTTGAAAACAGTTTCAAACAGAGAGGAGGCAAACCACAAGAGACTCTTAAATACAGAGAGCAAACTGAGGGTCAGTGGGGGGCTGGAGAGGAGGGGAAAATGGGTGATGGGCATTGAGGAGGGCACTTGTTGGGATGAGCACTGGGTGTTGTATGTAACTGATGAGTCATGGGAATCTACTCCCGAAAACAAGAGCACACTGTATATACTGTATGTTAGCTAACTTGATAATAAATTACATTTAAATAAATAAATACCACAGAGTAACTCATTTAAAAAAATAAATAATTTTGAAAGCTGTCATTCTATGTCTAATAAATCAGTTTAGTATCATATTTAAGTACAAAATTTTTTTTTAAATTTTTTTAATGTTTATTTATTTTTGAGAGAGAGAGAGACAGAGCCCAAGCAAGGGAGGAGAAGAGAGAGAGGGAGACACAGAATCAGAAGCAGGCTCCAGGCTCTGAGCTGTCAGCACGGAGCCCGACACAGGGCTCAAACTCATGAACCGTGAGATCATGACATGAGCCAAAGTCAGATGCTTAACCGACTGAGCCACCCAAGCGCCCCTAAGAAAACAATTTCCATAATAGTTTTTAGAAAGAGAAATAACTCGTTAGCAAATTGAAAAAGACTTTAATTTTTCTTGAATTTTAGCTGGAGATGCTTTCTACAAAGTTAAAATGGTCACATGTAAGACATAGTGCTCTGGGTTTCTCGCTCTAAATGACAAAAAATTTCCGGCTATTTATTTTTCCTTCTGAGAGCAAAGGAAAAAAAACAGCATTAAACCAAAATATAATGCTAAAATGCAAATGATTTAAAAATTTTAAAAGCAACTGTATCTTTATTTGAAAACTTCTCTTGAATAACTTCCTTAATAACATGATGAACATGACTTCCTATATAAAAGTTAACACAACTAGATGAAGTGTTTTGAGAAGATAATGCCATAAAGACTCTGAAATGCTAAGTCCTCCCTCCTTTACAGAAGTAGTCTTGTGTGGAAGCAATAAATCACAAACATCTCATAAATGTTCTTATGTCTTTTGTTCCCTATTTCTGAAGGATGGACAATTTTAAAAACACAAAAGTAGAATAAGCAGCACAAATGAATTCAACTTTGGCATCAAAAATGTTCTATTTGGCCAAACTTAGTTTTAGTATCTTGTAACCATTAAGCAGAAAGTTTAAGCCTTATTTCCATTTTAAGTCCCTCCTCAGGTAATAGAGATTGAAATATGCATTCAAGATTAGTAAAGGAAAGGCCTGATCTCTTTGTAGAGGTTTTTCAACAGAGGTTACAAAGATCAGGATAGAACAGCATGCTTTGTAACTAAAATGAAGGAAAACATATGATAGCAAAAGAATAATTTTTTGATAGAGTAGCCATTAGCTTTTCTTACCCTGAACTACATTTTTGTAAAAGTTACTACTTCAAATCAATAATAAAATGACAGAAAATAGGTTTTTAGAGTGTTTCAAGTAAACAAATCCATAATTTCTAGTAAAAAAGGAAAACCTATTAAACACTCCAATACACACTACACCCTCCCGTGGGCAAGCCTCCATGGAAAAATATAAAAAGATTTAGTTGGGTTTTCCACTCAGTTAAATCAGTCCTATAACTAATGAAACGATGGCTCTAAAAACCTCATAAAAGTTAACACTATTTTAATCACTTGTCTTAGCATCTGAGTTAGAAGAAAGAGTTTTTTAGAAATAACAATTTAGATCCTATAGAGTAGGAAATAAAATCATAATCTGCTTATCTTCCCTTAAAAAACAAAGTGATATCAGATTATTTCTTTAACTTAGAAAAACAGATAAATAAAGTAAATCACATGTAAAGATATATAATTAAAAGATAAAGTATACTTTATATCATGAGCTGCAAAGGCGGTACTAATATTTTAAAGCAAAATACAAAAATTATGGTTCCTTAGTGAGAACTGTGGCAGAAAAGCAGTATGTTCATTAAGTTTTTCAGGAAAACAACTTACATTATCACCTGGTAATATTTAGTATTACTGGCCTCATGAGGCTGTGTGGTCACTACACAGAAATATAAACACACTTGGAATAAAATTAAGAGACTACCTAAAAGAGCCCTTATTCTATATGGCTAATGTTTCAGTACTTAAATTATAGAATAGAAGCAAAACTAGATTAAAAGTATCTGCAATGGTCCAAATATCATTTCAAGTTTCTCTAATTTACAACAGAATACTATATATATATTTAATACATAAAGCTAGAAATCATGTATGAGGATGTACATTTCCCAAAATGCATGAAAGAATTTTTGAACAAATATACTCAAAGAAAAATAAGTTACAACTAAGACTACTTAAGGGCTTAACTAGACAGAAACCATCAATTAAAGGACAACAGTGACATCTAGTGGACACTTCAAATATAGGCCACACACATTTTGGATCAAAACATTTTGTGTGTCACATATTTCAACCTGCCTGAGGGCTTACGGGACAAATCTTTAATTTTAAAACAAAACAAGCCAGCTATGATCCAAAAAGGCTTATAAATATGAGTGACCCAATCACTGATAAATACAAAATGTTTAAGTATAAGAAGTACATATCTCGCATCTTTAAAGTTCTTTAAACACTGATTAAACATATCATATATGACTAAAAGAAGGGCTAGCAAAAGGTCCAATGTAATTATGATAATAAAAAGAATTTAAAATATTCTGAATGAAAAAGCACTGGGGTGAATGAAGAAACTAACAAAGTTTATACTTTGTTTATACTGGTTTATACTTTTGGTTTAGGGGCTCTTGGGTGGCTCAGCTGGTTAAGTGTCTAACTTTGGCTCAGGTCATGATCTCACAGTTTATGAGATTGAGCCCCGTGTCAGGCTCTGTGTTGACAGCTTGGAGTCTGGATGGAGCCTGCTTTGGGTTCTGTGTCTCCCTCTCTCTCTGCCCCTCCCCTGCTTGCATTCTGTCTCTTTCTCTCTCAAAAATAAATAAAAACATTAAAAAAAAAAAGTAAATGAACATTAATAAGACCAGGTGGTCATCTCAAAAAGCAACAAACTTAACTCAAAGAAGGATGAAAAAACAAAACAAAACAAAAAACCAAAATACCTGTGGATGAAAATGTTCTTACATATTCTTATTTGTCAATACATAAACAAATTTCACAAGAGAACAACACCACATTCATTGAGTAAATAATGAAAATATATGTGATTTTTATTAAATATTTTATTACTAATTCAGGGAAGAAATATAAATGTAGAGGCAGATCTTATAAACACTAAGTCAAATAAGAGTCCAGGCCACAAATTAGCCAGAAGTCTTTCAAACATCACAGGTGCTTCCAGATCTCTCAGAACTACCTAATTTAAAAGATTTTAATGATTATTTGAGCTCAAAGATTTCCTGACAAGGAAAAAATGCAAAGGGACAGAACTTTATAAATACAAAGTTCAAACTCATTCAAAGTACATGAAATGTAAACATGTTGGGACTAGTAACACTCAAGTCACAAAAGCATTATCTTAACAGTTTCAAAAAGTTAGATAGTACATAAATAAATTGGGATATATTCAAACAATGGACTATAACTCCAGAATATAAAAGAATGAAGTACTGATACATGCAACAACAAGGATGAAATGTCAAAAAATTAGGCTGAATGAAAGAAGCCTTACAAAAAGTTACACCTTTTGTGATTTCATTTATATGACATGCTATATAACAGGCAAAACTGATCTATAAAATGAATGAATGAACGAATGAAATTAGAGCAACACTTACCTCTGAGAGTAGGATAGAGATGGAGATTGACTGGGAAGGAATATGAGGGAATTTTATGGGGTAAAGAAAATATTCTATATCTTAATAGAAGTTGGGGTTATACATATGTTTGCATTTGTCAAAACTTACCAAATAATACATAATTAAGATTGTGCAAAACATATATACACTGTACCTTAAAATATGAACCTGAAGCAAATATTCATAACTCTAGTTATCATATATCATGCTGAAGTATTTGGGGTGATATGTACAAATATCTGCAACTTATTTTGAATTGCATATAAAAATTAGATGAATTGATGGACAGATTATAATAATGCAAATACAGCAGAACATTAACAATTATAGATAGAATTTAAGAGATGAGTATACTGGGATTCACTATATAATTCTTTAAATTTTCCTGTATGTCTAAAAATTTCCATAATAAAACACTGGGAAAAAATTAAAATGACAATCAGAATTTAAAAAAAAAATTTAAATATAAAAAATTTAAAGTGTTTTCTTACATATTAATAATTTTCCATTTATATATTAACATTTTAATCTGTCTAATCTAAAGTCAAATGTAACCATTCTCTAAAGAGCAAGAGTTACAGGAAAACATATTTTTAAAAATGTGAAAGACATACCCGAATTTCTTGAAGATTGTGAAAATTATTTCCTACTCTGACCGAGATCTTGCTTGGAGTATAGCTTTCATCAGATTTGTAGTCTGCATAAATACATAATGTCTTCACTGTTGTTTTTCTTCTAAAAGCAATAAAATAAAAACATGTTCTTTATCACGTGGGAAGATTATATCCAAAACATCTGATCGCAGTTCACTCAAATGAGTACTTCAATCAACAATTTCCATTTCATTTCAACAATGATGAAAATGAAGAACAAGTAAAAATACAGATACACATTCATACAGGCATCTCTTATCTAGAACATGGTCAAGAACCAGATGTGAGTAAATTAAAAACAGTTGAGCTAAAATAGGTACCTTAACATGCAAACAGCATTAAGAATTTCAGTCCTCTTCATTTCTGTTTTACACAAAAAAGTTACTCTAAAAAACTTGGTTTTTTTTTTTTTACTAGTTAATTACTTAATTTCCTATATCAATATTTGAAAATAACTAGCTAAGTAAGAAATTAAGTCCAACAAAACCAAAATCATTTATAATATAATTTTATAATATATAAACATATATTACAGCACATATTGTACAATAATAGTGTAGTTTTAAAGGAAAATCTATTATGTAATGCAAGAAATAAAATTCTGTTTTTAAAATATATATATATATCTTAGGAAGAGAAGCAAAGACAAAACAAAACACAAACACAAAAGTAATCTCAGAAAAAATAGCAAGTAGCCAAAAAACATGAAAATGTTTTAATCTCTAATAATCAAAGAAATATAAATTAAAATACAGACATTAGTTTTCTTATCATATTAAAAAATATTAAAATGACTGATAATATCCAAATTTGATTAGAAAAAGTTACTGTCATAATGAGCTGGTAAGGCACACAGCCTTTGACCCATGAATTCAACTTCTGAGAATACATTAAAAAACAAAAATAACACAAATACTTAAAAATGGATGCGGAAAAAATGTTTACCATCCTGGGGTTAAATTACTAAAAAATTATAAACTCAAATATCCACCTCAATAGGTAATTAGTTATATCTATTCAATGAAATCCTATATAACTATTTCAAATAATCACACATATACAGGTTAGGTAAAAAGGCAGATTACAAAACAGTATATACAGAAGGATTGCATTTTGGGGAAAACAAAAAAAATTTTAAAGGCATATACACCTACATATATGTATAGGTATACATTACATATATATATATATACACACACATATATATATATATATATACACACACATATATATATATACACATATATATATATATACACACACATATATATATATACACACATATATATACACACACACATATATATACACACATATATATATACACACACACATATATATATATATACACACATATATATATACACATATATATATATACACACATACATATATATACACATATATACATATATATATATATACACATATATATATAAAGATGTAGATAGAATCATACAAAAACACTAAAAGTGACTATTTTGGTGGAATAGATCTATGAGAGAGCTTTATTTTTTTTTATGATTTATATATTTTTGGAATAATTTTTTTTTTACATTAAGCATGTGCTATTTGGGTCATTAGGGGAAAAAAAAACACTAGACAATTTTAAACATCAACCAAAAAAACCCATTAAGAAGTCTATTTAAACATGCTTTAAAAGTTAAGTTCTGGTATAAACTGGCACTAACTTATTAACAATGAGCTCCTTGAACAGAAGTAGTCTGTGTCAAAAGTCAACCAATAAAAACAGCAGGGGATCTGTAGCTCTTAGTGTGGGGACCAAACTTCTATAGCCCAAGCTATTCATCAAAAACAAATGGGGAAAGTTAAGGACTTTTCTTCAAATAATAAAGACAGATCAAGATGTAAAACACTAAGTACCCAGGAATCGCTGACAGGATAAATACCATTACCAGGTTTTCAGAAGAGGCCAGAGGTATCAAACTGACATCTTTCTTTCTGTTGGGCCACGAAGGAGACATGAGAGGAAGCAAGGGAAGAGGGGAAATTTTGAAGGGCATACAAAAGATCTTTTCCTGATGAGCCAGAAGCAGGCAGTAAAAGGTCTTTCTTATTATGGAGAGATCAAAGATCATGAAGATTACTCTTGAAGACTTTTGCTTTTCTTTTTTAACAAAAGCAGATCTAAAGAGCCAAGCTTTCCGCTGTTCAGAATAATTTTATCTCCAAGTTATGAAATTTAAGATAACTTAGTCACTGGAACATAAAAGATAATCAGGATGAGGTTAGAAAAGCAAAGAATAATAACAACACAAATGATTATAAAGACAACAGCAACAAGTACAAAATAGCAAATGAACTTTGGCCCAGAAGTAAAGCTTTTTATGTATTATTTAATTCACTTCTCAACCTTGGATACAGAAGCCATTACCACCTTCATTTTACTGATTTAAAAAAAAAGCAACCAGTAAACACTCAGGTTAATATTAACTGACTGAAGGTAAAAGAGCTAGTATGCAGGCAGGCACAGTTGAAGCTGAAAGATGTGTCTATCTGCTTCACATGACCTTAACACATATCACCTTGCTGTTAATTAATTATACTTAACTTACTCAACAATCATTGGTTCCAATTTGCAGAAATATGTACGTGTCTGTAGTTCTTTAAATTTTATCTGCCGTAAATTGGGATCCATGTATTCCCAGAAATCATATTTAATATGATAATCTGATTACATAATTATATAATTTCATTACATTTGCAAAAGAAACTGTGACCTCACGAAAAGTTTAAAAACTATTACTCTAAAATGTAGCCATAAAGCATTTTAAAATTATTTATCAATTTTATCTCGTGGTGAATATAAAAACTAACACTGCACAGAAAACCATGCTATGTGTCAAATAGCAATGCATGTGGGAAGATTAAATGCGTAGATTATGAGACATCATGGCAGCTACTTAAATTGCTCAAATCATCATTATAATAATAATCACCATACTCTGTAAGCCAAGCATTGTGCTAAACATTTAGGGTAAAATACTATAGGAAGGAAAGAGGGAGGGGGTAACATGTCCCCATTTCTGATGACACAAGTAACATTCCCAGCCTCTCTATTCCTCACCCATGACTCCCTTTCTGCTGAGAAAGAGCTGCTGGCAGGAGGTACACATTGACTTTGTTCCTTCATGCCACAAATTTAATAGAGGCAGGCTCTACCTGGTCTAGCACCTTTATAACTGGATGGGCAAGTCTGTTTAATTCTAGGGTTCAATATTAGCAAATACACTTAACTGTAGATGTAAGCCCCTTTCTCAAACATCAGCGTTGTCAGTTTTACAAGGGTGATACTTTGGTCTCCATCTGCTGACTCCTGAATAATTTTTCAATTCATTGGGAACCCGTGAAATTGCAAGAGAAGACATTAGAGACAGACACTCCACGTTGACAACCTAACAGCCCCTGTTCCCTTCTTTCTTTATGGAATTCTACTAAAAGACTATATTCCCTAGCTTCCCTTAAAGCTAGATATGATGACGTGACTAAGTTATGGCCAATTAGATTTACACCAAATGACTGTATTTTATAAAGAAAGGTTTTTTTAAATTTTAAAAAAATTTCTTAATGTTTATTTTTTGAGCATAAGCAGGGGAGGGGAAAGGAGAGAGGGAGACACAGAATCCGAAGCAGGCTCCAGGCTCTGAGCTGTCAGCACAGAACCCAATGCAAGGCTTGAAGCCATGAACTGTGAGATTATGACCTAAGTTGAAGTTGGACACTTAACCAACTGAGCCACCCAGGCGCCCCTATAAATCAAGTTTTTAATGTTTATTTTTTTTATTTGCAAGAGAGAGAGAGAGGGCAGAGAGAGAGGGAGACACAGAAACCGAAGCAGGCTCCAGGCTCCAAGCTGTCAGCACAGAGTCCAACACAGGGCTCAAACCCACGAGCCACGAGATCATGACCTGAGCTGAAGTCGGACACTTAACCGACTGAGCCACCCAGATGCCCCAAGAAAGGTTTTTTTTAAAGGAAGACATCCCCCTTTACCTTCTCCACCTACTCCTTCCTGCTACCTGGGATATGGACATAATGGGTAGAATTCCAAAAGGCATCTTGAATCATGAGGTAACCTTGAGGACAGAACTCATGAACTAAGAATGGAAAGAGAAGGAATCTGGGTCTACAAAACACTGTAGGGCTACCATACCATTCCTGAATTGCCATGCTCCACTTATATGAAGAGGGAGAGAAAATAAATTCCCACCTTGTTTATTTATTTACTGGGGGGGAGGGGCACAATCTCACAATTAGTGAGATCATGACCTGACTGACACTCAACCAACTGAGCCACCCAGTCGCCCCCCCAATCTGTTTAAAGCACTATTATTAGAAGATCTGTTACCAGTTCTCATGCCTATTTAATACATTATCACGTCCACACTACAGATGAGGAAACTGAGCTCAGATTCGGGTTAAGCAAACAGTCTCAGTCACACATCTAGCTATGCACAGAACCAGAATCTGAATCCAGTTCATGCCTGGTGGACTTAGCGATATGCTCCAGTGGGGAAGGAGGGCGGAGACCCAGGAGCCAGCAGATTGGTCTGAGGATCCTCTGGGTTGCAAGGGGAAAACAATTCCCCTGCTTGCAGTGCACTTGGGAGAGGTGGCCCAGCCTCTCTGGGGGCAAAAGACATGGCAGCGCCATTGAACTGCCCTGTTCACTAACATAGGAATGGGGACACTAGCTAAGGGTAGCAAACTTTGGCACCAGCCTTGTACTGCACTTTCCCAAAAATTCCTAACCACTATGAGGTCACGTGACTATTTGCTGGGACAAACCAGCCCTGGGCTACAGTGCAGTGAGATCCTCCTCCCACCCCAGGGGGTCAGTGAGTCTGTGCCTTGCAGATGTCTAAAAGATGAAACAGCCACATGGACAGCTCAGAGGTAGGCAGGGTAAAGGTGGAGATATGGCAGAAGCTGGGGACAGAGGAAGAATGATTGTTTGCTCTTCTGTGAGTGCTTCCTGAAGAGTGAAAGGCGCAAAGTCCCCCATCCGGGATGAAATAGGGGGAGATTGCCATTGTCACCCCACTCATCAGCTCAGTGAGCTAAACAGTGCCACTAAGTGGAGGCTGGAGCCACATACACCAAGCCCTGACTGCCCTGCAGGTACATCTCTACTAGGGCAAGTACACCTGAGAATCAGATCAACAGGCCACACCCCCAGAAGACTAGCATAAACCCCTTGCACACACCAAGTCTACTGATCACAGAGTGCTGCAAAGCTTCAACTCTAAGGGAAACAGGATTTATCTTCCTTTCGGGGTTTTGGGTTTTGGGTTGTTTTTTTTTTTTTTTGATACAGAAACAGCAATTTTTAAAATTTTACTATTACTATAATTGTTATTGTTATTATTATTATTTTGGATCAAGCTTCACTTAACAAGCAGACAAAAACACGCCCAGGATCTAGCTCCCCCCTTTTTTTTTCCTTTCATCTCCAAAATGACAAGACAGAGGAATTCACCTCAAAGGAAAGAACAGGAAGAAGTGATGACCAGGGATTTAATAAAAACAGATAAGATGTCTAAACTAGAATTTAAAACAACAACTGTAAGAATACTAGCTGGGCTTGAAAAAAGCAGGGAAGACACTAGAGAATCCCTTACTGCAGAGGTAAAGGAAATAAAATCTAGTCAGACCTAAGTTAAAAATACTATAATTAGATGCAAGCCTGAATGGATGCCATAATAAAGATGGATGGATGAAGTAGAGAAACAAATCAGTGATATAGAAGATAAAATTATGGAAAATAATGAAGCTGAAAAGAAGAGGGAAAGAAAAGTTTCAATCACAAAGGTAGACTTAGGGAACTCAGAGACTTCTTAAGACATAGTAACATTTACATCACACGAGTCCCAGAAGATGAAGAGAGACAAAAAAGGGGCAAAGGTTTGAGAAAATTATAGCTGAAAATGTCCCTAATCTGAGTAAAGACACAGACATCGAAATCCAAGAAGCACAGAGAACTCCCATTAAATTCAACCAAAACTGGGTGATGACCTAGACATATCATAGTCAAATTCACAAAATACACAGACAAGGAAAGAATCCTGAAAGCAGCAAAGGAAAAAAAGTCCTTAACCTACAAGGGAAAACAGATCAGATTCACAGCAGACATGTTCACAGAAACTTGGTAATTGAGAGGGAATGGCAGGATACATTCAATATGCTGAATGGGAAAAATATGCACCCAAGAATACTTTATCCAGCAGGGCTGTCATTCAGAATAGAAGGAGAGATAAAGAGTTTCCCAGACAAACAAAAACTAAAGAAGTTCATGACCACTAAACCAGCCCAGCAGGATATATTAAAGGGGACTCTCTGAGTGGGGAACAAAAGACCAAAGAAACAAAGACTAGAAAGGAACAGAGAACATCACCAGAAACACCAACTTTATAGGTAACATAATGGCAATAAATTCCTATCTTTCAAAAATCATTGAATGTAAATGCACTAAATACTCTAATCAAAAGATACTGCGTATCAAAATGGATTAAAAAAAACCAAAAAACAGGACCCATCTATATGCTGCCTACAAGAGACTCAGTTTAAACCTAAAGACACCTCTAGATTGAAAGTGAAGGGATGGAGAAACATCTATCATGTTCACGGACATCAAGAGAAAGCTGGAGTAGCCATATTTATATCAGACAAACTAGATTTTAAACCAAAGACTGTAACAAGGGATGAAGAAGAGCATTATATCATAATTAAGGGTCTATATATTTAAAAGATCTAAAAATTATAAATATTGATGCCCCCAACTTGAGAGCACCCAAATATACAAGTCAATTAATAACAAACATGAAGAAACTCATTGGTAATAATACAATAATAGTAGGGGACTTTAACTCCCTATTTACAACAATGGACAGATTATCTAGAAGAAAATCAACAAGGAAACTATGGCTTTGAATGACACACTGGACGAATGGACTTAACAGATATATTTGGAACAGTTTATCCTAAAACAAGAGAATACACATTCTTTTCAAGTGCACATGGGACACTCTCTAGAAGAGATCACATACTGAGTCAAAGATCAGCCCTCAACAAACACAAAAAGACTGAGATTATACCATGCATATTTTCAGACCACAACGCTATGAAACTTGCAGTCAACCACAAGAAAAAATTTGGAAAGATCACAAATACATGGAGGCTAAATAATATTCTCCTAAATAATGAATGGGATAACCAGGAAATTAGAGAAGAAATAAAAAATAGATGGAAGCAAATGAAAACACGACAGTCCAAACCCTTTGGGATGCAGCAAAGGCAGTCCTAAGAGAAAAGTATATTGCAATACAGGTCTACCTCAAGAAGCAAGAAAAGTCTCAAATATACAACCTAACCTTAAACCTAAAAGACCTAGAAAAGGAACAGCAAATAAAGCCTAAAGCCAGTAGGAGAAGGGAAATAATAAAGATTAGAGCAGAAAAAACAATATAGAAGCAAACAAAAAAACAGATCAACAAAACTAACAGCTGGGTCTTAGAAAGAATTAATAAAATTAATAAACCCCTAGCCAGACTTCTCAAAAGTAAGAGAAAGGACCCAAATAAATAAAATCACAAATGAAATAGAGATAACAACCAATATCACAGAAATACAATTATAAGAGAATATTATAAAAAATTACATGCCAATGAACTGGGCAATCTAGAAGAAATGGAAAGAGAATATCAGAATAGAATGATTACAAGTAATGAAATTGAATTGGTAATCAAAAAACTACCAAAAAATAAAGTCTAGGACCAGATGGATTTACAAGTGAATTCTACCTGGTATTTATAGAAGAGTTAATACCAATTCTTCTCAAAGTGTTCCAAAAAAGAGACATGGAAGGAAAACTTCCAAACTCATTCCACAACGCCAGCATTACCTTGATACCAGACAAGACAAAGACACCACTAAAAGGGAGAATTACAGGCCAATATCCCTGATGAACCTGGATACAAAAATTCTCAACAAGATACTAGCAAGTCAAATTCAACAGTACATTAAAAGAATTATTCACCACGATCAAGTGGGATTTGTAGGACAGTAGAAAGAAATTCCACTTGATCATGGTTCACTATTGACTCAATGTTTGCAAATCAATCAACATAATACACCACATTAATACAAGAAAGGGTAAGAACCATATACTCCTCTCAGATGCAGAAAACCCATTTGAAAAACTAGCATCCATTCTTGATAAAAACCCTCAACAAAGTAGGGATAGATGGAACATACCTCAACATCATAAAGGCCGTATATGAAAGACCCACAGCTAATACCATCCTCAATGGGGAAAAACTTGAGAGCTTTTCCTATATAGTCAGGAACAAAACAAGGATGTCCACTCTCACCATTACTATTTAACATAGTGCTGGAAGTCTTAGCCTCAGCAATCAGACAACAAAATGAAATAAAAGGCATCTAAATTGGTAAGGAAGAAGTCACACTCACACTGTTTGCAGATAACATGATATTCTCTGCAGAAAACCTGAAAGACCCCACCAAAAAATTGCTAGAACTAATACATGTATTCAGCAAAGCCACAGGTTATAAAATCAACATACAGAAATCCACTGCATTTGTATACACCAATAACGAAGCAGCAGAAAAAGAAATCAAGAAATCAATCCCATTTATAATTGCACCAAAAACGGTAAGATACCTAGGAATAAACCTAACCAAAGAGTTAGAGATCTGTATTCTGAAAACTATAGAATGCTTATGAAAGAAATTAAGGAGGATGCAAAGAAATGGAAAAAACATTCCATGTGCATGGATTACAAGAACAAACATTGTTAAAATGTCTATATTACCCAAAGCAATTTACACATTCAATAGAAAACCCAGAAATGGACCCACAACCATAAGGTCAACTAATCTTCAACAGAGCAGGAAATATACAATGGAAAAAAGATGGTCTCTTCAACAAATGGTGCTGGGAAAACTCGACATCAACATGCAGAAGAATGAAACTGGACCACTTTCTTACACCATACACAAAAATAAATTCAAAATGGATGAAAGACCTAAATGTGATGCGGGAATCCATCAAAATTCTAGAGGAGAACACAAGCAGCAGTCTTTCCGACCTCAGCTGGAGCAATTTTTTACGGACACGTCGCCAGAGGCAACAGAGACAAAAGCAAACATGAACTATTCTCGGACTTCATCAAGATAAAAAAAAAACTGCATGGCAAAGGAAACAATCAAGAAAACTAAGAGGTAACCTACAGAATGGGAAAAGACATTTGCAAATGACATGTCTGATAAAGGGTTAGTATCTAAAATCTATAAAGAACTGATCAAACAAAGAAAGATAATCCAGTTAAAAAATGGATAGAAGACATGAATAGACACTTTCCAAAGAAGACATCCAGATAACTAACAGAAACATGAAAAGATGCTCAACATCACTCATCACCAGGGAAATACAAATCAAAACCACACTGAGATATGCTTCACACCAGTCAGAGTATCTAAAACTAACAACTCAGGAAACAACAGATGTTGGCAAGGATGTGGAAAATGGGACCCCTCTTGCACTATTGGTAGGAATGCAAACTGGGGCAGCCACTCTGGAAAACTATATGAAGGTTTCTCAAAAAGTAAAAAATAGAACCATCCTATGATACAGTAATTGCACTACTAGGTATTTACTCAAAGGATACAAAAATACAGATTGAAACAGGTACATACACCTCAATGTATATAGCAGCATTATCAACAATAGCTAAACTATAGAAAGAGCTCAAATGTCCATCAACTGATGAATGGGTAAGGAAGATGTGCTACATATAGACATTGGAATATTACTCAGCCAGCAAAAAGAATGAAATCTTTACATTTGCAATGGCGTGGATAGAGCATGATACATGCTAGGTGAAATAAGTCAGTCAGGGAAAGGCAAATACCATATGATTTCACTCACTGTGGAATTCAAAAAAGCAAAACAGATGAACATAAAGTGGGGAGGAAACAAGGAGAGAGAGAGGGAAAGTCACCATAAGGGACTCTTAATGATAGAGTACAAACTGAGGGTTGATGGAGAGAGATGGGCGGGGTGTGGGCTAGATGGGTGATGGGTAATAAGGAGGACAGTTGTTAAGATGAGCACTGGGAGTGGGACATAAGTGATAAATCACCGAATTCTATTCCTGAAACCAATATTGTACTGTATGTTAACTAACTATAATTTAAGTAAAAATTTAAAAAATAATCAGCTAACATAACAGAAGGTTTGGGAGGGCCCCAAGCCCTCCATAGGGATGATCACCAGATGTCCATGGACAGCTCAGAAAGAAAACCCACATGAACAGGTATGTATTAATTTTCATGGAAGATGCTTTATAGCTTCCATCATATTCTCAAAGGAGTCAGAACTTCCCCCCAGTTATACACCACTGTTCTGAAGAAGTGTTCTGAGATGACAGAATTAAAAGAGAAAATATAAATACCTACATGTATATAGCAAACCATTCAAAACTTTGTGGCTTAGGGGCACCTGAGTGGCTCTGTGAGTTAAGCATCGGACTTCAGTTTAGGTTATGACCTCTCGGCTCATGGGTTCAAGACCTGTGTCAGGCTCTATGCTGACAGCTCAGAGCCTGGAGCCTGCTTTGGATTCTGTGTTTCTGTCTCTCTCTGCCCCTCCCCCGCTCATGCTCTGTGTCTGTCTCTGTCTTTCAAAAATAAACAAACATTAAAAAAAACTTTCTGGCTTAAAAAATAATCATTATTTTATGAATCTGGAATTTGGGCAAGGCTCAGAAGGGAAGTTCTACACAGCATCAGGTGTGACAACTTGACTTGAGATCTAAAGGATCTGCTTCCAAGATGATTCACTAATATGGAAAGAAAGCTGGTACTGGTTGTTAGATGAGAGCTTAGCTAAGGCTTTGACCTTTGATTCATTTTTTCATGGGCTTCTCCATTTGATGTGGGTTTTCTCACAGCAAGGCAAATGGTTATCACATAAAAGAGAGAAAACAAGGCAGAAGTTATACACATTTTATGACTTAGTATTAGAAATGACAGTGTCATAATATCTTTACCATCAAGCAAGAGATCCACAAGGGCCTGACCCATTTCAATTGAGGAGACACAGATGCCATGTCTTGATTAGGCAGCAGCAAAGTTGTAGAAGAGCATGTGTATTAGAAAGTAATATTGTGGGCATACTGGAAAATATAGCCTGCCTTAAAGATGTTCAAAGAATTAAAAGAAAACATGAGCATAATGTGGAAAGATGAAAAATGCTTTTTTAAATGGAATTTGTGGACATGAAAAACAATCTGACACAAGAAATTCACTGGATGGGATTAACAGCATTTTAAACACTGCAGAAGATCACGAACATAATGATATAACTCTAGAAACTCTCCAAAATAAACCATAGAAAACAAAGAGCTCTCATCCCTCATTAAAATAAATAGAATAATAGAGGTGCCTGGGTGGCTTAGTCTGTTGAGCAACTGATTTCGGCTCAGGTCATGATCTCGTGGTTCATGCGTTCGGGCCCCACATCAGGTTCTATGCTGACAGCTCAGACCTCTTTCTCTGACCCTCCCCCACTTGCACTCTGTCACCCTCTGTCTCAAAAATAAATAAACATTACAAAGTAAATAAATAAAATAAATAAACAGAATAATAGTATAAGGCAGACTAACATGTATGAGTCCCAGGGGGAAAAAATGGGGTAAATAGAAAGCATTTGAAAAAATTATAGCCAAAATTTTTCCAAATTTGATAAAAACTACCCACAGATTCAAAAGGTCAATGAACTATAAAAGGATAAACATAAAGAAATCCATATAATGATAAGTCATAATCACACTGCTTAAAAAAAATAGTGATAAAAAAATCTTAAAAGCTGTGGTGGGGACATGGGGAGACACATTAAATACAGAGAAACAAAGATAAGACAACAAACTTCATATCAGAAATAATGATGAACAGCATCTTTAAAGTGTTAAAGGAAAGAAACAACCTAGAATTCAATACCCAGTGAAAGATATTTTTTAAATGAAGACAAAACATTTTCAAACAAAAGCTGTGAGAATTGATCACCAATAAATTTGCATTATGAGTAATGTTAAAGAAAGTTCTTTGTTTTCCTTTAGAAGGAAAGACAATACCAGACAGAAATGTGAATCTATGAAAAAGAATAAAGAGCACTGTAAATGATAAATATGTGCGCAAACACAAAACATTTTTCACATTTAAAAAGTTTTCTAAAGATACTTTAAAACAATATGTTTTGAGCTTTGTAACAAATGTAGAAATAAAGTAAATGACAATAGCAGCATAAAGGAAAATGTGAAAATAGGAGTAAAGAGTAGTAAGATTCTTGTATTTTATGTGAAATGTTATATTATTTGAAGGTAGACTGTGATAAGTTGAAGATGTGTATTGTAAATCTCAGAGCTACTACTAACATTCTAAAACTTAACATTAGACAAAGAAAGACATACACTTAATAAGCTAATAGTAAAGATCAATAAAATTGATAAATCTCTAGCTAGTCTGACCAGGAAAACCAAAAAGAGAAATGATAAAAAATATCAACACCAGGTATAAAAGAAAAGATAGGGGCACGTGGGTGGCTCAGTTGGTTAAGCTTCTTCCAATTCTTGATTTCGACTCAGGTCATGATTTCGAAGTTGTGAATCTGAGCCCTGCATCAGGC
Source organism: Panthera pardus (assembly GCF_024362965.1). Classification (NCBI taxonomy): domain Eukaryota; kingdom Metazoa; phylum Chordata; class Mammalia; order Carnivora; family Felidae; genus Panthera; species Panthera pardus. The sequence continues at coordinate 81,955,926 of NW_026526688.1, read as the reverse complement.
TCTGTGCTGACAGCATGGGAGTCTGCTTGGGGTTCTCTCTCTCCCTCTTTCTCTGCCTCTCCTGCACTCTCTCTATCTCTACGTCAAAATAAACTTTTTTAAAAAAAGAGAGAAAGGAAGGAAGAAAAGAAAGAAAGAAGGAAGGAAATAAGTGTTGGCATGGATTTAGAGAAATTGGATGGCTTGTATAGTGCTGGTGGTGTGAGGCAGGTGGGTTGTAAAATGGTGCAGCTGCTGTGGAAATCAGTATGGCGGTACCCAAAAAACCAAACACAGAATTACCATTGATCAGGCAATTCCACTTCTGAGTATACACACAAAAATAACTTGTACATTCATGTTCACAGCAGCGTTATTAACAATAGCCATAGGGTGAAAATAATCCAAATGTCCATCGGTAAATGAAGGGATTAACAAAATGTGGTATATTCATACAAGAGAATATTATTCAGACTTAAAAGGGAATGAAATTCTGACACATAGTACATGGATGGACCTTGTACACATATGCTAAGTTAAGCTCGATACCAAACGACAAATATTATATGATTGCATTTACATGAGATGCCTAGAACAGTTAAATACATAGATCAAATACAGATTAATACAGAAAAAGAAAAACAGTTAAATACAGAGAAAGGTAAGTTAAACAGTGTTGATCATGAACTGGGGAAAGGAGGGGGTGGAGAGTTACTGTTCAATGAGTGCAGAATTTGGGTTTGGGATGATAAAAAGTTCTAGAGATGGATAGTGGTGACAGTACCACAATGTGAATGCAATTTATGCCACTAAACTATACACTTAAAAATGGTATATCTTATGTATATTTTATAATTTAAAAATCAATGAAATCACCATCTCAACAGACTAAAGAAGAAAAACCATATGATCACATAAATAGATGCAGAAGTGGCATTTGAGAAATTCCAACACCTATTCACTAAAAAAAAGCCTCAGCATACTAGAAACTTCATCAGCCTGAATAGAACTTCATCAACCTGATAACCTGGCAGGTTATATTAGTTTCTGTCTAGTAAGAAAGAACAGTCCTCTGCAGGAAGCTAGAGGTATCACCAGAGGCCTAGGATTTGAGGAAGGAGTAAATGATAAATGCACCTTCATCAAAAGAATTGCAGGTGAATTATCCATAGCATTAAGTGATTGTGTAACTAGATTCAACCCACAAAAGCATCCATAAGATAGAGTTAGCTTTAAAACATACAGTCAAGTAAGGAGAGCACCAACTCTGGATCATCAAGATAGAACTGGCAATTGTAAGTTTTCCTCCTCCACTCCCATACTAGCAGGCTTGGGGAGTTCAGAAATTAATTAAGAATTCAGAAGAAGACAAATAAAAGCTAGGTAGGGAAAGAAAAGCAAACCACACCTTCTTCCAATTACAACAGATTGAAGCTTAAGGAGAGGAAGAAACCTTAAAAGAAACTTTAAAGCAAGTCTGAGGCTTTCACTATTAGTCAGGATGGCTAGCTTATCACTATAGCTAGGATGAAATGTTTTAATTTCTAAATTTTGCTACTTGAAGACATTTTTAATTTCTCTGTTTTTCTATTTGAAATGAAGACAGAACTGTTTATACTACCCCAAAATGTCATACTAACAGCCAGGAGAATTATCATCCAGGGCAAGGAAAGAATGTGCCCCTAATTTAAAAGCACAATGAAGTATAAAAGTAAATTCTACCTTGTGATTATGCACTTCAAGTCCATCTTGACACATCGATAATACATACCAATTATTACTAAAATCTACATGCTCAACTAGCCAAGGGACTGCTACAAGAATTAAAAGTTGTTTATTTTCTGTGAAGGAAAGAATATCTAAGGAGTCAAAAATTCTGTTTCAACTTAACAAAATACAGTTGACCCTTGAAGAACATGAGTTTGAACTGCATGGTCCACTCATACTCAGATTTTTTTCAACAAACACAGTATAGGACTGCAAATGTATTTTCCTTATGATTTTCTTAATAACATTTTTTCTAGCTTTACTGTAAGGATACAGTGTATTATAATACACATAACATACATGATATGTGTTAATCAACTATGTTATTGATAAGGATTCCAGTCAACAATAAGCTATTACTAGTTAAGTTTTTGGGGATTCAAAAGTTACACGCAAATTTTCAACTGCACAGGAGAGTCCCTAACCCCTGTGCTGTTCAAGGGTTAACTGTATAAATTCCCAATTGAACCTCTTTCAAGCTTATTTGTAATCTAATTTTTTCAACACAGGAAGTGTTAAATTAGTGCATAATATACTCACAAACACAATATGAAAATCAAATGGAAGAAAGTTGAGCATGGGACTTACATAATGGAGGTATGAAAGTTGGCTCCTAAGAACTAAAAAAAGTTACCCCATCCTAAATTATATCACGTTTTAGTCATAATCCTTGACAGTAAATTTCTAACATTTCCTTTAATTTTTTTTCATTCATAACTCAAAGTGTAGTTGACTGGTAAAGTCCAATAAATATCCAGTTGAGGTTGACAATTTCTAATGTAGTTGCAATTGTCTTTAGCTTAGTACCTATTTTTTAAAATTAATTTATTTATTTTGAGAGAGATAGAGCACAAGTGGGGAGAGGCAGGCAGAGAATCCCAAACATGCTCCTTGCTGTCGGTGCAGAGCCCAATGCGGAGCTCAATCTCATAAACCATGAGATCGTGACCTGAGCTGAAACCAAGAGTCAGACACCTAACTAACTAAGCCATCCAGGCACCCCCTACTACCTATTATTTTTTTAACGGCATCAGCACTTTGATCTTTCCATTTGCTCTGCTTTTTGAAAATAAGGGAGAGGGACACTGGGCTCACTGTGTCCTGCTGGTCACTTAGATTCCACCTACACCTGCCTAACTAACCCAGAAAACCACCAGAAGACTAGCAGAACGGAGTCTCCGGAGCCAAGCGCAGATGAGAGGCCCACGGAAGAGGGTAGGAAGGGCGGCAAGGCGGTGCGCGCTGCACGGACTGGCGGGAGGGAGCCGGGGCAGAGGGGCGGCCCGCCGGCCAAGCAGAGCCCCGGGTCTGGCTTGCAAAAGCGGAGGGGCCGGACGGAGTGTGTTCCGACAGCAAGCAGGACTTAGCATCTGGGAGGTCATAAGTTAACAGCTCTGCTCGGAAAGCGGGAAGGCTGGAGGACAAAGGGAGGGAGAGTTGCTGAGCCCCGGGACAGGACGACAGAGCTCAGTTTGGCAGGGAACAAAGGCACTTGCCAGCGCCATCTCCCTCGCCCGTCCCCCAGCCAAAATCCCAAAGGGAACCAGTTCCTGCCAGGGAACTTGCCTGCACCTCGCAAACACCCAAGGCTGTGCTTCTGTGGATCCATCCCTCCAGCACCAGGTCTGACTCCCTCCCAGTGCCGCAGGGCCCCTCCCGAAGCGGATCTCTGAAGGAAAAGCGAGCTGAGCCTGCCCCTCCTGCCCCTGCGCACCTTGCCAATCCACCCCAGCTAATATGCCAGATCCCCAGCACCACAAGCCTGGCAGTGTGCAAGTAGCCCAGATGGGCCATGCCACCCCACAGTGAATCCTGCCCCTAAGAGAGGGGAAGAGAAAATACACACCAGTCTGACTGTGGCCCCAGCGGTGGGCTGGGGGCAGACATCAGGTCTGACTGCGGCCCCACCCACCAACACAAGTTATTCAAGACAGCACAGGGGAAGTGCCCTGCAGTTCCTCACCACTCCAGAGACTATCCAAAATGACGAAATGGAAGAATTCCCCTCAAAAGAATCTCCAGGAAATGACAGCTAACTAACTGATCAAAAACGATTTAAACAATATAACAGAAAGTGAATTTAGAATAATAGTCATAAAATTAATCGCTGGGCTTGAAAACAGTATAAAGGAAAGCAGAGAATCTATTGCTACAGAGATCAAGGGACTAAGGAACAGCCAGGAGGAGCTAAAAAATGCTATTAATGTGCTGCAAAATAAAATGGAGACAACCACGACTCGGATTGAAGAGACAGAGGAGAGAACAGGTGAACTAGAAGATAAAATTATGGAAAAAGAGGAAGCTGAGAAAAAGAGATAAAAAAAATCCAGGAGTATGAGGGGAAAATTAGAGAACTAAGTGATGCACTAAAGAGAAATAATCTACGCATAATTGGTATTCCAGAGGAGGAAGAGAGAGGGAAAGGTGCTGAAGGGGTACTTGAAGAAATAATAGCTGAGAACTTCCCTGAAGTGGGGAAGGAAAAAGGCATTGAAATCCAAGAGGCACAGAGAACTCCCTTCAGACGTAACTTGAATCAATCTTCTGCATGACATATCATAGTGAAACTGGCAAAATACAAGGATAAAGAGAAAATACTGAAAGCAGCAAGGGATAAACGTGCCCTAACATATAAAGGGAGACCTATAAGACTCGTGACTGATCTCTCTACTGAAACTTGGCAGGCCAGAAAGGAATGGCAGGAGATCTTCAATGTGATGAACAGAAAAAAATATGCAGCCGAGAATACTTTATCCAGCAAGTCTGTCATTTAGAATACAAGGAGAGATAAAGGTCTTCCCAAACAAACAAAAACTGAAGGAATTCGTCACCACTAAACCAGCCCTACAAGAGATCCTAAGGGGGATCCTATGAGACAAAGTACCAGAGACATCGCTACAAGCATGAAACATACAGACATCACAATGATGCTAAACCCATATCTTTCTATAATAACACTGAATGTAAATGGACTAAATGAGCCAACCAAAAGACATAGGGATCAGAATGGATAAAAAAACAAGACCCATACATTTGCTGTCTACAAAAGACTCATTTTAGACCTGAGGACACTTTCAGATTGAAAGTGAGGGGATGGAGAACTATTTATCATGCTACTAGAAGTCAAAAGAAAGCTGGAGTAGCCATACTTATATCAGAAAAACTAGACTTTAAATTAAAGGGTGTAGGGGCGCCTGGGTGGCTCAGTCGGTTGAACGGCTGACTTCGGCTCAGGTCATGATCTTGCGGTCGGTGGGTTCGAGCCCCGCGTCGGGCTCTGTGCGGACAGCTCGGAGCCTGGAGCCTGTTTCAGATTCTGTGTCTCCTTCTCTCTCTGACCCTCCCCCATTCATGCTCTGTCTCTCTCTGTCCCAAAAATAAATAAACTTAAAAAAAAAAATTAAAAAAAAAAAATTAAAGGGTGTAACAAGAGACGAAGAAAAGCATTATATAATAATTACAGGGTCTATCCATCAAGAAGACCTAACAATTATAAATGTCTATGCACCGAATACGGGAGCCCCCAAATATATAAAACAATTACTCATAAACATAAGCAACCTTATTGATAAGAATGTGGTAATTGCAGGGGACTTTAACACTCCACTTACAGAAATGGAGAGATCATCTAGACACACGGTCAATAAAGAAACAAGGGCCCTGAATGATACATTGGATCAGATAGACTTGACAGATATATTTAGAACTCTGCATCCCAAAGCAACAGAATATACTTTCTTCTCGAGTGCACATGGAACATTCTCCAAGATAGATCACATACTGGGTCACAAAACAGCCCTTCATAAGTATACAAGAATTGAGATTATACCATGCATACTTTCGGACCACAATGCTATGAAGCTTGAAATCAACCACAGGAAAAAGTCTGGAAACCTCCAAAAGCATGGAGGTTAAAGAATACCCTACTAAAGAATGAATGGGTCAACCAGGCAATTAGAGAAGAAATTTAAAAATATATGGAAACAAACGAAAATGAAAATACAACAATCGAAACGCTTTGGGATACAGCGAAGGCAGTCCTGAGAGGAAAATACATTGCAATCCAGGCCTATCTCAAGAAACAAGAAAAATCCTAAATACAAAATCTAACAGCACACCTAAAGGAAATAGAAGCAGAGCAGCAAAGACACCCCAAACCCAGCAGAAGAAGAGAAATAAAGATCAGAGCAGAAATAAACAATATAGAATCTAAAACAACTGTAGAGCAGATCAATGAAACCAAGAGTTGGTTTTTTGAAAAAATAAACAAAATTGACAAACCTCTAGCCAGGCTTCTCTAAAAGAAAAGGGAGATGACCCAAATAGATAAAATCATGAATGAAAATGGAATGATTACAACCAATCCCTCAGAAATACAAGCAATTGTCAGGGAATACTATGAAAAATTATATGCCACCAAACTGGACAACCTGGAAGAAATGGACAAATTCCTAAACACCCACACGCTTCCAAAACTCAAACAGGAGGAAACAGAAAGCTTGAACAGACCCATAACCAGTGAAGAAATTGAATCAGTTATCAAAAATCTCACAACAAATGAGAGTCCAGGACCAGATGGCTTCCCTGGGGAATTCTACCAGACATTTAAAGCAGAGATAATACCTATCCTTCTCAAGCTATTCCAAAAAATAGAAAGGGAAGGAAAACTTCCAGACTCATTCTATGAAGCCAGTATTACTTTGATTCCTAAACCAGACAGAGACCCAGTAAAAAAAGAGAACTACAGGCCAATATCCCTGATGAATATGGATGCAAAAATTCTCAATAAGATACTAGCAAATCGAATTCAACAGCTTATAAAAATAATTATTCACCATGATCAAGTGGGATTCATTCCTCGGATGAAGGGCTGGTTCAACATTCGCAAATCAACCAATATGATACATCACATTAATAAAAGAAAAGAACCATGTGATCCTGTCAATTGATGCAGAAAAAGCATTTGACAAAATTCAGCATCCTTTCTTAAGAAAAACCCTCGAGAAAGTCAGGATAGAAGGAACATACTTAAACATCATAAAAGCCATTTATGAAAAGCCCACAGCTAATATCATCCTCAATGGGGAAAAACTGAGAGCTTTTGCCCTGAGATCAGGAACACGACAGGGATGTCCACTCTCACTGCTGTTGTTTAACATAGTGTTGGAAGTGCTAGGATCAGCAATCAGACAACAAACGGAAATCAAAGGCATCAAAATTGGCAAAGATGAAGTCAAGCTTTCACTTTTTGCAGATGACATGATATTATACATGGAAAATCCGATAGACTCCACTAAAAGTCTGCTAGAACTGATACATGAATTCAGCAACGTTGCAGGATACAAAATCAATGTACAGAAATCAGTTGCATTCTTATACACTAATAATGAAGCAACAGTAAGACAAATAAAGAAACTGATCCCATTCACAATTGCACCAAGAAGCACAAAATACCTAGGAATAAATCTAACCAAAGATGTACAAGATCTGTATGCTGAAAACTATCGAAAGCTTATGAAGGAAATTGAAGAAGATATAAAGAAATGGAAAAACATTCTGTGCTCATGGATTGGAAGAATAAATATTGTTAAAATGTCAATACTACCCAAAGCTATCTACACATTCAATGCAATCCCAATCAAAATTGCACCAGCATTCTTCTCGAAGCTAGAACAAGCAATCCTAAAATTCATATGGAACCACAAAAGGCCCGAAATAGCCAAAGTAATTTTGAAGAAGAAGAAGACCAAAGCAGGAGGCATCACAATCCCAGACTTTAGCCTCTACTACAAAGCTGTCATCATCAAGACAGCATGGTATTGGCACAAAAACAGACACATAGACCAATGGAATAGAATAGAAACCCCAGAACTAGACCCACAAACGTATGGCCAGCTAATCTTTGACAAAGCAGGAAAGAACATCCAATGGAAAAAAGACACTCTCTTTAACAAATGGTGCTGGGAGAACTGGACAGCAACATGCAGAAGGTTGAAACTAGACCACTTTCTTACACCATTCACAAAAATAAACTCAAAATGGATAAAGGACCTGAATGTGAGACAGGAAACCATCAAAACCCTAGAGGAGAAAGCAGGAAAAGACCTCTCTGACCTCAGCTGCAGCAATTTCTTACTTGACACATCCCCAAAGGCAAGGGAATTAAAAGCAAAAATGAACTATTGGGACCTCATGAAGATAAAAAGCTTCTGCACAGCAAAGGAAACAATCAACAAAACTAAAAGGCAACCAATAGAATGGGAAAAGATATTTGCAAATGACATATCGGACAAAGGGCTAGTATCCAAAATCTATAAAGGGCTCACCAAACTCCACACCCAAAAAACAAATAATCCAGTGAAGAAATGGGCAGAAAACATGAATAGACACTTCTCTAAAGAAGACATCCAGATAGCCAACAGGCACATGAAAAGATGCTCAACATCGCTCCTCATCAGAGAAATACAAATCAAAACCACACTCAGATATCACCTCACGCCAATCAGAGTGGCCAAAATGAACAAATCAGGAGACTATAGATGCTGGAGAGGATGTGGAGAAACGGAACCCTTTTGCACTGTTGGTGGCAATGCAAACTGGTGCAGCCGCTCTGGAAAACAGTGTGGAGGTTCCTCAAAAAATTAAAAATAGACCTACCCTATGACCCAGCAGTAGCACTGTTAGGAATTTATCCAAAGGATACAGGAGTGCTGACTCACAGAGGCACTGTACCCCAATGTTTATAGCAGCACTCTCAACAATAGCCAAATTGTGGAAAGAGCCTAAATGTCCATCAACTGATGAATGGATAAAGAAATTGTGGTTTATATACACAATGGAGTACTACGTGGCAATGAGAAAGAATGAAATATGGCTGTTTGTAGCAAAGTGGATGGAACTGGAGAGTGTTATGCTAAGTGAAATAAGCCATACAGAGAAAGACAGATACCACATGTTTTCACTCTTATGTGGATCCTGACAAACTTACCAAATTTCTCATGGGGGAGGGGAAGGGGAAAAAAAAGGAAAAAAAAAAAAAAAGAGAGAGGGAGGGAGCCAAAACATAAGAGACTCTTAAAAACTGAAAAAAACTGAGGGTTGATGGGGGGTGGGAGGGAGGGGAGGGGGATGATGGGCATTGAAGAGGGCATCTTTTGGGATGAGCACTGGGTATTGTATGGAAACCAATTTGACAATAAATTTCATATATTAAAAAAAAAAAGAAAATAAGGGAGAAATGCAATAAACTATTCACTAATTGCACAACTGCCTTTTTACAAAGATGTCTGAGTGCTGAAACCACAGTGCTGCCACAAGATAGGTCCTAGTGTTCATCTGTTAACTAGTACTTTTTAAAAACCTAAAACTAATCAACAGAGATGACTGAGCAGAAAGTATAGACATTATAAAACGCAAATTGAGGGACATTCGTTAACATAACTGGTCTAGGGGCACCTGTGTGGCTCAGTCAGTTAAGCCTCCAACTTCCACCCAGGTCACGATCTCATAGTTCATGAGTTTGAGTCCTGGATCAGTCTCTGCAGTAAGGAGCTTGCCTGGAATTCTCTTTCCCTGTCTCTCTGCCTCTCCCCCACATTCTGTCTCTCAAAATAAATAAATAAACTTTTTAAGAAATGTATTAAAAATAAATAAAACTAAATAACTGGCCTATTATCTTTAAAAGTGCCAAGATCATGAAAGTTAAGAGTGAAGAAATGTTCCAGATTAAAGGAGACTAAAGAGACGTGACAACCAAATTGAACCTGTGATTCAACTCTACTGGCACAATTGGTAGAACAGGAATGGTGCTGTAGAATTAAATGTATCAATGTTAATTTCTTAAGGATGTATTATGGTTATGTAGGAGAATGCCTTTGTTTATAGGAATGACATACAAAAACAGTCTGAAGAGCTGAAATATATATTGGTAACTTACTCTGAAATGATTTAGAGGAAAAAAACTTGTACCATACTTGCAACTTTTCTGTAAGTAGGAGATTGTTTCAAAATTCTTAATCAACTTCCCTTTTTGTAAAACACTTGTTTAAAAATGTGTTCCTCGAGGCGCTTGGGTTGCTCAGTCGGTTAAGCGTCCAATTCTTAATTTCAGCTCAGTTCATGACCTCACAGTTCATGACTTCAAGTCCAGCATCAGGGACCACACTGGCAGTGCAGAGCCTGCTTGGGATTCTCTCTCTCCCTCTCTCTCTGCCCTTCCCTTGCTTGCATTTTCTCTCTCTCTCTCTCAAAATAAAAAATAATAAATAAAAAAATAATATTAAAAATTTTTAATAAAATAAAAAAAGAAAAAGTGTTCCTCAAAACCTTGGGTTTCCCTAGTGACATCAAGGGCTGAGTTAAGCAGGGAGGGCCTTAAGTTACTGAGTGTTTTAATAAGCTTGAGAAACAGCTGGATACTAATTACAAAATGTTTTTTAAGTCTAGACTGCTAGATCACATCCACCGTCTGTAACTGCATAGGGTGTGGCCTGAACAAATTACTTAATTTTTCTAAGTTTTAGTTTCTTCATCTGTAAAATAAGAAAAGTGATAGTGCCTACAATTACAAAGATATTTGGAGGACCACTTAAAAATGATATATATCAACAACTATTTAACGCCTGATAGATTTCACAGATTTTTTTTTAATTATTTGTTCAATATGCTAGCCTTCCATATAAAATTGTATTTGTAAAAAAAAAAAGCCTGCTATTCTAATATAATACAATTAAATTAGGACATTCATTATATCAGTTTTAAGTGATAAACTTTTTTGTCATGAAAAAAATTTGCTCTAGGCTATACAGTATAATGGTTAAAAGCACAAGTTCTCAGGTCAGAGCACTTGCCTTCAGTTGCAATTCTGCCACTCATTTGCTGTGTGATCTTGGCAAGTTAATTTATCTAAGAATAAAAATAGCTGTAGAGCAATAACACTACTAAGAATTTATCCAAAGGATCCAGGAGTGCTGATTCATAGGTTCACATGCACCCCAATGTTTATAGCAGCGCTATCAACAATAGCCAAATTATGGTAAGAGCCCAAATATCCATTAACTGATGAATGGATAAAGAAGATGTGGTACATATATATAATAGAATACTACTCGGCAATGAAAATGAATGAAATCTTGCCATTTGCAACAATATGGATGGAACTGAAGAGTATCATGCTAAGTGAAATAAGTCAGAGAAAGACAGATATCACGTTTTCACTCATATGTGTAATTTGAGAAACTTAACAGAAGACCAGGGGGGAAGGGAAGGGAAAAAAAAAAATAGTTACAAACAAAGAGGGAGGCAAACCATAAGAGACTCTTAAATACAGAGAACAAATTGAGGGTTGGTGGCGGGGGGAGGGGTAATGGGTGATGGGCATTGAGGAGGGCACTTGTTAGGATGAGCACTGGGTGTTGTATGTAAGTGATGAATCATGGGAACCTACTCCTGAAGCCAAGAGCACACTGTATACAGTGCATGTTAGCTAACTTGACAGTAAATTATATTTAAAAAAAGAAAAAAATTGCTGTAGAGGTTAAATGAAATGAATGCATAAGGCTTTTTAGCAAAGTATCTGATATTTTTAGTCTTTAAAAAAATATTAGGTGCTGTTTTTATTTCTGGCATGTACATATTTAATACACAAGGGCAATAGTTGGTATACTACACCCCAGTGGGTGAACTCTGCCCGCCTCCTACTTTTGTAAGATCAAGTTTATTAGAAAAGCTAAACTCAGCCAGTATGTATTACCTGTGGCTGTTTTCATGCTATAATGGCCTGAGTAGTTGCAACACAGACCTGATAGCCCACAAGGCCTAAAATACTTATTATCTGGATTTTTCATAAGAAATTTGCTAATCTAGGGGCGCCTGGGTGGCTCAGTCGGTTGGGCGGCCGACTTCGGCTCAGGTCATGATCTCACGGTCAGTGAGTTCAAGCCCCGCATCAGGCTCTGTGCTGACAGCTCAGAGCCTGGAGCCTGTTTCAGATTCTGTGTCTCCCTCTCTCTGGCCCTCTTCCATTCATGCTCTGTCTCTCTCTGTCTCAAAAATAAATAAATGTTAAAAAAAATTAAAAAAAAAAAAAAAAGAAATTTGCTAATCTATACCCTCGGTGAGAAAAACACACTAAAAATACAATACCATAAAATGTTAAAACAGATGATACAAGTGGAGAAAGATAACCAAGTTACTGGTTTCCATGTGTCTCAATAAATTCAAAGCAACTGAAAAACATATGGTTATTTTCCTTTCCCCAAAAAAGTAAGCATTTCAAAACTGAAAATGTCCTTCGAGGTTCTAAATTAAAACATTTGTTTTTCCAAATGGAAATACAAATCTGAGAATGAAATGAATAGTCTATACCTAAACAACTTACTATTATCACTCCAGGTGTATTCACTGTGATGCATTAAGGCATTGCATTAGGTCATAAGCAAAGCATATTTTTCCGAAATAAATCAGACATGAAAAGTATATTTACGAAATCTCCATGTAAAAGGACCTGTGTAAAGTACCATAAAGAATTCACAAAAGACAAGACAGGGTAAACTTAAAACACAATCTAAGCAGAAAAATAATCTCAAGGCGTATAAGAACCAGTTAAGTGCATTTCACCATAATTTCTATATTTCTTTAATTTTTTTGTAAATAAAATAGATTACTTTGTCCACTTAACCTACACAAACAGAAAAATCCAAAAATGTATTACCTGAATTGGATGTTTACTAAATGAGGCTGGGAGCCATCTGATTGCCAGTAAGTTTCAAGATTGTCATCTCGTAACTGATCCACTCCAAATCCTAAAACACAAGTGACAGTAAGTTCTCATGAAAAAGAAAGAGCTATATATTCGAAATATAAAATTACCATACACATTTGTCCAGAAAGTTTGATAAAGAGGATGGTCAATACTCTAAACTTTAAATTAGAATTCTTCCATCTTCTTAAGAAGATCTCAACTCTTAGAATATCATTTGCACACACAAAATGTTACATTAGGGCCAACTGTTCTTGGTTGTTGGCTTTAATTTTTAAAGAATATCTCCTAAATAAACTCTAAATACAGCATGTCTTCAAATCCAGTTTTTTATACTTTCTACAAGGTGGTAATAAGACTGATCCTCATGTCCTACAAAATCAGGTTTTATTAAGTTCAAGATGCCATACATCTTTCTTGTGACAAGAAAAAGGACACCTTAGAAATATTTTCAAAAATCACATACATTTTGAAGCCAAGTGTTTCTGATCAACATTCTGATTAGTCAAAAATTAAATTTGCCGAGAATTGCATATCTAGCTATTCTAGATAACTGAAGTAAAAATAACCTGTATTGCTTTTTGATTAAAATCATAATAATGCATACTAATTACAGAAATAATTTAATGGTAAGGTGTGGATGTTTCAAAAATATTTAAGAGAAATTGATTTAATTTACATTTTAATTTTTTGAGTAAGTAGTATAATTCATTATAGATCAAATTCAAAAGGTACAAAAAACAACATGGTGGAAAGTCTCTATCTCCCCCACCCCCACCATCCAGTTTCCCTCCTCAAATATAATCAATGTTATCAATTTTTTACATACTTTTTCACACATACTATACACATATATAAGCAAATGCATAATTCTTTTTTCCCCGCTACACAAATAATGGCATATGATAAATAGCTCTACACTTTGCTTTTCTTTTTCACTTAAATTATCTGAAAGATTCTTCCATATCAATAATAATAATTAATAATAATAACAACAGCAGCAGCAAATACCGATATCACATTCACTATGTGCCAGGTACATTCTAAGCATTTTATATGATTATATCATGTAATGTTTATTTAACTCATATAGTAACTCAGTTAACCTAAGCAGCTCCCACATTTTTTAAAGGTTATACAATATCTCACTGTCTGGAAGTGTAATAATTATTTAACCAAACCCCTATAGGGTACTTAGACTGTTTCCAATGTTTTCCTATTACAAACAACACTGCAGTAAACATCTACCTATCTAAAATCTTCAAATGCATATCAGTATTTCTGGAGGATAGACTTCTAGGAATAGAACCCTGGGTCATTTGAATTTTTAATTTGATAAATATTGCCAATTTCTCCTCCAAAATGCATCCTCACCAATAATGTACAAGAACATATTCCTTCATGTAACCAGTAAAACTTGTGATATTCTGAAATCTTTATACTAGATTTTGAAGACTTAGTATAAAAACATTAAATATCTCTATTTAATAATTTATTATATATTGATTATATATTGAAATAATTTTGGATATATGGAGATGAAATAAATTATGAAAATTGTATCTTTTTAAATTTTAATAGGGGTACTGGATAGTTTTAAATTACATACGTGGTTTGCTAGATTTCTCTTGGATAGCACTTCTCTGTACTCATGCTAAAATGAAATCATTCTTTTAAGTATTTGCTAACCTGATAGGTAAAAACTTATTATTTCAAACTTTCATTGATCATTTATATTTCTTCTTATAGAAAACACCTATTCATAACCTCCTATATTTTCATTGCACTTAGGTCCCTTTATTGATTTATAACTCTTTTACTATTATGGATATTAACCCTATGTCTGTTCAATGTGATCCAAATATGCTCTCCGCAGTCTGAGATTTATATCTTAAATCTTCATACGCTGCATTTACAGTATATACTAGTGAAAAAGAAAGGTTCTTCCAGGGGCGCCTGGGTGGCTTGGTCTGTTAAGCGTCCGACTTCGGCTCAGGTCATGATCTCACAGTCCGTGAGTTTGAGCCCTGCGTCGGGCTCTGTGCTGATGGCTCAGAGCCTGGAGCCTGTTTCAGATTCTGTGTCTCCTTCTCTCTCTGCCCCTCCCCTGTTCATGCTCTGTCTCTCTCTGTCTCAAAAATAAATAAACGTTAAAAAAAATTTTTTTTTTTTAAATAAAAAAAGGTTCTTCCAGAGAAAATAATTTTTGCATTAAATTCTGAAGTACTAGTAAGAGTTAACTAGGTAAACAGGTAGAAGGGCAAGGTTAAAAACCATTCAATAAAGAGAAAAACACATAATGGCACAGAAAAGGAAAAGTGGAATCTATAGGAAGCAAAGGTAGCTTTTGGTAGCTAAGGCTACACATTGGGTTGCATCAGGAAATGAACCAGAGACATATGAAAGGAGTCAGATCATACAGACTCTTATGTACTAAGATATGAAGTATAAATTATCTTGAAAAATATGCCAACCTACATAAGAATTTTTAATAGGTAAGTTATATGATCAGGAAATAATCAGATCAGAATCTTCAGATAGATTCTTCATTGCCAGGGAGGGAGAAACCCATCCTAAGTAATCAAAACTCCAAGTGATGATGGTCTGAATTCAGACAGTGACCAAGATAAATGTTAATAGCTTCCTATTGCACCAAAGAAAATCTTAAAATATAAAAACTAGGTTCTCCATTACTCACTCTGTAACTCTTAGATCTGTGCTGTGCAATATGGTGGCGACTAGCTGCATGAGACTATTGAAGAAATATGGCTAGTTCAACTTGAGATTTGCTATAAGTGCAAAATATACATTGGTTGAAGACTAGTATGAAATGCAAACCATCTCACTAATAATAAGTCTAGTTATCTTGAACTAAAAACATATTATTACATTGGGGTGCCTGGGTGGCTCAGTCAGTTAAGCATCCAACTTCGGCTCAGGTCACGATCTTGCAGTTTGTGGGTTTGAGCCCCGCATTGGACTCTGTGCTGATGGCTCGAAGCCTGCAGCCTGCTTCAGGTTCTGTATCTCCCTCTCTCTCTGCCCCTCCCCCACTTGTGCTCTGTCTCTCTCTCTCTCTCTCAAAAATGAATAAACATTAAAAATTAAAAAAAAAAACAAAAACCATATTATTACAATTAGTTGCACCCATTTCTTTATCCTTTTTAATGTAGGTACTAGAAAAATTTAAGTTACATATGCAACTTGCATTATATGTCTTTTGGACCATGCTGCCTTAGACCATGCTTCTGTTCTTTCTTTATATGTTATTTCTAAGCCTAATTCAGAATATTCAGTTCTGCAAATTATAAGATAAAAAGTTCTTTCGGTACTAACATAAAGAGTTCTTAAGTTCTAAATCCCTTTTTCTTCTTGTCAGTTTATGAGTTCCCTAAAAGAGGATAACTCAATTACAGGACTCTTCCTTAAGAGCTCTACCGTTAAATGTTCTATTGATTAAAAGACCTTTTGTCACATAATTTATTTTAGCTATTTGGTTTAGCATATTTATTTAGCAGTTTTTCTTTCTCTTTCATTTCACAATTTTACAAGTGTGTGCTCAAAGAATTTCACAAAATGGTGTTTTTTCTTAACAAGTAAAATAAACATTAAACAAAAAACCTGAATAACTTATCCAGAATAAGAGGATGTCCTGTAACTCAAGACTAGTCATTGTAAGTGTCTTTCTAACTGATATTGCTTATGAAACTCTAACAGTATAACTAAGTAGGTACACTCTCATCAAGAATTAATCAGTCTAAATCTTTACCTCTGGAATACTAAGTATGATTATCAGCTTCTAGTTCTTCAAAATATGTCTCACAAACAGAACCTCTTACAAGCATCTGTTTATGTGCCAGTGCCATAGCTCATAGAGTAAGCTTCTTTTCCAAAGCTTCCCATTCAGCGTTGTATCTGGATTCTTTTAGTCCAAACAAAAGAACCAAAAGACAGACCTGTGATAACTGCTTTGATAGGTATCATGATAATGCACTCAAACAATATTATCCAGAAAAAAACTTTCATATGATGTAGTGATTCATAAGTCGGTGGTTCACAGTATGGTCCCTGGACCAGCAGCATCACTGCTATCTGGGAACTTATTAGGAAATCTAAACCTACTGCATCAGAAACTTTCAGCATTAACCTGTTTAAGAGTCGGTATTTTAATAAATCCTGTAAGTGATTACTATGCATGCTAAAATTTTAGAACTTTTATGGCAAGTCTACTCAACTTGGGCACTACTGATACTGTGCACTGGATAATTCTTTCAGGAGCAGGGGCTATCCTGTGCATTATAAAATATTTAGCAGCATCTCTGGCCTCTACTATTTGTCAGTCACAATCTTCCCCTCCAAACCAGCAGTTGTATCAATCAAAAACATCTGCAGATATTACCAAATGTATCCCTAGGGGGTAAAATCATCCCCAGGTGAGAACCACTGCTCTAAGGAAAAGAAAACTAGCATTCACCTGTGGTTACTGTTATTGTTTAGTAAATATCTACTCTTCTCTACCCATCCTCCAGGAGAACAAAATGATTCTACACTCTAGTCATAGTGGAGCTTAATTATGACTTGTTTTGGTCAACACAATGTAAATGAATGTGACACAAGCAGAGGTTTTAAATGTGCTGGCAAGGTCTAACTTGGCACCCTTCTAAACGTTGGCACCCCACTAAGACATTGTGCCTGAACACATGGAGCAGGCCTAGACCCAAGTCACAGCCTACAGCCAAGCCATAGCCAAGCAAAAAATAAATTTTGTTATAATATGCCACTGAGAGATTAGGCTTGTTTGTCACAGACCATTAGTGCAGCAATAGCTGACTAACACAACATCAATAGATGAGATACATTTGAGTAGCCCAGTTTAGATTGCCTCTAGGAGTAAAACAGCCATTTTCACCTCAAGCATATCTTTTAACACAAATCCTTCCACGTTTGCCAGGGTGCTATTATAACTGGGGCATATGTGTTGACTCCGAAGACACAAAGATAGATAACACGTGGTCTCTGTGGAATTCATTTATCTAATGCACTATCTATGCTGTGACTATTTACATCTAAATTAATTAAAAATAAATAAAATTTAAAATGATTTTTCAATAACACTAGTCACATTTAAAGTATTCAACAGAGAGGTGCCTGAGTGGCTCAGTCAGTTGAGTGTCCGACTCTTGATGTGGCTTAGGCCGTGATCCCAAGGTTGTGGGATCGAGCCCCACATCAGTCTCCGTGTTGAGCATGGAGCCTGCATGAGATAACTATCTCTCTCTCTCTCTCTCTCTCTCTCTCTCTCTCTTTCTCTCTCTACCCCTCTCCCCTGCTCATGCTCCCACTCGCTCTCTCCCTCTCTCTCAAATAGAATAATAAATAAAAAATAAAGTACTCGATAGCTACACATAACTAGCAGCTACCTCCCTGTACAGCCCAATATGTTCCACTGGCCAGCACTGAGGAACTGAAGCAGATAAATTACAATATAAAGAGTTAAGTGCTATAATAAAGAGAAGAAAAAAAAAACACAAAAAGGGGTGGCTAAACAACATGCTACTAAACCACCAATAGGTCAACAAAGAAATCAAAAAGGAAATTTAAAAATACCAGGAGACAAAGGAAAATGGAAGTGCAACAGTTCAAATATTTGGGACGCAGCAAAACCAATTCTAAAAGGGAAGTTTACGGAGATAAAGGCCTGCCTCAAGAAACAAGAAAAGTCTCAAATAAACAATCTAACCTTACACTTAAAGGAGCTAAAAAAGAACAAAAAATAAAGCCCAAAGTTAGTAGAAGGAGAGAAATAATAAAGAGCAGAGCAGAAATAAATGAAATAGACTAAAAACACAATAGAAAAGATCAATAAAACCAAGAGCTAGTTCTCTAAAAAGATAAGCAAAATTGACAACCCTTCAGACTCATCAAAAAGGAAAAAGAGAGAAAGAGAGGGAAAGGGCTCAAATAAATAAAACCAGAAATGAAAGATGTAACAATGGACATCACAGAAATACAAAGGATTGTAAGAAACTACTATGAAAAATTATATGCCAACAAATTGGACAACCTAGAAGAAATGGATAAAATTTCTAAAAACATATTCTTCTAAGACTAAATCAGGAAGAAATAGAAAATCTGAACAGACTAGTTACTCATAATGAAATTCAAATGGTAATCAAAAAACTCCCAACAAATGAAAGTCCAGGACCAGATGGCTTCACAGACAAGTACCACCTTTTAAAGAAGAGTTAATACCTATTCTCCTCAAACTATTCCAAAATATAGAAGAGGAAAGAAAACTTCCAAATCCATTCTACAAAGCCAGCATTACCCCAAAATCAGACAAAGATACTGCCAAAAAAGAAAAAAAAAATTATAGGCCAATATCCCTGATGAATATAGATGCAAAAATTCTCAACAAAATACTAGCAAATGAAATTCAACAATATATTAAAAGAATCATTGACCACAATCAACTGAGATTTATTCTAGGGATGCAAGGATTATTTAATATCCACAAATCAATCAACATGATATACCACATTTTAAAAATGAAGGAATAGGGGATCCTCAGTGGCTTAGTTGGTTGAGTGTCTGACTTCAGTTCAGGTCATGATTTCCTAGTCCGTGAGTTTGAGCCCCGTGTCAGGCTCTGTGCTGCCAGCTTGGAGCCTGGAGTCTGCTTTGGATTCTGTGAGTCCCTCTCTCTGCCCCTCTCCTTCACTCATATTCGGTCTCTGTCTCTCAAAAATAAATAAACGTTAAAAAAACTAAAAAAAAAAAAAAAAAAAAAAAAAAAACTGAAAAAAAAAGGATAAAAAAAAATATGATCATCTCAATAGATGCATAAAAAGCATTTAACAAAGTACAACATCCATTCATGATAAAAACTCCCAACAGAGTGGGTTTAAAGGGAACACACTTCAACACAATAAAAGCTATATATGAAAAATCCATGGCTTACATCATACTCAATGGTGAAAAACAACTTTTCCTCTAAGATCAGGAACAAGACAAAGATATCCACACTCACTTTTATTCAACAAAATACTGGAAGTCCTAGCCACAGCAACCAAATAAGAAAAAAAGAAATAAAAGGCACCCAAATTGGTGAGGAAGAAGTAAAACTGCCACTATTTGCAAATGACAAGATGCTGTACGTAGAAAATCTTAAAGACGGCCAAAAACTATTAGAACTAATAATGGAGTCAATAAAGTTGCAATACACAAAATTAGTAAACAGAAATTTGTTGCATTACTGTACACTAATCAAAAAGTAGCAGAAAGAGAAATTAAGAAAACCATCTAATTTGCAATTACATCAAAAAGAATAAAATATCTAGAAGTAAATTTAACCAAAGAGGGAAAGACCTGTACTCTGAAAACTATAAGACATTGATGAAAGAAACTGAAAACGATACAAATGGAAAGATATACCATGTTCACAGACAGAAAAAATTGATATTGTTAAAATAGCCATACCTCCCAAAGCAGTCTACACATTCAGTGCAATTCCTATCAAAATACTAATAGTATTTTTCATTGAACTAGAACAAATAATCCTAAAATTTGTATAAAATCACAAAAAGGCCCTGAATAGCCAAAGCAATCTTGAGAAAAAACAAAGCTGGATGT
The DNA here is from genome assembly GCF_024362965.1 of Panthera pardus. Classification (NCBI taxonomy): domain Eukaryota; kingdom Metazoa; phylum Chordata; class Mammalia; order Carnivora; family Felidae; genus Panthera; species Panthera pardus. Next base: position 81,935,789 of record NW_026526688.1, on the reverse strand, counting down.
ATCTCAATCCCAGATTTCAAGCTATACTACAAAGCTATAATAATCAAAACAGTATGGTACTGGCACAGAAATAGACACATAGATCAATGGAACAGGACAGAGAGCCTAGAAATAAATCCACATTCATATGGTTAACTAAACTGTGACAAAGGAGGCAAGAATATACAGTGGGGAAAAGACAATCTCTTCAATGCAGGGTATTCGGAAAACTGGACAGCTACATGAATAAGAATAAATCTGGACCACTTTCTTACACCATACTCAAAAATAAACTCAAAATGGATTAAAGACTTAAATATAAGACCTAGAACCATGAATCTCCTGAAAGAAAACATAGGCAGTGATCTCTCAGACATCAAGCCTCAGCAACACTTTTCTAGATATACCTGTTCAGGCAAGGGAAACAAAACAAAAAATAAAATATTAGGACTACATCAAAATAAAAAGCTTTTTGCACAGCAAAGGAAACCATCAACAAAACAAAAAGGCAATCTACTGAATGGGAGAAATTATTTGTAAATGATATAGCCAATAAGAAGTTAATATCCAAAATATATAGAGAACTCACACAACTCAACACCCCCCAAAACAATCTGACTAAAAAGTGGGCAGAGGGCCTGAATAGACATTTTTCCAAAGAACATTACAAAAGTTCCTCAATAAATTAAAAATAGAAATACCATATGATCCAGCTATTCCATTACTGGGTATTTACCCAAAGAAAATTAAAACACTAATTTGAAATGATGTATGTACCCCTGTGTTTATTGCACCATTACTTACAACAAAATATGGAAAGAACCTAAGTGTCCATCAATAGATGAATGAACAAGTTGTGCTATATAAGTACAATGAGTTACTTAGCCATAAAAAAAAGAATTAGATTTTGCCATTCACGACCACACAGATAGACCTGGAGGGTATTATGCTAAGTGAAATGAGACAGAGAAAGACAAATACCATATGACTTCACCTATGAATCTAAAAACAAAATAAGTGAACAATCAAACAAACAAACAAACAGAAACAGACTCATAAAAACAGAACAAACTGGTGGTTGCCAGAAGGAGGGAAGGGACTGCTAAGGGGTGGGCAAAATAGGTGGAGGGGATTAAGATATACAAATATCTAGTCATAAAATAAACCATGGGGATTAAAGTAAAGCATAGGGAATATAGTCAATAATATTGTAATAATGTTGTAATAATGTTGTATGGTGACAGATGGTAACTACACTTATTGTGATAAGCATCGTGTAATGTACAGAACTATCTAATCACTATGGTGTATACCTGAAATTAATATAACATTGTGTGTCAACTATACTTCGATTTAAGAAAAAAAAAAAGAGATGAATTAACTAATTTCTTTATATACTGTCTTCTCTTGGCTTCTATCCATTATCTCCCACTCTCCTAGTTTTCCAACTAGTTCAACGACCACTTCTCCTTTATTGCCCTTTGTGCATTCTTATTCCTGCTATTCTGCCAGGCCTCAACATCTTGAAGAGCCCTGAGGCTTTACTCTTTTTTCTAAATACAGTCTCTCCTTAGGTGAGTCAATCCAGTCAACAGGCTTAGAATATCATCAGTATATTGATAACCCTCAAAATTTGTATCTCCAATCTAAACCTTTCCCCAAGAGCTCCAAGCTTCTGTAGTCAATTGCCTAATAAACACCTCACTAGAATGCTGATCTAAAAACTAATGTATTTGACTCATAACTTTGTTTTGACCAAAAAAAAAGTATTTATTTCCCCACACACACTATCAACTTAGGAAATACTGAATTATTCTGCCAGACACCTAAGAGTCACTCTTGAATCTTTCCTTTCCCTTAGTAAGTCATAATTTTCCCCACCTCTAAAAATACATCCCAAGCCATCATTTCTCTCCATTTTCAACCATCAACCTAGTCAAAAACATCATCATCTGGCATAAATTACTATACTAGCCTTTCTTTCCCTGGTCTTCACCATTACTCTACCACCAACCATTATTTTTCAGTGGCCATGGTGATTTTATTTTTTTAAACTCTGTATCGGATCATCTCACTTTCCTGCTTTACATCTCCAGTGGTATCTCTTTGTATTTCAAATCTAAATTGTACTTCAAATCCAAATTCTACCAGAAATTCATAATCTGACCATGTCTAATTATGTCTCCAACCTCATGCCCTCCTTACCCACTATCCACTAGTCACACTAGACTTCTTTCTGAACCTCAAACGTGCCAAACCATTTAGCTTAGAGCCTCTGAATTACCTGTTTCCTGTGTCAGAGAGATTCTTGTCTGAAATCTTTGCACAATGGATTCTTCCTAACATTTATATCTCAGCACAAATTTCATTTTCCAAGAAAGGCCTTTCTTGATCTATTTCTTATACTGCTGTTTTATTCTCACCAATGCACATACTGCTATTCAATGAGAAATTCACTCAATGATCACAATTGTCAGTTATAGCGTGAACTTAAAAAGATTTAAATTTAGTAACTTTTTTAAAGAAAAACAGAACTTACACCATTGAATTATGCCTCTAAAATTAATTAATAAAAGCAATGCCTTGGTAAAAGATATAAATCAAGTGGAAAATATATCCTGGAAGATGTTCACAAAATACAGCCTCACTAAATCCTTATTTTTGTTGGCTTGTAAAGTATCAAATATAGAGTCAAACATAGAGGATGTACCTATTTTTCCCCTTAATTTTGTTTCCCAACCTGGTATGAATTTAGTGCTTACGGAATTAAATGATTAAGTTACTCTAATAAGACTCTCTTATGATGCTAGCGGCCACACAAATCTGACCTTTAGTTTTTCCAGTCTCTTGGGCAGAGACTGACAATTGTGCTGAATTGTGGAATTGTTTTGTGATGTGTCTTCAATTAAGCTGAATCTACTAAATACATTCCAATTTTAATCTGAGTGAAATATTGAACTAGTATTTCCAGAGACAGAAAAATAACTTTTCAAAGCTCTATACTACTACCACACTATAGCAGGCAAGTAAATTTGTACCTCCAACAAACTGTTATTAACATTTTGAAAGTTTATTAAAATTCTTCCATATGTCACCTCTCACCTGAATTCTTACACGTCTTTTAAACGACTTCTTTGCCACTAACCTTGCTTCACTTCAATACATCCTCTACACTTCTCAAATATGAACAAATACTGTTTTACTCTGCTACTTAAAGTTTTTCAATGGCTGTATACAGTAAAGTGTCAACTGTTTAACAATGATCAGGCCTCTACCTAACTAGCTTTGCCTATGCCACTTCCCTCTGTTCTAGTTTTACCTAAAATTTTTGAATGAGCTTTGTTTTGTCTCAGCTGTACACCTGTGTGCATACTGTTTCTCTTGCCTTTATGTCCTTATTCGGTGAAACCCTATTCTTGCTCCATCATGTAAGATAAGCATCTCCATGAAGCCTTCCCTGATCTGTTAGGCAGAATCAATCACTTCCATTCTCAGCCACTACTACACTGAGCCCATGCTTAGTAGAAAGCAATACGATACCACAGAACCTGACTGCCTTGAATCGCAGGATTCCCACTAATCCCATGATCACTATCAAATTACTTAATCTTTCTGTACTATCGTTTCCTCATTTGGAAAATGATAAAAATAACAGCAGATACTGCATATACACATAAAGTACTTAAAACATTTAGTAAATGCTAAATAAAAGTTATAAATTATTACACTGTAAAATAATGCCTAGTTTAAAGCTATAATTCCTCCATTAGACTGTAAACTCCAGGATGTAAAGCCAGGATTCTATGCTTTTATCTTTTACTCTCTAACAGTGTTATAGATTTCAGCAATTGTCTGCTGCCTAAAAATGAAAAATACCTGACCATAGCAAAGCAAAAGCTAAACAATTAACCTTCTCATTAATTGCTATTTCTCATTAATAAAGAGTAGTCATTCTTTTTTTTTTTAATGTTTATTTATTTTAGAGACAGAGAGACAGAGCACAAGTGGGGGAGGGGCAGAGAGAGTCAGAGACAGAATCTGAAGCTGGCTGCAGGCTCTGAGCTGTCAGCACAGAGCCTGACGCGGGGTGTGAACCCACAAACCATGAGATCATGACCTGAGCTGAAGTCGGACGCTCAACCGACTGAGCCACCCAGGCACCCCAGTCAGTCATTCTTTATGTATAACCATACAATGGTATTTAGTGAAATACCCAAAGGTGATGGAAGTAAAATGTATGACACAAAACTGATGAACTGCATCACTTTTGTACCTAACACATTTTGTAGCAATCCCACCACTCTCCTGGCGGAGAGTGTTAGCTATTGTTCTCTTCTGTACCTCCAAGATGTCAGAGCAGTGGGGCATCTTCAGGGAGCCAGGTATGTGTTGCCCTCCGCAAAATTCATAGCATAAAAGGATGTGAATGGACATTGATTTATACCCCATTATTGACACAGTAAGCCACCAGTTTGAATTATGCTACTAGGTCAAGCAATGGGAAGTGTTTGATTTGAGCAAATTCACAGAACTATTTGATACTATGAAGAATATTAGAAACTTCTGAAGCAGTCCAGGATGTAGGAAGCTGGAAAAAGGCATCACTCCCATTCAAACAAGAAGAAGCTAGATAAATTACAAACTCATAATTTTCCTCAAAAACAGAGCTTGAAACAACACAGCAACCCAAAAGCCTAACACCCAAGAAGGGGCAACTCTCAGCCTCAGGAGAGAAAGGATATATAGCTTTTCCCAACTGTGGTAGAGCATGGGAGGAAGGAACAACGACCAAATAAACTAACATGAGACATAAGACAGAACTTTAACAAATTGCTAAAGGCCAAGTGTGGGCTAGCATAAAAGTACAGCAATCTTGGTAGTCCCAAATATAAAGTGAACTCACACTGACCCTCAGACTCTTTCCAAGGGCCTTCACCACATATATGAGAGCAGGAGACTAGAAAGGCTACTTCAATGGTTGCCTGAAGAAGGGAAGTGACCACCACTGCAGGAAAAGCAAAAAGCCCCACCCTCCCTGCCAAACCCTTCTCTCCAACAGAACAAAGGACTTAAGCTGCTAAGGAATGAGCATCAAACCTACTGACACCAGGACAGATAAGACCCATCCTTGCAGGGAGAAGATTAAAAGAAAAAAATCCTCTATGCCTGGGGTAGAGGCAAGAAACAGTCCTTCCTCTGGGGGTAGGGCAGAAAACTCTCCCACAAAAGACTAGCCACAGATACAAGGCAGAGTTTGGCTATCACACATAGCAAGGACCAAAATGCTGAGAAAGCCCTACCTTGGAGGCCAGGCACACAAGAGATGGCTAAGATTGAAGCTGGACCAGGAAACCAGAGAAGCCCTACCTCTCATTCCCTACACTGAGTAACAAGGTATAGCATTCTACAGCTGAAGGCAGGGAAAGAGCATGGAGAGACACCCTCTGAAGCACAGAGGTACAGAGATAGCTGAAAACTGAAAGTGGAGGAGGAACATTAAAAAACTCCTCTTGTGGGGGGAGGGGGGGTGGGCACAGTTAGTAGAGCTTGCAACTCTTGATCCCAGAATTGTGAGTCCAAGCCCCATGTTGGGTAAAATATATTTTTAAAAATGGGGTGCCTGGCTACCCAGTCAGTAGAATGCGTGACTCTTAATCTCAGGGTCCTAAATTCAAGCCCCACAGTGAGCATGGAACCTACTTAGAAAAGAAAACAAATAAAAAAATAACTCCTCTGGTTGGAGAACACAGGCAGTAACCTCTTTGACATCAGCCATAGCAACTTCTTTCTACATATGTCTTTTGAGGCAAGGGAAACAAAAACATAAATAAATTATTGCGACTTCATCAAAATAAAAAGCTACTGCACAGTGAAGGAAACCATCAACAAAACTAAAAGGCAACTGATGGAATGAAGGAATATATTTGCAATTGACATATCGGGTAAAGGGTTAATATCCAAAATATATAAAGAACTTGTAGGGGGGGCCAGGGTGGCTCATTTGGTTAAGCATCTGACTCTTGGTTTCAGCTCAGGTCATGATCCCACGGTTCATGGGTTCAAGCCCCACGCTGGGCTCTGTGCTGGCAGTGCAGAGCCTGCTTGTGATTCTCTCTCTCTCTCTCTCTCTCTCTCTGCCCTTCCCCTGCTCACCTGCTCTCTCCCCCTCAAAATAAATAAATAAAAACTTAAAAAAAAAAAAGAACTTGTAAATCTCAACACTCCAAAAATGAATAATCCAATTAAAAATGAGCAGAAGACATACAGATGGCCAACAGACACATGAAAAGATGCTCAGCATCACTGATCATCAGGGAAATATAAATCAAAACTACAATGAGATATCACCTCACACCTGTCAAAATGGCTAAAATCAACAACAGAAGAAATGACAGATGTTGGTGAGGATGTGGAGAAAGGGGAACCCTCTGGCACTGTTGGTGGGAATGCAAACTGGTGCAGTCATTCTGGAAAACAGTACGGAGGTTCCTCAAAAAGTTAAAAGTGGAATTACCCTTTGATCTAGCAATTGCATTACTAGGTATTTACCCCCAAAATACAAAAATACTAATTTAGAGTAATATACACGCACTGATGTTTATAGCAGCATGATATATACAATAGCCAAATTATGAAAACAGCCCAAGTGCCCATCAACTGACAAATGAAAAAAGATGTGGCATATATATATACACACACACACACACACACACACACACACACACTAGAATATTAGTCATAAAAAAGAATGAAATCTTGCCATTTGCAATGACATGGATGGAGCTAAAGAGAATTATGCTAAGCAAAATAAATCAGTCAGAAAAAGACAAATACCATATGATTTCACTCATATGTGGAATTTAAGAAACAATACAAATGGGCCAAGGGGGAAAAAAGAGAGAGGCAAACTAAGAAACAGACTCTTAACTATAAAGAACAAACTGATGGTTACCAGAGGGGAGGTGTGTGGGAAGATGGGTTAAATAGGTGATAGGGATTAAGGAGTGCACTTGTTGTGATGAGCACTAGGTGATATATGGAAGTATGGAATCACTATATTGTACACCTAAAACTAATATTATACTGTATGTTAACCAATGGGAATTTAAATTAAAAAAAGACAAAAAACCTCTTCTGGCAACCCCACCACCATTAAGCACTGGGCATATTTAGAGGAATTTGAACCCTGTGAGGTACTGAAGGTAATCACACAAAACAAAACAAACAAAAAACCAGGTCAATTCCTAACTAACTCAACCCCCACAATAAAGGACTGACAGTAGAAAAGAAGTATCCATTTCAAAGTGTAACCACCATTTCTCTCAGTATCCACTAACATGATATTTAGCATTCAATAAAAGATTAGGACACTCAAACATGCAAGAAAAACAATATTACTAAAAGGCAAAACAATCAATAGAAATACACTCAGAGATGACCCAGATGTTGGAACTACTGGACAGAGACTTCAAATAACTATGATTAACATATTCAGGAATCTAGGGGAAAAGATAGATGAAATGTTTGAACAAAAAGGAAATTTCAACAGAGATTAAAAACTTCTCAGGAGTCAAATGGAGGGTCAGCTGGCTGGCTCAGTCAGTGGAGCATGTGACTCTTGATCTCAGAGTTGTGAGTTCAAGTCCCACGTTGGCTGGAGATAACTTAAAAAAAAAAATTTCCAAAAAAAATTTTTAAAGGGTCAAATGGAAAAGCTATAAATAAAAAACCACCATATCAGAGATGAAACTCAACAAAGCCAAAGAAAGAAGTAGTGGACTTGAAGCTAGATCAATAAAAAAATATCCAGAGGAAAACAAAATGAGAAGAAAAAAAAAAAGTGGAAAAAAAAAGCACCTAAAAGCTATGGGACAATAACAAACAGTTTAGAAAAATCAAATAGTCTAGCATATGTATAACTGGATTCATAGAAGGACAACAGAGAAGAAACGGAGCAAAAGAAATACTTAAAAAAATAATGGCCATGAATTTTTGTAAAATAATGCAAGACATCAAACCAGAAGATGCAAGAATCTCAGTGAATCTCAAACAGAATTAAACACACACACACACACAAACACACACACTCTGACACATCATAATCATTCTACTGAAAAGCAAAGATCTTAAAGGCAACTAGGAAAAAGCTACATTAACTACAGCAGATTTCTCTTCAGAAACTATGCAAGCCAGAAAATAATGGAATGACATCTTTAAAGTAGTAAAATAAAAAATCTACCAACCTAGAATTCCATGCAGGGAAAATATACCACAGTACTAAAATCAAAATGAAAAAATTTTCAACCAAACATTGCTGGCAGACCTACAATACATAAATATGTTAAAGAAAGTTCTTCAGGTAAGAGGAATATGATACCAGATAGAAGACTTGAATCTATTAAAAGAAATTAAGTTCCAAAAACTGAAAAAATTAATAAAAAGTAGTTTTTATTTCTTAATTGCTTCAAACTATAATTTACCTTTTAAAACAAAAATAGCACCAATATATTCAGCAGTTTAAAATATGCAAAAGTCAAATGTATGACAAAAATGGCATAAAGGATTAGAGGTAAAAATTGCAAGTATCCTTTTGAAGGATTCATATACCGTACCTATGGTGGTATACTACTATGAAGTGATGATTAGAGATATATATTGAAATCCTTAGGGCAGGGGCGCCTGGGTGGCTCAGTGGGTTAACGTCTGACTTCAGCTCAGGTCATGATCTCACGGTCCGTGAGTCTGAGCCCCGCATCATGTTCGCTGACAGCTCAGAGCCTGGAGCCTGCTTCAGATTCCGTGTCTCCCTCTCTCTCTGCCCCTCCCCTGCTCACGCTCTGTCTCTCTGTCTCTGTCTCTCTCTCTCTCTCTCTTTCTCTCTTAAACATAAAGATTAAAAAAAAAAATTAAAAAAAAAAAGGAATCCTCAGGGCAACCACTCAAAAATATCAAAAAGGATATATAACCAACAATGTTAATAGTGGAGATAACACAGAATCATAAAAAAAATACTGAATTTACCCAAAAACAGGAAAAAAAAAAAAGAGAAAAAACATCAACAGGAAAAAAATAAGGAAAATTCCAAGATAGTAGTTTTAAATCTAATGACATCAAAAATAATGAATAATTATAAATAAATAATAACCAACAAATGCCTCTCAATTAAAAGATGAAGAATAACAGATTAAATTAAAAACTAAGGGGTGCTTGGGTGGCTCAGTCAGTTAAGCATCTAACTCTTGATTTCAGCTCAAGTCATGATCTCATGGTTCATGAGATCAAACTCCTCATCAGGGTCTACACTGACAGTGCACAGGTTTAAATAAATTAAAAACCAAGACCCAGTGCTGTCTATGAGAAATCCACTTCAAATATAAAGATATATATAGTTTAAAAGGAAAAGGAAAAACATCCAGCTTCCAGTCTGACACATAAAAAGCTTGGAAAATGTCATTTTCATCCTCACAATAACAATGAAAAGAAGCCAAACCTACTGAAAAATCAATAATACATCTTAGGTCTTAAAGAGAATTCAGGTCACAGGGCAAACCACCACCCAGGAAACTGAAAAAACAAAACAAAACAAAACAAAACACAGAATCACAGCTTACCGGAAGTAGCAAATGCTGCTGGAGTCTGGTAGGAAACTGGTAGGCAACTGGTAGGAAAACTTTAAGAGTAATTGACTAATTGCTGGCAACTAAGTGTAGACTAGGTTGAGAGATAAAAACTCCTAGAAGCCCAACCTTAGGAAGAGCTGCACCTTTTCAAGAATTTTACCTCTAGGAGCCCCACCAGGACCCCTTCAAAGTAAAGATCAAAGAAAATTATCCAGTGCTTCCTGCAGAGGTAGCGGAAAAGTAATCACTGTGAAATACACCCAGAGCATCCTGCTGTCCTTAACAAAGATCTGTCTTCTAGGAAAACTGTTTTCAAATCTAACCAACGTGAGTTTTACTACAGCCTAGCTGACATGGAAGAAAAATACCCAACTCCAGACTCCTCTAGCCTTCCTGTCTCCCATATAAGTGGGGTGTAGGGAAAGTTGAGAAGCACTTGTAAAGGTCACAGCCATGGAAATAGACCTACTAAAATTCTATGATCTAGTCACAGGATTATAGAACGCTTCTGTTCCCCCTACAACTGACCATCATATCAGCAGGGCTCCTATATAATATCAGAAGGTTACAATTCAAAGAACTGTAAGCTTAGACTCCATTTAATGAGCCTCTAGGGAAATCCAAAAATAACAAGGAAAACAAAAACAAGGACACCTAAAGAATTTTAAATTCTGAATCTTAGCCTTTACCCATCAGGCAGAAAATCAATAAGGATATAGTTGAACTGAATAGCACCATCAATCAACTTGATCAAATTGACACTTATTGATTAGTTTATCAGGTGTCAACAGAATATGCAAGCTTCCCAAGAATACACAATTTTTGTCATGCTCATATATAAATAACATTCACAAAGATGGACCACATTCTGGCCTATAAATTATACACAAAAATTTAAAAGAATAGAAATCATACAAAACAGGCTCTCAAACAACAACAGAATTAAACTAGAAACCACTAACAGATAACTGGAAAATCCCAAAATATTTGGAGATTGAGCAACATATGAATCAAGGAAGAAGTATCAAAAGAAACCGAAATATCTGAAACTGAATTAAAATGAAAATAAAAGTTACCAAAAAATTATAGAATGCAGTAAGAGCACTGCTTACAGAGAAATTTATAGCATGTAGTATGTATGTTAGAAAAGAGAGATTTAGAATCAGTAATCTCAGCTTTTACCTTAAAAACCAAGAAAAAGAAAAGCAAATTAAACCCAAATAAGCAGAAGAAATAATGTAAATTAGAGCAGAAACCAATGAAACTGAAAACAGGTAAAATAGAGAAAAAGTCACTTAAACCACAAGCTGGTTCTTTGAAAGGTCAATAAAATCAATAAACCTCCAGCCAGGCTAACCAAGAAAAAAAGAGAGAGGACACAAATTACTGGTATCATTGACAAAAGAGGGGTCATGCCTACTAATCACATGGATAATAAAAAGGAAACTAAAAGAGTATTATAAACAATTCTACGCTCACAAATTTAATATCTTAAATAAAATGGACCATTTCCTTGAAAGACAAAATCTAACAAAAGTCACACATGGAGAAACAGATCATCTGAATAGGTCTATATCTACTATAGAAATTGAATAAAAAATTAATAACCTTCCAAAAGAAATCACCAGGGCTAGGTGGTTTCACTGGTGACTTCTATCAAATATGTAAAGAAGAAATAATACCAACTCTCTACAATTTCTTCCAGAAAACAGAAGCATAGAAAATATTTCCTAACTCATTGTATGAGGGCAGCATTACCCTAATACAAAAACCAGAAAAAGGGATTCAAAGAAAGTTAAAGAACAGTATCTCTCACAAACACAGATGCAAAAATCCTCAAGAAAATATTAGAAAAAGGAAACCATGTATAAAAAGAATTATAAACCACAACTAAGTGGGATTTATTCCATGCATGCAAAGCTGGTTCAATATTCCAAAATCAATTAATGTAATCCATCATATCAACAAGCTAAGGGAAAAAAAAAAACATATGATCATATCAACAAATATACAGAAAGAATCTGACAAAATCCAACACCCATTCAACATGAAATCTACCAACAAACTAAGAATCCAAGGTAACTTCCTCAACTTTATGTATCTATGAAAAAACCAACAGCTAACACCATACTTAATAGTGAGAAACTAAAAAGTTTCTTCACTGAGATCAAGAATAAGACAAGGATGTCCCCTCTCACCATTCCCATCCAACGTTATATTGGAAGCCTTGGCTAACACAGTAAGACAGGAAAAGGAAATAAAAGGTACAGATTGGGAAGGAAGAAATAAAAACAAATTCTACTCCTACAAATTCTACAGAATTTTGCTCCTAAGAATTTACCCCCCCAAATGAAAACATATGTCCACACAAAAACGTGTAATGAATGCTTATAGCAGCTTATCCATAATCACCAAATATGAGAAGTAATTTTAACTATTGCTGCATAACAATTACCCCAAACCTTACCAGCTTAAAACACCAAACATGCGTTATTTCACAATTTCTATGAGACAGAAATTTGGGAGGAACTTGATTGAGCACTTTGGTTCAGGAATGTTCAGAAATTTGCAGTCAAGTTATCTAAACCAATTAATTATCTGAAATGTTGACTGGGGCTGGGGGATCCATTCTAAGATGGCTTGATCATCTGGCTGTTGACAAGAAGCCTCAGTTCTTCATTGGCTACTGTCAGGAAGCCAGAGCTCCTTGCCACACAAACCTCTTCACCAGGTCCCTTGTTTCCTCACAAAATGGCAGCTGACTTCTAGTGAGTGATCAAAATGAGAACAAGGCATAATCACAATGTCTTTTTTCAATCTAATCTCAGAAGTCACATACTATCACCTCTGCCATATTCTACCAGTTCCAGAGACCAATCCTGACACACTGCAGGAGAAGTCAACATTAAGGCATGAATACCAGGAGACAAGGATCACTGGGACCATTTTGGAAGCTGGCTACCACGAACCTAGATTTCCACTAACTGGTGAATAGGTAAACAAATTATGGTATAACCATACAGTGGCACAGTAATCAGCAATAAAAAGGAACAAACTACTGATATATGTAACAGCATGGAAAAAATCACAAATACTAAGTGAAAGAGCCAGTCCTAGAAAGCTACATACAGTGTGATTACATTTACACACATTCTCGGAAACGTATAACCAGAGGGATACAAAACAGATCAAAGGTTGTCAGGAGCTAGGAAGGGGGCAGTAGAGTGACTACAAAAGGGCATGAGGGAATTTTTTTAGATAATGGAAATACTCTATATTTGATTGTGATGGTGCTTGGAGGTTGTTAAAATTCACACAACTATAACACCTAAAAAAGGTGAGTTTTATTGTAAATAAATTATACCTCAAAAATTACTTATAAAAACAGAGAGAAAGGAATCCTAAGAGGAAACAAGAGGCTTGGTTGGGAATATTGCTATAGCAGTCTTAATGTGTAAATAACAAGTTTCCAAAGGAAACTTTGGAAAATGTTATTAAACCAATAAAATTATAATTAACGTTACTCAAGCTAAAAAACTTTCTCTGAGCTTAAGTCTACAGATTGAAAATGCCCATCAAATTACAAGTTAGACAGATGAGAGAAAAGATACACATGTATCCTGGCATATCCTGGCAAAAGTCTTGAACTTTAAGAATAGAAAAGTTTAGGGGCACCTGGAAGGTTCAGTTAGTTGAGGATCTGACTTTGGCTCAGGTGATGATCTCATGGTTTGTGGGTTTGGGCCATGCATCAGGCTCTGTGCTGACAGATTGGAGCCTGGAGCCTGCTTCAAATTCCATGTCTCCCTCTCTCTCTGCCCCTCCCCCACCTTCACTCATGCGCTTGCTCTCTCTCAAAAATAAATGAATGTTAAAAAACAAAAAAAAAAGTTTAAGTGCTTCCAGAAAGAAAGAACAAGTTACTTAGAAAAAAAGAGAGACAAGCATAGGCTTTCTTATTTGCAACAAAAAGGAAATAATGATATAGTACCACAAATTTTTGAGAAGAGGACCACGACCCAAAAATTCTATCCCAATCAAGAGTAAAATAAAAAATAAAAAAATAAAACTTTTTAAAAGAAAAAGGGATGCCTGGATGGCTCACTCAGTTGAACATCTTGATTTCAGCTCAGGTCATGATCTCAACAGTTTGTGAGTTTGAGCTCTGCATCAGGCTCTGTGCTGACAGGGCAGAGCCTGCTTTGGATTTTCTCTCTCTGTCCACCCCACTCATGTGCTCTCTCTCAAAAATAAATAAATAAACTTAAAACAATAAAACATAAACTCTTTAAAAAAAAGAGTAAAATAAAGTTATCTATAAAAAAGAGTAAAATAAAGTAAAATAAAATAAAATAAAATAAAATAAAGAGTAAAATAAAGTAAAATAAAACAATAAAACATAAACTCTTAAAAAAAGTAAAATAAAGTTATCTATATATCTAAAATATATATATAAAAAAAAGAGTAAAATAAAATAAAGTAAAATAAAGGAACATGCAATGACTCAAAAAATGTATCACCCACCTATCCCATCTAGAGAGATAACCAACAAAAAATGCTCGCCAAATAATTAAATCATTGCAGAGATAGAGGAGGATAAAGAAGAGACCTTATGAAACCTGCAGTTAACTCAAAGTGGAATTAGTAAAACAAATGGGAAGAAATATATAACAAATGAAAACTCAATTAATTTAGTTTAAAATTAAAATAAACCATCTAAACAAAAAAGAATATTAAAGCCAGTCCTGTGTACAAGGAAACTGTAAATAGTTATCACAAACAACTTTTTTGGTTTTTGTTTTGTTTTGTTTACCTGGTTTGCACGATGAGAGTGACCAAACAGCTTGTGACCCAATTTCCCGTACTGTTCCAGTCCTTTCCAACTGCTTAGGGTCAGCACCAGGAGGTGTCTTGTTTGGTGTGGTCATTTTTAAAATATTCTACGAAGAAAACAAGAATATCCACATTATACCATGACCTGATCTTCTTTCTACAAAAGGTAAAAATTAAAATTTAGTAGCAAAATGGATCACTACCCTTGATATTAATCATCTATTTCTCAAATGAAGTTAACCTAACTCAACCACTATAATTAAAAAATCTTAGGAATTCAATTTTTGTTTCTAAAATATATTATGATTTACAAGATGTGCAAACAGTAGAGTATAATAGTCAAAAGAGCATGGGATCAGAGTTTCAACTTCAGCCTCTCCTTTAACTAGCTTAGACTTCAGGCAGGTCTGGGCTTTATTTCTTACCTCTAAAAGGGGCTGACTTGATCTATAATTCCATAATGCTATACAATTCTATACCTCTCTGAATAAAAATTCTTTTTTTTTAAAACGATTTTATTTTTAAGTAATCTCTACACCCAACGTTGGGCTCAAACTCACAACCCCAAGATCAAGAGTCGCATGCTTCACCAACTAAGCCAGCCAGGTACCCCTCTGAGTAAAAGTTCTTAATTCAAATGAATTTTTTTCTTTAGAGAAGTTAAACTGAAATATTCGTATTCCAGGGGCGCCTGGATGGCTCAGTAGGTTGGGCATCCGACTTTGGCTCAGGTCATGAACTCACAGTCCGTGAGTTTGAGCCCTACGTCAGGCTCTATGGTGACAGCTCAGAGTCTGGAGCCTGCTTTGCATTCTGTGTCTCCCTTTCTCTCTGCCCCTCCCCTGTTCACGATCTGTCTGTCTGTCTGTCTCTCTCTCTCTGTCAAAAACAAACTTTAAAAAAAATCTAGAAATATTCTTATTCCAGGAATATGTAAATATCTGTTTCCATTTTTTATTTAGCAAATGTAAACTTGTTTTTGATAACTTTTTATTAAAATATAATATACAGTGTTATATTAGTTCCAGGTGTACAACATATGATTCAACAATTCTATACATTTCTCTGTGCTCATCACTGTAGGTTTACTCTTAATCCCCTTTATGTGTCTCACCCATCCTCCCATCCACCTCCCCTCTAGAAAACTGTTCTCTGAATTTAAGTCTGTTTATTTTTTTCTGCTTGTTTTGTTTCTTAAATTCCACACGAGTGAAATCATATGATATTTGTCTTTCTCTTATTTCTTATTTCTCTTATTTCTTTCTTATTTCAGACTTATTTAATTTAGCCTTATATCCCCTAGGTCCATCCATGTGGTTGCAAATGGCAAGACCACATTCTTTTTTTATGGCTAGTATTTCATAATGTGTGTGTATCTACCTATCTATTTATCTATCTCTCTCTATGTGTGTGTGTATACCACATCTTCCTTATCCATTCATCCACTGATGGACATTTGTGTTGCTTCCACATCTTGGCTATGGTAAATAATACTGCAGTGAACACTGGGGTGCATATATCCTTTCAAATTAGTGTTTTTATTTTCTTTGGGTAAATTACCTAGTAGTGGAATTACTGGATTATATAGTAATTCTATTTATAATTTTTTGAAGAACTTCCATACTGTTTCCCACAGTGTTTGCACCAATTCACATTCCCTTCAACAATGCACAAGGGTTCCTTTTTCTCCAGCATCGTTGCTAACACTTCTTATTTCTTATCTTTTTGATTCTACCCATTCTGACAGACATAAGGTGATATCTCACAACAGATACATGAAAAGATACTCAACATCACTAATCATCAGAGAAATGCAAACAAAACCACAATGAGATATTGGTCTCCATTTTAAATAGTCCATTAAGTGAAACAGAAAAATCACTTCTCCCCACTAGTTGTCAAAAGTTTAACTTATGTGTGCTCTTGCCATAGAAGATAATGTCAGAAAAAAGGTTTCAAGGCGTAGAAGTGAATAACTGACCCATTCTAAACCCAAAAATTTACTGGAACTTTCTCATCTTTTGTTAATCTTGGTAAGTCTATGCAAACATGAAAAAAAAAAAATCTTTGGGGCCCCTGGGTGGCTCAGCTGGTTAAGCATCTGACTTTTGGCTTCAGCTCAGGTCATGATCTCACAGTTCACGGGTTCCAGCACTGCACCAGGCTCTGTGCTGACAGCACGGAGCCTGCTTGGGATTCTGTCTCCCTCTCTCTGTGCCCCTCCCCTACTTGCTCGCTCCCTCTCTCTCTCTCTCTCTCTCTCTTTCTCTCAAAAATAAATAAATAAACAAACATTTAAAAAATATTTTTAAAAAAATATCTGATAGTGAACATGTAAAACAGCTTATGTGGTGCAAAGTTACAGATACTGAACATTGTTATATATGCTATTATAAACCTGGCCCAGGGAGACTGGGTGGCCTCAGTTAAGCAACTGACTCTATTTCAGAGTCAGGCTCTGCACTGACAGCAGGGAGCCTGCTTGGGATTCTCTCTCTCTCTCTCTCTCTCTCTCATAAATAAACTTTAAAAAAAAAAAAAAAACTTGGCCCAATATTTCAGTATACCATCTCCTTGACACCTTTTAGATTTCAGTTGTTTCCTAATCTCAACACAGCTCTTGATACTTATTAAACAATAGTAGAGCCACTAGACTGTAAAATCCAGAAAGGCCTGAGACTTAAATGCTCAGTTAGCAATTTACTTAACGAATAAATGGATGAACGAATAGGTGCAGTCCTAAGCTAAAGTATTTGCCTTCTGCAATTTAAGTAAGGTCTAGGATGAGACAAGTACACCTATGACTGTCACTATAAGCTGAATGTCCAGTCATTGTCAAATATGCAAAAATGTTAAATTGTCAAAAAAAAAAAAAAAAGCCATCTCTACATAGGAGCAGAATTCAACTGCCTGCTTTGATACTGGACGCCACCAAGTGGAAAAAACGCGGAGCTCGGAAAAACCTGGGTTCCTGGCCACTCCGTTCAAAAGAAACTGAGGCCAAGGAGAGAAGGCCACGGCCAGCAGTACCTGGACCACACTCTGCTAGATACCTCTGCTAGAAATACTAGAATGGGCAATGGCTCTCCAGCGGCCTTGAGATCGCGAGCGGAAAAGGGGATTGAGAATAGGGATGAGAACGCATCTGCTTACGAGAGAACCATTCTCCAGGACAGGGCGGAGGAGAGAAGCTCACGCCCTTAGAGCTTGCAGACCCGGCTTGCCGCAACCCACCTTTTTAAGATACCCTGCAGCTCGGTGCCACTCCCACTCAGGACACCCCGGCTTTCCCACAGACGTTAATTTGGAGTCGCAGGACAATGACGTCAGTTCTCGCCAGGGCTCCGCCTGTCGCTCTCTGTCGCGCGCGCGCACTGCGTCCCTAAGGCATGCGCGAGGCGGTGGTTGAGCACCGCCATTTTGGCCGGTGGCCGTAAGAACACGCTGTGTGAGAGAGAAGTGAAAGGAAGAACTGACTTGGCTTCTGCGCTCTCCTCCGCAAGGGAGTCGTTTTCTCCAGGTACCTGAATGGCCCGGGAGGGTTTGGCCGTTAGCTGTGGTCTCCCACGATTTAGACAGTAGGGACGTTGTCTGAGAGCCTTTGGTGAGGCCTCTGGTGTCAGCAGTGAAGGAGGCAGCGGCGCGTGGCAGCCGGCTCGGGAGGGACAGCTGGAACCGCCGAAGCGCGGACGCCGCGGAGGGCTTAGAGGTGGTCGCGCATCCCCTCCAGCTGACCTGGCTCTTGGCCACTGTTGCCAGCCACCTCCCGCCAGGGGCTACGAGAATGGATTTAGATGCTATCTCAGAGATGTAATCTCCACCGTCTCCACTCCCCCTTTACTACTCTTCTTGCCCTGTTACAGAGAAGAAGGCAACTTCAGAACTCAAAGCATCGTCGTTTCCCCCCCACCTCCCATCCTTACCCTGACACAGTAAAATGGACTTATTGGCACATGTGCGTATTTGATTATAGGAAGTCGTGGCCTTTTCTTCCTCGGCTTTTCTGGTGATTATGGAATGAGTCATGGCATTTTGCCGTCTTTATAGAAATGATGGCCAGCTGTAGCTCTCCTTTTCTCATAGAGCAACGTGTATTCGATTATCCCAAGTAACCTCCCAGTTGAATGCCTTTAGCTTTTTTGGTGCGCTTTTATAGCACTTGGTACTTTCTTCTTGGTGACTTACTTGTTTTCCCCTTAAGTCTTAAATTGCATGAGATCAGGGGCGCATTGGTTCGTACCTTGTAGACGCGAAGTCCAAAGCCTATTCTCACATCCCGTAAACTACATAAATGTATTTTCTCTTATTTTGTGTATGGTAGTCCGTAACAGTGAGAAATAACTGTCAAAACAGTGGGGAGGGATGTGGGAGGGTTTTTTGGGATTGTTTGTTTTACCCTCTCTTCCACAGAGACTGCTAGTTAGGCATTTATGATAGTGGCATTTGCGTTGCATTTCTCAGTACGTTTGTCTCCTATACTGAAAATATTCATCCTATATCAGCTACCTAACAACAATGCTTTGTCAATATTAGCGAAGGGCTCTTATCTGTATTTGTATCAAAAAGGGTATTTTTTTTCACGTTAAAAACCTTGTTAGCCCCATAAAAATTTTTTTTCAGGAGAACATTTAATATGGTTTCTGGGGGAAAAAAAGTGGTATTTTGTTGTCCCTTCTAAATGTCTTCAGTGTAGGATTCTGAAATCAGAGTTGTGCACCACTCCCAACTTACATGTTTTATAAGACTAATAACCTGCAATAACCATAAGTTGGGATATTTTATGTGATACCAAGCATCATTTGTTAAGAGCAATCTTTTAAGTGCTTTCACATAGTGTTATAATAATTTTGGTTTTAGACTACAAATGCTTTTCATAATGCCTCACTTCCTTTTTTCTTGCCAGCTGGAAGAATAACACTGAGGGTCATTGTTTGAGTACCTATTTTGAAAAGTTTGTATTCAGATCTGAAATATCTTCACATTTCTCTTTGTTTCCAGAAGTCTGTTACTAAACTCTACCTTCCCCCACCCAAGCCTTACAGCCTGTATCATTCTCATTGAAAAAGAAAGTAGGGAACCCCCCCCCCCGCCAATTCTTGAAAATAATATACGAATTTAATCAGTAGTGTTTACACAAGTAACAGTTATACAAAGATTCTGTATTTCTTATTCTTAAACGTATTATAACTTACCACTTGCTTACATAAATCTGCTTATTAGTCATCTCTGATGTTTTTATTTTTCTATAAAAGTCATCTCACGTTCACTTAGTTTTTAAAAAGGTTTTTTGAAATATTAGATGAAACACTTAAGTAGTTTGACAGAAATAAAGTTGAACATAAACAATTTTGTGATGAAAGATTTATCCTCTAAAATGAACTTCATGACATTCATTCATCGGATAATTTGTATGGTGTCCAGCTTTATTTTAATAACTAACAAATCTTCAGTTTTCAGGGAGTTATAACTTACAATGAAAGCTTTTTTTGTAGCAATTCAAAAGTCATTTGATTTCTTTCTCTTCTAGTCTTTATGAAAACTAGACCAGCTTTTAAAAGGGTAATGGGTCTAGAAGTTACCATTACCATTCTGTTTATTACATAAATACTTAGTCTCCTTTGGTTGATTTTTTTTTTTCTCACTACATACTTTAGCGGATAGCTGTTGCTATGAAATATTGGTAATTTGCAATATTTCTGAAGTCACTATAACCTATAGGAAAACTATTTACTATTTTTAAATTAATTTTCTCATTTATTCAACAGAAATACTTGAGCTTTTATGATATGCTGCACACTGGTTTAGCCACTGGGCTGAACAGACAAGAAATCTCTGTCCTCGTGATGGAGTACTTTTTACTTGGGGAGGGAAAAGTACTGTCTGTGTGTAGAGAGAAAGAATATATAAATACATGTATACACACGATAAATACATACATAAACCATATATACACATACATATGAAATATATACTGTGCAGTATAGTGGAAAGAGCTAAAGAGAAAAATAAAGCAAATCAGGAAAGAACCAAAACAGTGGGTGTATTTTTTGGTAGTATAAGCTAGAGAAGGCTCACTGAGAAACATTAAAGACTTGTAGTGAGCCTTGTAACTCACTAGGGGGAATAGCATTACAGGCAGAGAGAATAGAAAAGGTCAAGGCCCTGAAGCAAGAACTGTCTGACATGTGCTCTAAGAACCACAAGAAGCCAAGGTGGTTGGATCAAAATGAACAAGAGCTGGAGTAGTTGGAGTTGAGATGAGAAAGTAGTATAAGCTAATCAGTACCTCATTTGTTATTTTAAGGACTTTGGCTTTTACTCAGAATGAGTAGAGAAGCTATTGCAGGACCTTAAGCAGAAGAGTGACATGATCTGGCTTACACTTCAAAAGGATCACCCTGGGGCACCTGGGTGGCTCAGGCAGTTTGGTTCTTGAACCCGGCATCAGGCTCTGTGCTGACAGCTCAGAACCTGGAGCCTGCTTTGGATTTTGTGTCTCCCTCTGTCTTCCTCTCCCCCACTCACATTCTGTCTCTCAAACAATGAATAAACATTAAAAAAATAAAAGGATCACCCTTACTTCTGTCATGAGAAGGAACTGTCAAGGGTTGGAGTAGAAGTAGGTAAAAGTAAAGCAGAGAGACCTGATAGGGAGCTATTAGAGTAATGCAGGTAAGAAATAATGATGGCCTAAACCAGAGTGAAGAGAAGTGGCCAGATTCATGAAGGTAAATTGTACAGAATTTGCTGCTGTGGCATGTAAAAGATAACTTCAAGGATTTGGGCTTAAGTAAATGGAAGACTGGAGTTGTCATTTAACAGAATGGGCAAGACTGCTAGAGAAGCACATTTTGGTTGGGACTTCTGGTGTTCAGTTTGGGAGATGTATATTAGACCTTCAGGAAGAGCTGTTGGGTAGTCAGGTAGATAAACAAGTTTACGGTTAAGAGAGGTGTCATGACTAGAGCTAGAAATTTGGGACTTAGCAACATATAAATAGGATTTAAAGCCATGAGATTAGAATAAAACACCTTAGAGAATGAATATAAATTTTTTTTTAATTTTTTTTTAGTGTTTATTTTTGAGAGAGAGAGAGACAGAGCATGAACAGGGAAGGGTCAGAGAGAGGGAGACACAGAATCCAAAGGAGGCTGCAGGCTCTGAGCTGTCAGCACAGAGCCTGACACGGGGCTCAAACTCACGGACCCGCAAGATCATGACCTGAGCCGAAATCGGACGCTTAACCGACTGAGCCACCCAGGCGCCCCAAGAATGAATATAAATTTAAAAAATGTGACAGTATTAGAGCACTCTTCAACTTTTAGAAGCCTAGAAGATAAGGAAAAGTACCAGGAAAATAGGAGGAAAACTGGATCAGTACTATGTCCCAGAACCAAGTTAAGAAAGGGTTTCTGTATAGCAGGAAAAAGTCATATTTTGTGTTAGACGCAATAGGTTGTTCGAGTAAATTAGGAACTGTTAACTATTTGTTTTACCCATGTATAGAACAGTGGTGGACCTGACAAGCTATTCTGGTGGAATGATGAGCACTAAAGTCTGAAATGAATTCCAGAGAAAATACACAGACATTTGGAACACTGACTATAGCTATACAACTCTTCCAAATAGTCTTGCTATAAAAGGAAGGAGAGGGGCACCTGGATGGCTAAGTTGGTTAAGCATCCTACCTACTGTTAATTTTGGCTCAAGTCATGATCTCACAGTTCATGGGTCCAGCCCTTCATTGAACTCTGCTCTGACAACGCGGAACCTGCTTGGGATACTCTCTCTCAAAATAAATAAGTAAACATTAAAAATAAGTGGAACGAGAAATAAAGCAATGGGGGAAGATGGGGTCAGATAATAGATTATTTGAATGCTGATGAAAATGAGCCAGTGGAATAATTGATGATACGAAGTACAGGAGAGAATTGTTAGAAAATTCCCCTTAGTAGATGTCTTTTAGCGTGCAAGTGTATTTTACTGTAGAAGTTTATATGGGATTGCCGGTTGGCTGGTTCACTTGAGATGACACTAACCAGCAAGGCTTTGCTTTTGTCTACCCATTTTCAGCTTTACGTGTGCAGGTGAAGAGTTGTATGTAACTAGGATTATAGTTTAGCATATAAATGATTAACGGTGGAATTTTAGCTGGGTACAGAGGGACATGAAGTTAGAAAAACTGAGGGACAGTGGTAATATGGTAGAATTAAGAGATAATGATAGTAGGTCTGGGGAATGGGGAGTTCAAAGGGTTGTTGGATTGTTGGGTACGAGAGGGGTAAACTGAAAAGACAGGAGTAGTAATTGAAGAATGGGGTATTTGAAAAGAAGGTTATAGAAGGATTGCAGTCATTGGTAATAATAAGGTCAAAGCGGGGTGCCTGGGTGGCTCAGTCGGTTGAGCATCTGACTTCGGCTCAGGTCATGATCTCACAGTCTGTAAATTCGAGCTCCACATCAGACGCTGTGCTGACAGCTCAGGGCCTGGAGCCTGCTTTGGATTCTGTGTCTCCCCCTCTCTCTGCCCCTCCCCTGCTCATGCTCTGTCTCTCTCTGTCTCAAAAATAAATAAAAACATTTTTAAAAAATTAAAAAAAAATAAGGTCAAAGGTTTCACCAAAGGAATGAGGGTGAAAGACAAGATCACTGGAGGAGAGAGGTTACTGAACTAAGAGAACAGGCTGTTAATAGGAAGATCATCTATGAACATATTGAAATCAAGAGTTCTGACAGGATTTGTAAAAGAGTAAAATTTAGCCTAGGGCTGAAATGAGGATGGGAGGGAGTGATCTGATGGTTAGTAAATGGAAGCAGCTGGATGACCTGAGAGGCAAAAGCTGACTATAATGAGGAGGGAGAGATAAGATAGTCTGGGAGGAGCATGGAGCATAATCTCTTATCCCACTCCAAACCTAAAGGCATTGCAGAGTGAGAAAGAGGTGTACAAGGGAAAGCAGTCAGTCAAAACAAAATCAGAATTAACACAATCCTTGATAGAAAAGGCCAACAGAATGTCTTTTTTGATGGGTATTCTTTTGGCTTCAGGTTCTGCCATTACATACTGGAATAACCTGGAGTTTTAAGATAGTTTTCAGAATTATTTACTTTAATCACCATTCTGAGAAAATTGATGTCTGTCACTAAGCCCAACATGGTAGAAGATTTTTAAGTTCACTTTGAGCTTAGCTGCATAATTGATGGTACTGTTAAATATCAAGACTTACAGAAGCTTTAAAAGTGAGCACAATCTACATGTATGGTTCCTTGGTCTTTTCATTTTAATGCTATTAGCATAAATGTCATCTTGGACATATTACAAATTCTTAAAGAAATGGCAATTTGTAACTTTTCCCCTTAGTCAACATCAGGGTCACAACCTTAATAATTTCCTATTTCTGTTATTAACATCCTTAATAGATAAGACATGAAGTAATACTTAATTTGAGAGAGGGAGTAAACATCTTTATTATATGTATTACTTTTTCACATCAACTCTTTCTATTCTGTTTTATTGGACTGTACTCATACACTGGTATCAGTATTAATTACTGAGACATTATATCATTTTTTTCCATCTGTTAAATCTAGGTTCCCCCATTCCATTTGCTCTTTTTCCTTTTCCTAAGCCATTCTTTTTGCATAAGAACTTTTGGTTTGGCTTGTCTGGCTTAATGTTTTTTCCTTGAAATTGGATTAAATGTATAATTTGGGGGAAGGTTGAAATGTCTGATATTGACTATTCTGTATTGTAAAAACTGAGACTGTGTAATTTGATGAAGTCTTTTATGTTTTTAAGTTGTGATTTGAAAGTTTTCTCACATGTATACATTTTGTAAGATGATTCCTAGATCTTTCCTTTTTTGTGACCAGTGTGCTTTTTCTTTCTTTATATAAATCTTCTGATTAGTAGTATATATGTAAAATTTTGTTTTCTCAACGTGACTAAGTCATTTCATTGATTTCACTAGGTTTTTTTTTAGTAGTTCTAGATAATCATATCTGAATATAGTGATAATTTATGTTCTCTTCAACTTTTATGCCTATGATTCATTTCTCTTAACTAATTGCGTTGACTGTGCCATAATTTTGTTAACTTTTCTTTTAATAGAAAAGCTGGATATTCTTACTTAGAATTATGGCAGATAAATTAACGAGAATTGCTATTGTCAACCATGACAAATGTAAACCTAAGAAATGTCGGCAGGAGTGCAAAAAGAGTTGCCCTGTGGTTCGAATGGGTAAGCAGTTCTTTGGATCATTTAAAGATAAGAAAAAGTTTTAAAAAAATTGACTTCATAGTTCTCTAGGCATATACTTACTTTCTTTAAACTGTAAAAATAAGACCAGATTTTGTTCTAAATTTTTTATTGCTTTGTGACTAACCGGTCCTATTTTTGCTAATGGTAGAATAATGTATTATCAATATTTTTTAAAGTTCATTGGCTATAAAAGCAGAGTTTGTTACTAAGATTCTTACTGTTCTACAAAAGTTCTATAATTATTTAAGTCTTAGAGAGAGGACTACCAGTATATTTTGGTTTTGATAGTATTCTCATTTTAAAAAGCAAGAATAAATAGCTTAATAAGAATGACTAATTCATGAGGTTTTACTGTATATTTCCAAAATTAATTAATTTTCAAAATTAATTTAAAACAATTCAGAATTATTGGTAGTCTTTGAGGGCTATGTTATAATTGTTACTTTAACTGTACTAGTGAGGTGTACTTTTGAATCTTAAACTTTAGATGTCATCTATTATAGTCTGCCGTGCTATTTAGAAATTCTATTATTAATATCTGTAATGCCAAGTTTAATTTCTTGTGTATATTGGATGACTACATACCTTTTTGGAGCTTTACTGATTTAGCTAACATATTACATTCCTTTTTCTGGTGTACATTGCCATTTCCAAGGTATATTTTGTGAATTAAATATTCAGGTCATTCAGCTTAAAATAAAACTGTTTTAGGGGCACCTGACTGGTTCAGTCAAGAAAGCATGTGACTCTTGCTCTCAGGGTCCTGAGTTCAAGCCCCATGTTAAGGGTAGAGATTACTTAAATGAATAAATAAACTTTTTAAAAAATAACAAAACTGTTTTAGGTTTTACAAGCATATTTTCTTCCCCAGTAGTAAATTAATATATATTAATTATAATTAATTCCCACATAGCACTGTTTTTTTAGGATATTATCTCAAATGTATTTCTTCCTGTGTTCTTTGTTTTTGAAAATCAGCTTCTGTATGGAGATTTGGAACCAGAATTACCTAAATAACAATGTTCAGAAAATTAGAATGTCAGGGAAAATGACTTAATTCTATCTTTTCTTTTGCCAGGAAAATTATGCATAGAGGTTACACCCCAGAGCAAAATAGCATGGATTTCTGAAACCCTTTGTATTGGTTGTGGTATTTGTATTAAGGTAAGTGATATTTTATTTATCGGATCACATTTGCAAGCTGAAAAAGAAGTCAGAAAATTCTGAATATGTTATAACTGGTTTTTCTAATTTTTTATTTTTTTAGAGAGAGAGAGAAAGCACAAGCAGAGAGGGAAGGAAGGAAGGAAGGAAGGAAGGAAGGAAGGAAGGAAGGAAGGGAGAGACAGAGAGAGAGACTCTCAAGCAGGCTTCACGCCCAGCACGGAGCTCAACATGGGGCTCAATCCTATGACCCTGGATCATAACCTGAGCCGAAATCAAGAGTCAGACACTCAACCGACTGAGCCACCCAGGCATCCCCATTATAACTATTTTTAAAGAGGCAAAATATAAAGCGGCGAATAAAGAATATAAATTTAGGAGAATGGTATTCTAGCAAAAATCTAATATTGTTGCTTTTTTAATTAATTAAGCCATCCTATGTAAAAGTTATCCTTGCCACACTCAACTTTGGAAAGCTGTTTCCAACCAAAATTAATTTCTTTTTTCATCCTTTTTTTATTTCACCCTTTTATGAGAAGGACATTCTAGAGCATGTCTTTACAAGTACTTTTGGAAACGTAAATACAAAAAGTATGAGTCATGTTACCTGCAGTCTTTTCAAGTCTGTATTTAATTTTAAATCACATCTTTTAAACAGAAATGCACTCAGCCAAAATTTTTTAATTTAACGCAGTAATTTTTCAAAATACCTCAATTAGTTTTTGTTGCATTGAATGGTTTAGTTAAGGCTTTCAACTTTAAAATGATAGATTTCCAAACTTAGTTCATAAATAATATTTAAGAACCAGTGCATTATGTTTCTAATTTAGATATTTGTAGATAATTATTTTAAAAAGGAGCTTTTACCAGAGTATGGATACTACCCTGTTACTGATTCTCATAAGGTTTATGTGTATTTTACATTGGTTTCTGAATCCTTAATTAAGTATCCAAAAGAATTTCATTGGTATGAAAGTGTTTTCCCTCGTTTTGAAAATATAAGCAAGAAACATTCCTTCCAAAAAACATTTACTAATCTCTTAAGTACCTGTCAGTGTTGGGGGTGCTGGGGATCTGATTTTGAACAATATATTCTACCCTATTTTCTTCTTCACTGATACAAAAAAATGAGATCTCAAATTTTGGGGTATACACTTCAGTGGCTGAAAGGATACTGATATGAGGAATCTGTGGTGGGGATAATAGATACCCTCTGAACACTAAGGTACCAACAGTGCACCACGTACATGAAATAATATTCTAAACAGATGTTTATATTACTTACAGCCTATAACCATTTTATGTACATTGGTGGAATAACAGAAAATTCTGTAAATGGAGGTAACTCTATTGGCAGAAAACTATATTGTATACAGAATTAGTAGTTTGGGGGTGCCTGGGTGGCTCAGTTGGTTAAATGTCTGACTCTTGATATCAGTTCAGGTCACGATCACAGGGTCGCAGGACCAAGCCCCACATGGAGCCTGTTTAAGATTCTCTGTCTTAGGGTGCCTGGGTGGCTCAGTTGGTTAAACGTTCAACTCTTGGTTTCGACTCAGGTCATGATCTCAGGTTCTCGAGTTCAGGCCCCACATTGGGCTCTGTGCTGGCAGTATGGAGCCTGCTTGGGATTCTCTCTCCTCTCTCTGCCTTTCCCCACTCGCTCTCAAAATAAATAAACTTTAAAAAAAAAAAAAAGAGATTCTCTTTCCTTCTGTCAATGCCCCTCTCTCCTGCTTATACACTCTCTGTCTCTAAATTAAAATAAATATATATATGTATATTTTTTAAAAGAAATAATGGTTTTGGTTAGAAGGTGGTAATTACTTTGTTAGAATATAAGAGTTTTTGTTTTTTAATTTTCTGTGTTCTTAAACTTACTGAGAATTCACTGAAATCTTTACATACAAAGATTTTTGAATTGATCCCCTCAACTCTTTGAACAGTTCTGCTAAACAGATATCTAATCTGAGGTTATATTCTTTGAATGTATCTTTATAGTTGTCTGAGCAATGTTTGTAGTCATATTGATGCTCTTAAATGATCTTCCAGTTCTTGCCATTCTTATTCCTTGGATTTTTATTTGATTGATAATGAACTTTTCTTCGAGTTTTTCTATAAGTAAACTTTTTTTTAATGTGAATTTACTCAGTTGCAATATAAAGCATCTGTTTGATATGGGACGGTTAAAAACCACAATGGAAAGACATTAATGCTTGCTCTGTGCAGATACTATGCTAGCTGTTGGTGGGATGTAAATAGACCGAAATAAGTACCATCTGGAAAGGACTTAACCTTAAATCTGACGAAACATTAACCATAAAGACCTTAAAGGACTTTACAAAGTACAAAAAAAAAGCATACAAAGACAGGAAGAAGGAGGTAGTGAGAAAGCATCTGTCAACTGAATATGGAATGATATACTCAATAAACATGTTTTATCTTGCCTCTTAGCCGTATCTAATGTTAAAACACCCACACAAATAGCCCTCAATTTTTGTAAGTATTTTTCATTAAGTATTAAGTATTTTTCATTAAGTACTTTTCATTAAGTATTAAAATCTAGAAATATGCCAGTCACTAACGGAGATACAAAATTAGTTAAAATGATTCTTGCCTTCAAGGAATTTAACTTTCATTTTTTAAGTAGATATTTAAATGAAGCAGTATTTTACATCTTGTGGAAGTCCCACACTTGGGGTTTTTGGTTTTTTTTTTTTTTTTTGGTAATCTCTACACCCAGTGTGGGGCTTGAACTTAACCCTGAGAACAAGAGCCACATGCTCTTCTGACTGAATTAGTCAGGTACCCCGTAATTCCCCCATTTGGAAGATTGTTTATAAAAAATTCTTAATCTATCCGTTTTAGTCATATGTACATTTCTAGAAATTAACACAAAACTCTTTACTTTAAATAACAGAAATGTCCCTTTGGCGCCTTATCAATTGTCAATTTACCAAGCAATTTGGAAAAAGAAACAACACATCGATATTGTGCCAATGCCTTCAAACTTCACAGGTATATTTTCAAGTCAACATTCTTCTACTTTGATCAAGAGTAAAATACATTTGAAATTTTCAGAGAATGATAAAAATGGGAAGAAGTATTAACCATCCACTAAAGAGAAATGCAAAATTATAATGTATAGAATCGTACTGTATATGTCAGTGTTTCATTCTGGCTAACATTAGAATTACTTGGGTTTTTTTTAAAAAAAAACTAATGCCTAGGTTTCAGCCCAGTTGAATTACATGATATCTCTAGATATTGAATCTAGACCTCAATAAGTTGAAAAAGCTCCCAGGTGATTCTGATATACAAGTGAGGTTGAGAATTACTGTTATTAATAATACTCATATCCCCAAAATAACTTTTAAGGAACTTGTTTTCTATTTTCTTTATTTACTAATCTCCTCTACAGAGACTATTGCTCTGAACTTAAACATATATTGTTAAATCACAGGAGTGCTTTGAGGTTTTTAATCTGCTAAACACTGTTATTCTGAATCTGAGAGTCTAGATTTAACTAATAAAAAGGTATTTCTCAACCTGCCAGCTTTAAAGAGCCTACTGCAGCAGGGAGAATGAAGTGGAGTATTTCTGGTTGATGTGGCACTATTCTCCTTGTAAGTAAATGGCAGGACAAAAAAAAAAAAAAAAAAAAAGACAGTGTGAGGTTGCACCTGCTATTTAATTTTGTATCAGAGCATTTGGTTATACATTAAAACTGAGCTTTATATGTAAAGGAGAATTACTTTAGAATGGACATGAATGAAAATTGAAAATAAAATTTAGAGTAATATTGGTCATGGATGCATTTCTAACAATTAACAGTTTAAGTTACTTTTGGCTGTTTTTTTTTTCTAATAGCCAATAATATCTGGCATATATCTCTTAGCTTATTAATGGATGTGTGTGGAGTGCAAGTGCATTAAAATACATGATTATGGTATTATGGTATTATGTAGCTTTTTCTACCTAAATCCTAGTTTTATTTATTTATCCATTTTTGTATACCTAATGACAGGTTGCCTATCCCTCGTCCAGGTGAAGTTTTAGGATTAGTTGGAACTAATGGAATTGGAAAGTCAACTGCTCTAAAAATTTTAGCAGGAAAGCAAAAGCCAAACCTTGGAAAGTATGATGTATGTATACTACTTTATGAAAATGAATACTTAGGTCAGTTTTGTGAGACTTTGAAGGAAAGGATGTAATTTTTTTAATGTTCTTATTTTCAGTATCATTCATTAATGCTGAGAAATAATATATAGATGAAACTCCTTTTTAATTAAGATCTGTTAATGCTACTGATAAATATGAACTTTCTTAAACTGTTAATGAAGTTTTAAAAGCCAGAAGGCTTCTATTTGGATATACAGTTGACCCTTGAACAACGCGAGGGTTAGGGGTCATGACCCCCCTCCACACACAGTCGAAAATCTGTATATGACTTTTGACTCCCCAAAACTTAACTGTTAATACCCTTTGGTTGACCAGAAGCCTTACACCAGTAACATAAACAGTTACCTATCTTGTACGTGTATTATATACTATAATCTTAAGGTAAAGCAAGCTAGAGAAAAGAAGATGTTATCAATATTAAGTAAGTCATAAGGAAGAGAAAATAGATTTATGGTACTTGATTATAGTTATCAAAAAAAAATTCATCCATGTTGTTCAGGAGTCAACTGTGTAATAGTCCTCCTTTTTGCATTATTATGTATTATTAAATTCAGATAATTGTATTTCTAGGATCCACCTGATTGGCAAGAAATTTTGACTTACTTCCGTGGATCCGAATTGCAGAATTACTTTACCAAGATTCTAGAAGATGACCTAAAAGCCATTATCAAACCTCAGTATGTAGACCAGATTCCCAAGGCTGCAAAGGTCAGTTGCTCTTTAGGAGGAATTTATGTATTTTAGATATTTGTGGAGGTATAAAATATGTATCAGACTAAACTTGTTTTGCTTTGTAACTTTTTAATATTGAAGGAAAATAGTAGTAACTATTTCTGATATATTATGATAGGGGACAGTGGGATCTATTTTGGACCGAAAGGATGAAACAAAGACACAAGCAATTGTATGTCAACAGCTTGGTAAGAGTTTGTTTTGTGTTCATGCTTTAATAGGCCCTGAACTTAACTCATAAAGATAGATACTTATATGGATTACTGAAATACAGGGGAAAATCTCTAGGAATTGTTGTATTCACTTTTTACATTAACAGTTTTCAACTGAAATATCATTCATACCCAGAATGATGTGCGATATATACATTTTGCCTAGAAGAGGTAAAAGAAAACTTAACAACATTGAACACAATGCCTCTATATTCTTTGTAGATTTAACCCATCTAAAAGAACGAAATGTTGAAGATCTTTCAGGAGGAGAGTTGCAGAGATTTGCTTGTGCTGTCGTTTGCATACAGAAGGCTGATATGTAGGTTGCTTTGCAAATTTTGTACGTCTTAATCTTTATTTTAGAGTTTTTATTTGTAATACTATTAAGGCATTGCTTTTGAGAGAAGTTAACAGAAATAGTATCTAAGGTTCTGCTTTTGAGCTAAGATGTTGAAACATTTATGCATGCATTGCCATTCCCTGTTATTCCCAAAGGGGGAGAGTAACTCATTTATTTAGATAAGTACTTCACAATTTATGGGTTACAGTGCTGTTTAATATGATCAGTTGCATATTACATAAACTCTGTACATAAAAGGATATTTTTTTAAACTTAAGCTCTCCAACCAGGCCAGCAAGGTTTTCAAATACCTCAAGTAAAACAGGTCTTTTAGATTACCCTAAATCAGGGTGGCATGTCATGTGAGAGAGAAAAGGGAAGAAGGAGTTTCCTTCCTACCTTCTAGTGCCTCTCTTTTCCCAGATATATTGCTCCCACCTTTTTCTACATTCCTACTCTGACATCCAGTGCAGGCTAGCCCTTTTCCACAAAGTGTTCTATAATTCTGTGCGGTGCCCTCCTTTTCAAAAACTCATTTGCTTTAATGCAATGGACTTTAATCAAGAGCAAAGCTGTCTGAATTACTTCAGACTTTATCAGAATATTTTTTCATGAGGCAGTAACACTTTGTACATTAGCTTAATCAGAGAGTCTCTCCCCAGGCTTGATAATGCAGCCCTGCTTTTGCAATTTTTTTTCTTTCTACTTCTGAACAGAATACAAAAGTTCTTACTCTTACGCAGTGGACTCCTCATTGGTGTAAGAGAGTATGGTTGTTGTTAAATCAGAAACTATATTACAGAGCTTTAAAATATCATGTAAGATAGAATTATATCCTATTTGTCTTACAAATCATTGTGTTTGCTTTTCTTTCTCATAGTTTCATGTTTGATGAACCTTCTAGTTACCTAGATGTCAAGCAGCGTTTAAAGGCTGCTATCACTATACGATCTCTCATAAATCCAGATAGGTGAGTATAGGTTGGTATGTCTGTCTTATTTTGTTTGGGGAGTTATACAGATTTCTAAAGATTAAACACTGGGGCCATCAATGTCATATGTATGTATGTTTTCTATCAGTTATTTAGAGCCACCACTGGTATTTACCTTCCTCTATCTAGAACAGATGTTCTTTATGCAAGACTTATTTACTACCTGCTATTTAATGCCTGTCTCCAGAGAGCGTAGGAATACTTTGGAATGATTTGAAAGTTCTGGCATCTGTGTACGGATTTCTGGGAGGCAGATTCTTAGCTTTTACCAGATTCTCAAATGAATATGTCACTCAAACACACAAAATTTACAACATTATAAGGATCACCACAGTAACTGTGGTTATTTAGGGTCTTACTGAATTCCATAGTTTCTTAATAACCTGTTAAGTAATCACAGCACCCTGTAGTTATGCGATACTTTTGTAATTTTCAGTTTTTAAATCCATTCTCTCATTTGAGCCTCATAGCAATCTTGTGTGTTAGACTCTTTGGTAGTATTCCCATTTTGTAGATGAGGAAGATTAAGGTCAGATAAGGTAGTTATTTGTTCTAGGTTACAAATTTACTACATGGCAAAGCTGTGGGATTTTTTTCTGTGTAGTATTTTTTGTGCCTCTCATTAATGACTAATTTAATCTCCAGCTGATATTACAGAATGCAAGAGAAATCCGTAGGGATCAAAAACCAAAGAAAGAACTATAAATTACAAAGAAGAGACTAGAATATGGCTTTCCTGAGGGGTGTTGCTCATCTGCAGTAAGGTCTTGGATTTTAACAACCACTTGTGAACAGGAAGCAAAGCATTGTATTAGATTATCACATATAAAATGTCAGGACTCTCAAAAGAACTGCTTTCTCAGCAAAAAGGTAAAGATGTGAAGATATCAAGGAAGCATAGATCTCGCTCCTTGAAATGTATGGATGGCTCCCCTTCAAATATATGCATGGACCAGCAGCTCACATGGATGTGGAATTGAAATTTAGATAATCGGGATAATCTTCTTCACAGTGAGAAAGTAACATAAAAAGAGGGTCTCAGAATCTTTAGTCCTGTCCTATGGTACCTAGCAGAAGCAAATATAAAATCACTTTGCAGGGATATGCCTTCAACCCTGGTCACAGGATTCCTACAAGTAAAGACTCATGAGCTAAAATCCAGGGCTATAAATGATTAAGAGGAAAGCATCTGCAAAGGAGGCAGTAGACACAACAGACAACAGGATTAGACCTTCAAGGAGGTCAGGTGACATTCTCAAAACTATAAAATAGTTGTATCTAAAATACACCCCACAGGTGCCCCCGAGTGGCTCAGTCGGTTAAGTGTCTGAATCTTGATCTCCGCTGAAGTCATAATCTCACAGTTTGTGAGTTTGAGCCCCGCGTCAGGCTTTGCACTGACAGCACGGAGCCTGCTTAGAATTCTCTCTCCTTCTGTCTCTGCCTCTAACCCTCCTCCTGCACGTGCATGCTGTCTCTCACACTCTCAAAATAAATAAACTTTAAAAAAAATAATAAAATACAAACATAAAAAAGGATACAAAACCCTAAGAATCTGGTACCAGAAAAAGGCAATAGGTAAATGTTCAAAAAACCCAGATTTAGAAATTGAAAGTATAGCTGTGACATAAAAAACTCAATGGACAGAGGCACCTGGCTGGCTCAGTCGGTGGAGCATGCAACTGTATCTCAGGGTTGTAAGTTCCAGCCCCATGTTGGGTGTAGAGATTACTTAAAAATAAAACCTTTAAAAAAATGTTTTAATGTTTATTTATTTTTGAGAGAAAGAGAGATTCCAAGGCAGGCTCCAGGCTCTGAGCTGTCAGCAGAGCCCAATGCGGGGCTCAAACCCACAAATGGTGAGATTGTAAACTGAGCCAAAGTCAGACGCTCAACTCACTGAGCCACCCAGGTGCCCCAAAAATAAAATCTTTAAAAAAAAACAAAAACTCACTGGGGCGCCTGGGTGGCTCAGTCATATGAGCATTGGACTTCAACTGAGGTCACGATCTTGTGGTTTGTGAGTTTGAGCCCTGCATCAGGCTCACTGCTGTCAGTGCAGAGCCCACTTTGGATCCTCTCTGACCCCTCTCTCTCTGCCTCTCCTGCTCTCTGTCTCTACCCCCACTCATGTGCTTTCTCTCAAAAATGAGTAAACATTTAAAAAAATCAAAAAAAAAAAAACCTCACTGCATATATTAGACAGGTTAGAGATAACAGAAAAGAGTGTTAGAAACCTAAAAGGTTGATCTGTGCAAATTACCAGAATACAACAGAGAATGAGATTGAACTCAGATTGAGTTCAGAAAGGAGGGTTAGAGAATGGAATGAAAAGGACTGTTTACATATATCTGAATAGGAGTTTGAAAAATGAAGCCATGAAAAAGATCGTGTCTGAGAATTTTTCAGAATTGAAAAATTTGACTCTCTAGATTCAAGGAGCAAATGATCCATATACATACTTTGAAGTGAAACTTAGAATCAGTGATAAAGAAATAATCTAAATTGAGCCAAATAGTAGCTATAATTTTCACATCATACATAGGCCTGGGTATTATGATAGGCTCTTTGAGGAATATAAGAATATAAGATACAGTCCCGGTATTCAAGGATTTATCAGTCTGGTAAAGAAAAGAACATACAAGTAATCAAGTCAGTAGTTTTCAACCTTAGCCCTTTTATGAAATATTTTTATATTTATTTATTATGAAAGTCATAGCTCATACCTACTTTCACACATAATTTTTTAAAATATCAAATAATGTCCTAACCATAATAAAAAGGAGAACTAAAAAGATACGTAATTTACAACCAGATGACATTAATATACAAATGTTCAGGCAAATCATTACAGTCTTCTATTTTGAGAGGGCAGTAACTGTAATTGTAATGTGGATAACATGTCAAAACAAATTAGATTGACAAAGTAAAGAAAATTATTTAGACATTTTCACATTCTTTGGATTCTGAAATTCTGTGATGTGTCAAGGCAGTGTTCAGTCTGTAATGCTATAAAAAGATTTCTTATCCTATCCTTAAAAAAAACAAAACCAAGAAATAGAGGATGGATTGGAGAAAGGACGCTAAATGCATGAGATTTTTTTAGAATTTGTCCTCTAAGAACATCTTCAGTTAAATTAAAAACCAAGTGTAAAAAAAAACAAAAACAAAAAAAACCCAACTGTAATCCAAAATTAATTGTAGGAGTTTCACAGCATAAATTTCTCATTATGCTACAGATTTGTTTCTTTCCAAACCGTTAGGAAATAGAGTGGCTGGCTCACTTAATTCTTTCTTACATTTTGGACTTCTTCATAAGCTCCATTTAAAAGTAGGGATAGCAGAATGTATGACATGGTTTTTTTCCTTCTTTTCAAAGCAAATTAAAAGCCACTAGATGGGCGCCTGTGTGGCTCAGTCGGTTAAGCATCTGACTCTTGGTTTCAGCTCAGATCTCTCAGGTTTCGGTTTCGTGGGTTCAAGCCCCACAACGGGCTCTGTGCTCTCTCTCTCTCTAAATAAACTTAAAAAAAAATTTTTTTTAAAGCCACTAGGTAATACTATGCTGCCTTACATGGTGTCTAGAAGGTTTTAATGGTAAGAAGTAGACAGTCCAGATAATGGAACATTGCCAAAAAAACACCAAGGCAGGATGAGTACTGGCTCACTTGGGTGATTTGCCATTTTTACTGATGCTTCTTACTACCAATGTGGTAGTAAACATTTGCTCTTAATATTTTCTTTTCATAATTAAACATGCCCCCATTATCTTTTTCATTCCTTTTACTCTCTGATACCTAGATTGCTATGGGAGTTTCCTAAAAAAAAGCCAGTGGTTCTTTCTTCTTGACAGATTAATCTTTCCGAAATGATGTTTTTTCTTACCGTTCTCTTTATTCTAGAACTGTGCTATACATTCTAGCCATGTTACTGTTTTAATTGAAATTAAAAATTCATTCCTTCAATCAGTCTACCCACATTCCACATGCTGTACATAGAGAATATTTTCATAACCATAGAAAGTTTTACTGGACAATGTTATTTAAGAACCTAACCATTTTGCCCCATTGCCAATTAGCATAAGTCCAAAATTCTTCATTACCCAACAACTTTATTAAACATCTCTTTGGTACATAGCACAAGACTAAAAATCATAGAGGTGCTAAAATGTATTATATAGTCTGACTTCACACAATTTAGGGACAAGTTGTTGAGGTCCTAAATAAGAAATAAATAAAAATAATAAAAAATAAAAATCCAAATATCCGTTCAGAGTTACAGGGGGTCAAGAGTTGGGGAAAGAAAGCTCATTTGCATAATATCAAGGGGACCCTACAGAAGGTAGGATTTGTGATGGACCTTAAAGGATTGAGTAAGATTTCAGCAGGTGAGGATTTAGACAGGAGAACATTCAGGAGAAGGAATAACTCTTAGACACACAGAAGTGGAAAAGTGGATTCAGGAAACAATGAAAGATCCATTTTTCAGTGTGCCTTATATGTACATGGGGAAAAATAATAGCTGAAGTTTTGGAGAGTTTTGAAACAAAGTCTTAGGACATTAATTTGTTTTATTTGCAACTGAGAGCCATATCTGGGAACCTGAAAAGAGTGAGGTTTGTTAAAAGTTTATAGAAATGTTGAAAGAAATGTGAGAGCCTGAACTAGAATTTAGAAAAAAGAAAAGGATGAAATAAATGCACAAGACATCGTTGAGAAAGAGTTGACAGACTTGACAATTTAAACAGTATATTAGGAATAAGGTTAGTCCTATCTTATGAGAATGATGATTGCATTAATATAAATATGGAGAATTTTTATTTGTACAGGAAACATAAGTTGGAATTTGAAGTGTCTGTAGGACATTGCTTTTTTAACATTTTGAACTAACTTGAATAGGAATAAAGTGCTGCATAAAAGTGTCATGACCATTCTTTGCCTGATAGTTTGTATGCTAGCAATACTTTTTTCTTACCACTTCAAAAGTCATGTCAGATACTGTCCCACTTACAGAGTGCTCCAGTACACACTAACCTATTTCCTTGGCCTTCACTGGATTTTATATCTAGAGAAAATGCGTGGCTGTGTAGTTTTTTTTTTGTTTTTTTCGGGTTTTTGTGGTAATGTTTCATGTCTATTCCTTGTCTTCCCCAGCTAACTTGGAAGTTCTCAGGTTAAGCATTCTGTCATATTCTCTGTATTCCCCTACCACAGCTAACAGATGGGACAGGACAACTGTAAGGGCTTATTAACGTGCAAGATGAACAGCATAATAAACAGTTTAAGCTACATCAGATTTAAATCTATTGTAATTGTGTCTTTGTAAAGTTTATTTAAAAATGTGGGGGTTTTTTGGCAAAACACACTTATTTCATGTCTCCATAGACTGTTTCATACTTTTTTTTTAGTTTAGGAAAACAATTTGAAATAGGAAGACTGATAGAGTCTTATTTAATGTCTTACGGCTTTGGTTTAGTATGGTCTTTACATTTAAATTTTTTAACATATCTGTTTTCCTGGAATTTATACTGTTCTGTGTAAGAGTTTAAATTGTAATTAAATATAATTTTATTTTATATGTTATGTTACATTTAAAAATAAAAATCTGTATTGACTTGCAGATATATCATTGTGGTGGAGCATGATCTAAGTGTATTAGACTATCTCTCTGACTTCATCTGCTGTTTATATGGCGTACCAAGTGCTTACGGTGTTGTCACTATGCCTTTTAGTGTAAGAGAAGGTAACTTGAAAAACTATTTCCACAATGCTGTATTATTTCACTCTAATGCTTAGAAAATGTGTTGTTGATATTCAGCAGTTACATGTTGCTCTAATATTTATCCAAAACTCCAGTCTTAATGGAAGTTAATCACTCAACAATGTATATATAAGGTTATATACATTGTTTGTTATTCAAAACTTCCTTTTTGGAGAATTTTCTATTGCAATGGGTAGAAATGCTGTATCAGTTTCACTGTTTGCTATCTTAAAAGTTTTTATTATATTTTGGCTTCTACAACTTCTAGTATTTATCATCTTCAGCTTTATCTTTGAAAGGCCAAAACCAGTAGTGAAACTCTTAATTAGTGCTCATCTTGTTCCCATTTTTCAAATTTTTCTGTAATCTGTGTCTTAAGTTTGTAGAACTTAAGACTGTCTAGAAGTCTAATAAGATAGTAAGTGTATTAAATTAAAACAAGATAGTGTCATATAGTTTAATGAGTAACTAAAAGCCTAATAAAATAGCTTAGTAAGCCTATTTTCATTTATTCCTTCTACTGTCAGGAAAGAGGGACTCTCTGGTGTCTCTTTTCCGTGTCTCTTCTCCACCTAAGCAAGTTAGGCAAAACTAAAAACTAACCTACCACTAAGTGGCTCCTGAAACAAATATCAGTGCATTCTCCACCTAGTATGCCTTTTTCTTTTTAATTTCTTTGCCATTTCCTACCACTGATTTCTTTCTCCTCTTTTCTTTATATTTCATCTTTTCAGCTGTGCCTTCAACTGACAAAAAGACTACC
Organism: Panthera pardus; assembly: GCF_024362965.1. Lineage (NCBI taxonomy): Eukaryota > Metazoa > Chordata > Mammalia > Carnivora > Felidae > Panthera > Panthera pardus. The sequence continues at coordinate 81,896,951 of NW_026526688.1, read as the reverse complement.
TAGTTCATAGTTTGAAAAAATTCCTATTTCATAAGAATAATTATTCATGTAGTCTTGTATGTAGATGCCTAGGTTAGGCAGGCTCCTTTTTAAAACAATCTCTTCAAAAATAATTTTTGAGATACATAAGTACTTATCTGCTTGTACCTTTGAGATAAACAGATGCATATGTTCAGGAAAAAATTTGTGAGATTGCTTAATTTTCTTTCCAATAGTCTTAAGAGATGATATCAGAAAGTTATTAATTTTTTATTCTCCTCAATTAGCAAGTATTTATTATCTATTCTATACCTTGTAATAGGTCCAGAATTGCATTGATAATGAGGTAGGTTCCTGGCATTCACTCTTCACAATTGTAGTTATAAATGCCTTGTCTAAAAGCTATGCCTTTTTTTTTTTTTAAGTTGTTTGTTTTGTTTTCAGAGAGAGCGAGCCAGGGAGGGGCAGAGAGAGAGGGAGAGACAGAATCCCAAGCAGGCTCCGCACTGTCAGTACAGAGCCAGATGCCGGGCTCGATCTCACAAACCATGAGATCATGACCTGAGCCAAAACCAAGAGTCGGATGCTTAACTGACTGAGCCACCCAGGTGCCCCAAAAGCTATTCCATTTAAGAAATGGTTCCTGCTGAAGCTTTTAATGTGCCTTGTTTGTTAAAACAATTCTAATAAACTTTCCTTCTTTCTGCTTTCTTTTAATATACTGAAATTAATGTCATACATAATGTAAAAGCTCTCTTTGAGCTCTAAAGACAGTTATAGCTTAGACTCAGTTTTAGATTGACAAGTTTTACAGTAGAAATGGAAAGGCTGGTTTTTTAATGTCTCTTTGCACACAATTTTCTGAGTCTTCATTTCCTTACCTGATAAATTAGGCATTTGGAATCAGTGGCTACTAAGGTTTCCGTCAAGTCTAAGTTCCTTTCTAACTTTTGGTTTTAATTTTTTTAACCTCACATTTATAATTTTTAAATAGTTTTAAGATCAAAAAATACTAGTTTTGGCAGAATGAATTTACTTTCAGCAAATATTGAACACCTGTGTTCTAGGCAGAGGCTGTAGTCTCCCAGATAGGGCTCTGAGTTCCAGATGAGATGAATAACATCCTCAAGCTTTCTTTCGAGACCTTCCAGACTTGAGCTACTATCTTTCTCTTATCTTAAATATAGGAATCACTGAAAATAGATCTTTGCATTTTTCCCATGTAATCCACTTTTTCATTTCTGTGTCTGCCATTGCACATCATCACAGTTTTAATATGGAGGGATTCTCGTGCACAATATGTTAGTTTTCTTTCAGTCACTAAAAAATGTTTAGATAATGGTGTATATTTTTGTACAGTGAAGCCAAAAAAATGTTAAATGAAGTTCATTATTATAAATGTGTTGCAAACCTGGAAAATTAATCTGAAAATATGCAATATTTTAGAACTTCAGCTTATGGTATCTAGATCTCATGCGAAAATGCATATTCATAACTTGTTTATTTAAAAAATTATTCTCCAGACTGTATTATTTTATGTCAGTCTATGAAAATACTCCCATTTTTTACTTGTCATTTTTTGAGAAAGATCACAAGTTTTGATTTAAAAAAAAACAGAAACGGCACCATATTCTTTTGCACAAAACCTGATGGGGAAGAAAATCTTATATAAAAATCACATCATTAGTGAAAAGATATTCTTTGTATATATATGCTTAAGTTTTTTAAACTTGTATCAAATACATAAGACACCCTTTTGTCACTGCATGTTACCACACATTCACAGATATTTGAAATCTGTGCTTCGATTGCTCCCAGGAGAGCCTAGGATTTTGGGTTTTATATGATAATTTCTTGCTGTGGAAAAGATTAGTCTTTAAGTGACCTTCACTAATCTTTTGTCAATGACTTTCCAACAGGCATAAACATTTTTTTGGATGGCTACGTTCCAACAGAAAACTTGAGATTCAGAGATGCATCACTTGTTTTTAAAGTGGCTGAGACAGCAAATGAAGAAGAAGTTAAAAAGATGTGTATGTATAAATATCCTGGAATGAAGAAGAAAATGGGAGAGTTTGAGCTAGCAATTGTAGCTGGAGAGTTTACAGATTCTGAAATCATGGTGATGCTGGGGGAGAATGGTAAGTTTTCCTTATTTTGTGATATTTGGAAGTCTGTTGTTTATCCAGTTACTTCGTTTCAGCTACTCCATGAAAAATTTTGACTCAGTTGTAAGTGGGAGCTAGACTGAATCCATACATTTCTCAGTGTAGTTCACATTTTATAACATTGTATGATTTAATGTCATTGCCATCCAATCAAGTTTATAGTTCATATATTTTGTTCCATAACTTTTAGTGAAAATAAGATACTTTTCCAAGCTAGTTTTTCTGTGTATAAATTATTAGGGGATTTATTCATCTTAGAAACAAATGAGGAAGGAAAGGATAAAATAATGTAATTCAGAAGGAATCTAGTTTAAGATTTTTTCTTGAATTCCTCCATTTGAGCTTTTATTATTTTAAATTCAGGCTAGTCTACCTTTGTAAATAGTTGTTATTACCTGAATTTTCAATTTTAGATTACTATCATAAATAGGGCTATGAGTTGAATTCGAGTACCAAATGTCTGGTAATGCTTTCAAGATTGAAAAAAAAAGATTTGAATTGTATACTTAGAGCTTATAAGTCTATAGAAGAGAAGTTTTCTACGACGATTTTGCCATGTATTTCAGTCTTTAGGTAATGGAAGAATTTTGAACCGGGTTGCGTTTTATGCAAATGGACTTTCACATCATGGTATCAATCATAACAATATTACATTCCTTAACAATAAGTTGTATTGGTATTTAAGCTAAAAAAGTCTTTTAAAAAGTAGCCCAAAACTTGTAATGGTTACTAATAAGATTTATTAGTCTATATTCCTCTAATTAGTTTCGAATGATACTTCAGAAGCATATCATGAAAGTTTCAAGTATTTTTGTTTAGGCTTCAGAATTGAGTAGTGTCAGTTTATACCTTTAAAACTAATTTCTCAATTAAAATCCAGTAGTGTACATAATGTTTTACTTTAAGTAAACATGAAGCATCTTACAAGTCTGTCTGTTGTATATATTGTGTTGGCAGGTACTGGTAAAACCACATTTATCAGAATGCTTGCTGGAAGACTTAAGCCTGATGAAGGAGGTACTGTTGCATTGTTGTGTTTTTACTCTTTCTCACATAGGAAACTTTGAAGATATGGGTAATTTTCAGTGTCTTTATTTGCATTATTTTGCAGGAGAAGTACCAGTTCTCAATGTCAGTTATAAGCCACAGAAAATCAGTCCCAAATCAACTGTGAGTTATTATTCTGTTATTTGGTTATTAAAGGAAAGTTTATGCACACACACACCTATAGCTTTAATCTTTCACTGTATCAAAATTCTTCTCCAAATTTCTGTGTTTTACCGAAAGCGGCTAAAGAAAGAATTAAGACATAAGTCATTGATTCATTTCCACATAACACTAGCAAGAAAATAAAAGGCCACCTACAAGATGGCCAAATACATTTGCAAATCATTTATCTAATAATACTCATATCCAGACTCATATCCAGAATATACATAAAGAACTGTTACAACTCAGTTTAAAAACAAAGGATTTGAATAGACTTTTTTTTTTTTTTTTTTTAAAGTAGGCTCCATGCCCAGCATGAAGCCAGTGCAGTCAATCCTGAGATCAATCCCTGAGCTGAGATCAATCCTTGAGCTGAGATCAAGAGTCAGATGCTTGGTGGGGCGCCTGGGTGGCTCAGTCGGATGAGTGTCCGACTTCAGCTCAGGTCATGATCTCACGCTTCGTGGGTTCAAGCCCTGCATCAGGTTCTGTGCTTCCAGCTTAGAGCCTGGAGCCAGTTTCGGATCCTGTGTCTCCCTCTGTCTCTGCCCCTCCCTCACTCGCCCTCTGTCTCAAAAGTAAATAAACATTTAAAAAAAAAAAAAAAAAGAGTTAAACGCTTGGGGCACCCAGATGGCTCAGTTGGTTGAGCATCCAACTCTTGATTTCAGCTCATTATCCCAGGGTCGTGGGATCGAGCCCCATGTCAGCTCTGCACTGAGTATGGAACATGCTTAAGATTCTCTCTCTCTCTCTCTCTCTCTCTCTCTCTCTCTCTCTCTCTCTCTCTCTCTCCCCCCCCTCCTGTCCCTCTCTCTCAAAAAAAAAAAAAAAAAAAGTCAACCAACTGAGCCACCCAGGCACCCCTGAATAGACATTTTTTCAAAGAAAATATTCAAATGGCCAAATAAGCACCTGAAAAGATGCTCAGTACCATTAGTCATTAGGGAAATGCAAATCAAAACTACAGTGAGATATTGCACACCCACTAGGATGACTTAAAAAGACAGTAACAAGTTTTGGTGAAGATGTGGAGAAATTGGAACACCATACATTGCTGATGGGAATGTAAAATGGTAGAGCCACTTTAAAAAAAAAAAACACCTGGCAGTTCTTAGGATTTTTTTGTTTGTTTGTTTGTTTTTTGTTCTTACGATTAAACATAGTTACATATGAACCAACATTTCCACTCCTAAATACATACCCAGGAGAAATGAAGACCTATCTCAACACAAAAATTTGCACACAAATGTATTCATAATAGCCAAAAAGTGGAAAACAACCACAATGTCTGTCAGTTGTAAATGGATAAACACAATGTGCTATATCCATGAAATTGAATGTTATTTGGTCATAAAAAAAAATACTGATAAATTTTAAAATCTGAACCTTGAAAACAAAGTTAACCTTTGGTTCTGCAAGTATTGTAGTGAACTTCTTAACTATGGTATTTGCACTCAGGACCTCAGCCTTCACTTTGTTAGGCCTATTTGAGATTGCTTAGATTTACACTAAAAGTTTTATCATTGGGGTCACCTGGGTAGCTTAGTCCAACTCTTGATTTTGGCTCAGGTCATGTCTCACGGTTCGTGAGTTTGAGCCCCACGTTGGGCTCCACACTGACAATACAGAGCCTGCTTGGGATTCTCTCTCCCTTTTTCTCTGCCCCTCCCCTGCTCACACTCGCGCTCTCAAAAATAAATACTTAAAACAATTTTTATCGTTGGTACTTTGTGTAAGCTTAGCTTTTAAGTTCTCAGACTCGGCCCTCTCCTTAAATAACAAGCACATGACATCTTTAGAAATCATCCCTATTGTATTATGCATTTTGTCTTATCTTGCTGATTGCCTAAGGGTACTTGATACCAACACTGACCTTGAGCATTATTCCTATTCTCAAATGATTTCTTAAACTTTCTAAACTTTTTCTTTTTTTTTTTTTTTTTTTTTTACTATTTATTTATTTAAAGATCAAGAGCAAGCAGGGGAGGGGCAAAGAGGGAGACAGAGAATCCCAAGCAGGCTCCATGCTAACAGCCTGCTTAACAGCACGGAGCCTGACCACAGGGCTGAAACCCTCGAACCGTGAGATCATAACCTGAGCCGAAAACCAAGAGTCAGACGTTTACCTGACTGGGACACCCACACGCCCTATCAAATGATTTCTTTCTTGAAACAGTCATTGTTTACTACTCTTAGATTTTAAGATTGTTTTTACTTGTTGGACATGATGGGTTTCTAATAATTTTAGGACACGCCATAGACGATGGAGAAGCATAATACTATCATATCTGTGGGTAGTAAATTGATATACTTTTGCTCTGGAGCTTAACTTGGTGAAGATAGAGGAGTTCTGTACTGAAAATTCCAATACTTTTTTCACTAAAAACAGGGAAGTGTTCGACAGTTACTACATGAAAAAATAAGAGATGCGTACACTCATCCACAGTTTGTGACTGATGTGATGAAGCCTCTGCAAATTGAAAACATCATCGATCAAGAAGTATGTATTTTGATTTTTGTTATGTTATTATTTTAAGCTTTGGGTGTCTCTGCGTGGTTTGCTAAACTTTTTTTCTCCAAATAGGTGCAGACGTTATCTGGTGGTGAACTGCAGCGAGTAGCTTTAGCTCTTTGTTTGGGCAAACCGGCTGATGTCTATTTAATTGATGAACCATCTGCATATTTGGATTCTGAGCAAAGATTGATGGCAGCTCGAGTTGTCAAACGGTAATGTCCTGCCACTAAGAGTATTACTTTTAGTTAATGTGCACTGGCATACAACGGTGCTTACTTAATACACATTTGAATATTTGATCATGTAAAACTGGAAACATGTTCAAAATCATGTATTTTAGTTTCATACTCCATGCTAAGAAGACAGCCTTTGTTGTGGAACACGACTTCATTATGGCCACCTATCTAGCAGATCGAGTCATCGTCTTTGATGGTATTCCATCTAAGAACACAGTCGCAAACAGGTACAACTGTTTTCTGAAATATTCAAGCCTAGTTATAAGTTCTGTTAGAAAAGTATTACTCAGAATTTTCCAAGAAGCTTATAAACATTAATCATACCATTTTAATTTTTAAAGAAGTAGCCAGAAATTCTAAGAATGATTCTGTGACTCCCAGGATTATTCATATTGAATACTGGATGGAAGTGCTCAGACTATATAGTTTAGAACTCCTGACCCTAGGGAATAAGCATGCAGAGCTCTGGGCTGCTCAGCTTTTCTTGAAAGTTAACTTTTGTCTGCTTCATTATTTGGATTTTCAAAACATACTAGGATTTTGATTTTGCAAGTAATTCCCTGAAAACTATAGATGTTTTTGCATACAGCAGTTAAGGAAACAAGGTTATATGATTTGCCCAACTTACACTGCTAGTGGTAATGCTCACAGTGGACCCCAAATATCTGGTATTGATCTATAGCAGGGTCAAAATGATTTTACCTTTTCTCCTTTTTTTTCCTCTAATTTTTCCTTATTGTCCTGATTTAGAGCTCTTGTAATTTAGAGAAGTCTCACATTGAAATCAGTTTATGAGGAATGTCTTAGTGCTAAAACCCTCTTAAGTTGAACCGTATGAAATTACTGACATTCAGCCATTTTTTACCTATAAAAAGAGCAATTTCGTGTGATTCCATTATGTTCTCTGATTTTAGGGAGGAAAGGAGTTGCTATTTGAATAATTCATCCAAAAAATAAAAGTACTTTACTGAGCTTCTTCCCAGAATTTCTTTTCATTTTAATTTGTTCATCAATTGGGAATTCCATATTTCTTTGACAGGGCAGTTTCATAGACTCTGTAAAGCTTATTTAAATAACCATCATCTGTATTTACAAAAAATGCTTATTAAAGTGTTTCACAAGTATGATGCAATTTAGTGTGATTTAAGAACTAATTTGGGTAAAAAAAGGTGAATGATGCATAGAAATGGAATAAGGAGGTACAAGTAAAATCCATTGTGCTGTACATACTCCCTCCAGTGCCAAATTTCTGATGTGAACTTTACCTTTTCTGTTAAATTCTCTTATCTCCTATAAATGTCAGATTTGAAATTCTGTAATCTCCTAATTAATGATCTTTTGTTTTTCTATAGTAGTAACGTCCATCTTAAATGTTTCTTTTTCCAGATGAGAAACACAGGTCAAACTGGGTCTGTTTTGCACAAAATATTATAGCCAAACTAAGTACTCCAAGGAAAGACACTTCTGAACATAGAATTAACTTATAATATGCTATAATTATATACTATTATTCAGATATGATTAAGGAATTAAAACAGTGATGCTTAATATGAATACTCTTCAATCCCAAAAAGTAGTTAACTTTGGTGGGATGAATTTTAATCACAGTTGATCTTATTTTTCCTCTAGTCCTCAAACTCTTTTGGCTGGCATGAATAAGTTTTTGTCTCAGCTTGAAATTACATTCAGAAGAGATCCAAACAACTATAGGCCAAGAATAAACAAACTCAATTCAATTAAGGTATGTAGAAAAACTATCTTAAATCGTGGCTAATTTCTCATTATAAATCATTGAAAGGCATGTTTCAAATTGGAAGACTTTCATGAAAAAATTTTGCCATTTCATTAATTCTGATTCATATTTTTCTCATCTAATAGTCTGGTAGGCAGTAATTCTGATATAGTTGCTATTGCTACATGGACTCAGACCTGTTATCTCGAGTTGTACCCACTGTTGTACTGTCTGTGTTGAGTTTACTTGCCTTTTTAACGTCTTCAGAAAGATTACACTAATTCACTGTTGATACAGAGTTTTTACAAATGACCGGTTTCTCTTATCTATTTTTCAAGAGCACGAGAGCAACACCTGATTAAAATATTTTAAGAATCCGAGCAAACGTCTTCAATGAGCATAAAATTCTACACAATGGAAAAACATTTTGTCAGTTTAATTGGCAGCGTTTTTCATTGGTGTACATAAAATAATTGATTATGCTCTTTATAGTTGATGTAGACTATGAAACATGTTTTTTTTTTAGAAGATAATTTCTTGGTCACTTGGGGAAAAAAAGCAAATGACCTCTAAAAAAAGCATTTCTGTGTTTTTAAATACCTCCTGCAGTGCCTGCTTAAAATGCTGCTTATGCTTCATGGCCCTCTAGCCCTTGTTTTTAATACTACCATTTACTAGATTTTATTATTTTCATATTTGTACTCTAGCTTTTCCACTAAAGTGTATGACCTCTTGGAAAGCAGAGACAAAGCCAACATATACATTCTGTATTCTTAAAGAGCTAACAGTGTCTTGATGCCTTTAGGCTTCACTGTGTATTTTGTTTGTGTATGATTTATCTTACTCTCTAGCCAAGATAAGGAAATTACAATTACAGTTTTAAGCCAGTCTGTAAACTGAACTGGGAAAAAAATAGTTCTATATGAGTTTTGTGTAATAGGCAGTTCTCAAACTAGACAATGTTACCTTTTGGACTGGGAGTTTAAAGTTAGAATGATAAAAGTGGAATTCAAGAGTTCAGCTGGAAATAGTATTTTATAAAGCAGAATTTTACATGCATACGTAAGGCATGTTCTATGAAGAGGCTTTGCTTGAGGATGGACCAAGGGAAGTGTTCTGGTTGTAGGGATGATTAGCAGTAGTAGTAATCCTGCCTTTGATTTAGTGGACCCACAAATGTCCAGAAGCAGACAGTGCATGCAGAGGAGGTTGTATAGACACTTGTAAACGCTGCTAAACAAGACTGGGTGAAAGACTACCCCTACGTATAGGAGAATGGTGTTGATTTTTGTTGCTTCTGTTTCTTTTTTTAGGACGTAGAACAAAAGAAGAGTGGAAACTACTTTTTCTTGGATGACTAGACCGAATCTGAGAATGTTGAGAAGCCATTTCTTAAAAGAAACATTTATTGGGATTTTTGTCATATAAAACTTGAATCAGGTTTTTAATGCCCCACATACTCTGGAACTTGAGCTATAATTTACTTAATGTAACATCAAAAGCCAGTTGTGTTGTAAATTAGTACGAACACAGAAAATGCCACTTTTCTGTTCTTGATAAGGCCCTTTTTGTATATAACATTCTAAAATGAAGACATTTCAAGCTATACAAATTACCTCCCAAGTTTTCATGATGTATGGGAAGATTTCAGTAGGTGTTATCATATTCGTGTACCAAATGCTGATCAGTGTTGCCCCCTTTTAAAAATCTTGAAAAAGCTTTCCATACTTCTAGTTTGCCAAATATGCCAGTATAATGAAGCTGCCCTTATTTTAAAAGCCGAAGACTCCACTAATGAAATTTGATAAATAAACATCAGGATTATATTTGTTACTTGTTTTCAGTCTTTGCACTATGTTATCAGTGTGTTTAGACTTTCAAAGTAAAATTACTACAAAACCCCACTGTTGGAAAATGGCCATGTTCCCAACTTAGCATTGTTTACATTGTTTTCGGTGTGTTTTAGTATCAAAAATCATTTCCACACACCACCCCCATCTGCCAGAAAAAAATCCTAACTTTCCTCTGAATTACTCAGTTTCAGCATTCCATAAGATTCTATAATTTTCCCAAGTAATGTCATTCTTTAGACATTTATGTAATCATTGATCAAAATTTAGGAAAAGCATTTTGAAGAATATTTGCTTCCTTCAAAATATTTAGAGTTGATGCCTAAGCATCTGTGTAATTTTAAACTTCCACAGGTTTCTGATGGGCAGCCAAGGACAACATTACAGGCGACATTAATGCAAACGAGTCCCCAGATAGCATTGTAAAATATCTCTTGGTACCAAATATACTCCTCTCCATGTTTGGATCTAGAGGACATTATCTACATCTGTTTGACTTTGGAGTTTTGGATAGTATGTAGCAAGAGCTCTAAAAACTTACTGCATCTCAAGTTCCTGAGTTTGAACAGTGGGATGTGGTATGAAACCACTCTCAATTACACTTCTAGTGCACTGAACTGGAACTTATACTACAAGTGAGGAAAAGAGTTTACTGAAATGAATTAATGGGGCAGGTAAAATAGGAAAATTAGAAATTACTGAACAAACTTTTAGAGCTCCTTAAAACCATAGAAGCGTTAATTAACATGCAGACAATGAATAGAGAATGTGATTTAACTGGTCCCCTTTAGGCCTTTTAAAAATTTGAGTAATCCATAAATACATGTTTGTTGTGAAAAATTCAAACCTACTGAAATACATGTTAATAAAATGTCCTCTCCTCACATTACCCTCCCAGAGGTTACCAGTGTTTGCATTTAATATATATCCTTTTATGCTTTTTCTGTGCACTTAGCTAAGTGTGAATATGTAAAGGGTTTGTTTTGTACATAAATGGGATTATACTAAAATAAGTAGTGCCTATTTTTAAGGATAGGTTAAATTTGTGAATGATTATTTCAAGTATATTGAATAAAATAAGACAAAAGCTGTTTTTACTTACTGATTCCGTATTCTGTCCTAAAGAAAACACTTGTTGATAAGCACAGTTCTTTCTACGTATTGCTGACGACAGAATATGTATTAACTGTAATACTGTTTGTGTAAATGAAATTTTTAAAATACAGATTTAGATGTTAAACTTTTATATAGCAATAGAAAAGATCTTACAGTTGCTAACACAAAAGTTTTTCTATAAAAGCCAACTCGAATACACTACCAATGCAGATGTTAGCTATTAAATTTGGAAAGATTGCTATGTCCTGATTGGAAAATATCTCTAAATGGTGCAACAGTTCATAAATACACCATTTATTGAAAATATATAAAATATTAAAATACCAAAAGGATACTCAAGACAGTAAGCCTTTGGGGAATGAGAACTTGGCTAAAGAACAGGCAAAGGAAAGGGGATATATACACATATGGCCATTACCTTTTGAACTTCATATACTGTATGTATCAACTGTTTAGAGATCTTAAGTTTTTAAACCTTCAATAAAGAGAGAATCTGTATTATGTTCAGTGTACAGCAGTATTAACAAAAGCAGTGTATTTATGCAATTTAGGTTTACCTGATATTAGACCATAGCATCTTGAAGCCCAGTCCCGAATCTCTTGCTTATAATTGCATAGTTTGACATCTGGCATGTAGTTTGCCTTTTACATCGTGGCCAGAGATAAACAACTCAGTTTATAATTTCATCCATATCCATTTAGATACATTTATGTCAAGCTCACAACCCAGTGTTTGGCGAATGCACACTCTGGTTCAGAAGAGAAACCATTCTGGGTTGGAGAGTCAGGGCTAAGTGAAGGAGGTAGCTCCCAGAAAAAGTAACATCTACAATGACAAATGATAATCTAATGCGAAGCAGAATAAATGTCAGGTGAGACAGAAATCAGCATGGGCATGAAGAAATGAGAGGAAAGGATGAATACAGGCAGGTTTAGTGGATTCTCATTGCCTTCATTACAGGTTTTTACGTGCTCGTTAGGGATTGAGGAGATAAAGCAAATACCAGTTAAGGCAGCCGCTAGAATTACCAAGATAGCAGTTCAACAGCTTTTAGTTTTTATTCTGTCGTCTTTCAGTATTTTTGAACCACCTAGATCCTGTCCACTTAACTGTTTCTGCTACCTCTTACTCTTGATGGGATTGTTTCCTTGCTTTTTGATTAATGAATTGATGTTGTGGTATTTTATCTGTGAAAATCCCAAGGTTTAGTGCGCTAAACACTCCCTTTTTCCTTCCCAACCTTGTACTCACCAGCACCTCCTTCCTTGCAATTTCATAGGGTAGTATGTACCCAGCACCGGACAGTGGGTTATAAATGAGCAAAGACAATCATGACAAGTTCTTCTTCATTTTCCTAGTCTCTCTTACAGCTAGGCATGGCCATGTTGACCCAGTTCTAGCCAGTAAGTTCAAAGTAGAAGTCTCTTGGAGTGTTTCTGGAAGCCCTCTTGACTTACTAAGAAAAGGAGATACATATTTGGTAATACTTCTTGTGGATTTGTTACCATAAAGTGGCATAGGGAAATGCCAAGAAAGCCGCAAGGATGCTAGTCTTCACATTAAAACTGTACAACTGCCACCTACCACTTCCCTTGAGATTTGTTATGAAAGGGAAATAAAACTTTATTTAAGCAGTTAAATCCAAACGACCTTCCTGTTAAAGTAACTTTGCCTCCTTGGCTGAGGTCTGTCTCATGGAAGGCTCTGCATTCGTTTCTGGCTAGGTGACCCACATATATTACCAGCTAGAAACTACTTTTATCTTAGCTTGCCAACACATTCTCAGTGTTTGGGGCTTTTAGGCTTATCTTACTTTAGGATTGCCTTTTTTGCTGGGGTGCTCCTGGCTTTAATGCAAATGTTAGTTCCAGTTCCCAACACTGCGCGTGCCCCAGTCTCTCCCGTATCTACACAGTTCACAGCTAATGAAACTGTCAACCATGTCCATCCATCCCTTTTCATGGAATGCAGGCTTAGTGTCACTGTATGTCCATACCTTGGGTTTCTGGCCTCCACTTTTGGCCCCTACTTTGTGAATATACCCTATATAATTCTATATACCCTATAAAAGTATACATAATTCAAATACTTTTAACTAACTTCTGGTCTAGGAAGTAATACACAGGAAACATTCAACAAGCTACATAGTCATAGTAACAGGTACATACACAGGTAGGTACATAAATACAGCAGTTAGTCTGGTTTTCTACTCCATCTGAAGTTGGTTAGCCTAAAGCCAAGGTTTTCATTTAAAAGAAAAAAATTAGTACCCAGAATTTTTATTGTGAACAGTTAAGTAAAATATTCAAAGAGATAGGAGGCCATGAGAATCACACTGTTCATCTTCTGTATTTGCATCTTTTGATCTCGATTTTTTTTCTGAATGTGAAAACTAAAATCTAGTTACAGAAATATTATGTACATAAAAAGGATGGACTTTGAAGCTCCAACTTCTCTAATGAACAATCTAAACGCCTCTTAACATGTTTACAACCAGTGTCTGTAGCTTTACACTTGAAGAGCTTATAAATTTAAGGCTTATGAAAGGAAGCTGTTTACTTCTTTTGTAGTTTACTTTCTCATACTATTCCCCAAACATGGACCCAACGGCCAAATTAAGCAAAAATACAACAAAATACTCAAAAGTGGAAAGTCCTTTTAATTATAGACAACTTAATAAGAGAAACTGTATAGAACACTTCTGGTCACCTGCTGCCACCTTTTTATCCATCCACTTCAAGTGACCAAATTCAGAAAGTGCCCCACCCAACACCGAGTAACACCCTTCTTGCTTTCCTCATGCTCCAGCATGAGGAAAGTCTATGGCACTCACTCGGCTAACAGATAAATGCTTCCCTTTGTTTCTCCTTCTCTCCCTCCATTCCAAGGTTCTGTGATACTTCACTCACCTGCCTGGGCAATCCCAAGGTCAGGCCTACATGCCTAACCAACTTATCCTTCCCAGCTTGCTGTCCCTGTTCCCAGCTCACCTTTCCATCAAACACCTGTTACTGAAAGAAGCTTTTGTTTCAGGCTCTCCTTCCTGGGAAAGCCATTCTTTAGACAAAGTCCATATAGTGAGTAGGTTAAACAAATACGAAGAAATTTGGGGTTTCAGAGGGTTTATGTACACCCGCTGGGTCTTAATTTTTTTTTTCATGTTTTTATTTACTTTTGAGAGAGAGAGGGAGAGACAGAGTCCCAAGCAGGCTCCACACTGTCAGCGCAGAGCCTGATGCAAGGCTTGAACCCATGAACGGGTGAGACCATGACCTGAGCTGAAATCAAGTTGGATGCATAACCAACTGAGCCATCCAGGTACCCTGTTTTCAAATAAAACTTTCAAATAGTTTTACCTTTCTTCATTAGACAAATATTACAGGCACACTTCAGTAATACTGTGGGTCCAAGTGAGCAAAAGAGGTTTTTTGTTTTTTTTTTTTGGTTTCCCAGTACCTGTAACTGTTTACACCATAGTCTATTAAAGTATGCAATAGCATTATGTCTAAAAACCATGTACATAACTTTAAAACATTTTATTGCTAAAAGTTGCTAACCATCATCTGAGCTTACAGCAAATCATAATCACTGATCACAGACCACTATGACAAATAAAATGAAAAAGTTTGAAATACTGAGAATTATCAAAACGTGACAGAGTGAGCAAGTGTTAGAAAAACAGCACCAACAGACTTGCTCAATGCAAGGTTGCCACAAACCTCTTACCTATAAAAAACACAGTATCTGCGAAGCACAAAATGAAGTGCAGTAAAACAAGGTATGCCTGTATTGAATACTAACTTTAAAATAACCCATTTAATCTGTAAAGTATCTTAGTCTACACATCCCATTTCATTTAATGAATGCTGGAAAAAATGACAGAGCACTAGTTCTAAAACCACTCAGAGCTAGGTACAAATGCAAATTCTACCACTTATTAGCTGCATGACTTTAGCCAAATTAAATTAGTTGGCCTATTTTTTAAAATTTCAGTTTTATTACATATATTAAGTAGGGAAAACAACAGTACCTACCCCACAGATTATAAATCCCACGTGGTTTTTGGTTTCACATACTAGAATTATCTTCTGACTGGATAAAAAGCATGGAAACCATCTCTTATTTTTAGATGTTTACTAAAATTCCTCTTAAGAGTTATACGCTATATTACTGGTTTACCCTGGAACCAAAGAATCACAAGCACAATCAAGAGACAAAATTTAATATATGCACACAGTTTTATATATAATGCAGCATCACACCATGTAGGGCATTTACTCTTATTTTATACATTCAGATATGTTTGAAACACTTCTTAAGGCTACAAAACAGAACATAGAAAAATAAACAGGAATATATCCAACACTTACAAAAAGTGATATGATAAAGAATATAAAGTACTATTTTCCTTTCAACACTTCAAAAGATATGTATATATACTTTTTTTTTTTTTTACAAGTAACATCACAAATGATCACATCTTCACATGCTTTTAAGTATTATTTGTACTCAGTGTAAGGCTATTATCATTTTTCATACATAAATTTTCTTCTAGCTCTGTAACAATGCAATTTTTAATCCATTCAAGTAAACTCAACCCCAAAGTTGCTGTTTCCCAGCATTAAGACATGCACCCACCCCTCTTCTAAGATTTTCTAAAACTTGTATTTCGGGGGGAAAAAAAATTCCCATTTAGTGGGAAATCCCAATCAGCGGGAGAGTAAATGGCTGACGCTAGTAGCAAAACCTTAGTTCTTTGAAAATGACATATTGGAACTGAGCCATTACTAAGATTTTAAACAAAAACATAATAGTATTTAGACATTAAATAGGAAGCAAAATACAGTAAACAGAAATCGTGTAGCCAAATATGCATTCTCTTCAGCTACACTAAAATGGACCTTGCTTAGTACCCATAAGTGAAAGACTAAGGTTACCTCATCTAAAACCAAAGGTAAAATAAATGAGGCATAAATAAATATTGCTAGTTTCTAGGATGGCTGAATGTTTTCTAAACCAGAAATGGTCAGAAAGGAACTTTATTGCACCAAGTCAATCATTAGCAAGTTTGCAGTTCACAGGCATTTTAATTCAACCTTGAGTCACAAAGGAAACACACTGCAAGAATATACATAGTTTGCATCAAATAAGCTGTTGTCAGCATCGTGGTTTGGGAAGACCTACTCCTGCCAGGTCAAGGCAGGTTCTGAGCTTAGGTCAGCCATGAAAATGAACATATGGGTTACCAGGAAACAAGACAAGGACTGCACAGATGCTGGCATCCTGCTGCCACCGACTGAGTGGAACAAGAGCCGAAGATGCATCTGAGAGGAAACGAGGAAACGACTGGAAGAGAAATATACACGACGCTAAAAGGAAAGGGACAGGAATCAAGTTCAGCAAAAGCAACTAACTAAAATGAACAGGTGAGCTTTGGTCATTCTAAACATCTGTTCTTCAAAATGCGTATAATCGTAATATGGTGAAGTTCCATAATTTCCAACTCAAAATACAAATGATTCTCACTTCTAAGCTTTTGTTTTTCTCTTATACAGGAACGTTGTATCTTATAGCAACATACCTTATGACTCAGTTAAAATGAAGGAGGACAAAAGCTTGCTTGGCCCTAATTTGACCGCAGTATAAGGCAAAATCCCCTGCACTAATACATTTAAAACAAAACTAAAGGGAAAATAAAAACTGACCTTCATGCAAAGACTAGTAATTTTAAAACTAATTATCAAAAGTCAGAATCCTTTTAGTCCAGAGGTCACTGAGTAAAGTACAATCTGCTACTAAAGTTCTCTTTCAGCACTGTTTCCGTCATGTCCTGGAGGTAAGATATGGGAAACAGGAAGCAAATCAGTGTTTCCTGCAGGAACTATATATTCTGTTAACTGAGGTAAGACACAGGGACAGTAAAAACATGAATGATATTCTTTCCTATCCAATTTTGAGACGTGTCCAGAAGAAATCGATCAAATCTCAGTCAGAAGATCAAAGACACTGGGAAGAGCAATTTCTTTTGGACTCCTGAGATCAAACGTCTTTGAACATTAAAATCTAGTCATTATAATCTAAATGTGTTTTCATAACAATTATCAGGTAAGCTAATGTGACATATAAAAAATAATGAGCTGAAAGTGGAGGACCCTATAATCTCATTCCATTAACAACTGTTTCTGTTAACTAAGATAAAAATGGCTTCAGCAGTACTTTCCCCAATTGTTCTAGCTTAGAAGATGACAACAGAAATTCCTTTCAACAAGTTCTCTCAAATTTTTTTTTTCCACAAGACCATCCATCTTTACAAATTCCTACCTAGCACCATCATAATAAAATGTTATCTTCCAAAGTGCTCTCTAAAATCCTATGTCACAAAACATCTAAATACTAATCACTACTCAAATCAGCAGTTACACAGACATTAGGTAATTAAAACAACACAGAGGTAAATAACCATCATTACAGTACAGTGGAGATTCAACTGAGCCTAGCTGGCATCCAAACATTCCTGTGGGTAATCAAAGAACCCAGAGAACTCATCTGCTTCAGTTTGTCAAATTCAAGTGAATTGTATTTGCTTTTAAAAGTAATTTGCTGTTTAAAAAAAAAAAACTATTTTTGGCTAGGTATATTACACATGGCATGCAAAGGGAAATTACTACATCATTTGCATAGCACTCAAACTTCCTGACCAAAAGAAAACATAAACACAGATGCATGAATACTGTGTTGATTCAGAGTTAAATCTCCAACTGAGAAGAGAGTGCAACATGCAAAGGGAATTTCCATAAATACTGCAAAGACCAAAAAGAAGCAGGATCAGGAGAGAGATGTTACAGAAGGGGTAACAAGCTATACAATGCAAAGCAACCATTTTCTAGCAGCATCCTCTAGAAAAGAACTAGAAATCACAATCATCCTTTTTTTGTACAATAGTCCCAGGCATGTGACAAGTAGAACATGCAAATGTAAAGTGATACACATAACCAATGGTGCAAAGAGAAAAACAAAACACAGTAACTCCATAGAAACCTGTCAAGCTAAAAATTTTTTTAACATTTCTTCTCACAAAATATTTAAATCTGTCAGTGCATTAGTGTTAAAGTGGCATTAAAAAACTTCTGCAGTTTTAACAGATGCAGATTATTTTCAAAATGCATAGCATCTACATTTCTTTCAAGTAGGCACCATGATATTTACACCAGTGCTAGGAATTCTTGGTGGAAACAGCCATTTCATTAGATTTCCTATTATTTCTTAAACATCTGTCTTGTATGCGATCTCAAGTTCAACAAATACTCACCAAAATTCAAAAATATACCCTATGAATATTAAAAGAACTATATACAACATTTCTAAGACACAGGTTAATAGGCTGCCTTATGTGTAATATTAAAGAGAAGACATTATTCAAGTTTGACAGATATTGAGATGAAAGGCCTTTGGGTTGGAAGCATTTCAAAAGACAACAGTGTTTTAGGCTAAGAATCATTTGAGCCCAGTTTATGACTAAGGCATTGCATAATAAAATATACATTTCTATTTGGTGCAATGTTATGTTTTGGAATCTATAGTGTGTCAAATGGTATATTTTTCTTGTCACTTTAGTAAACACTATAAAGCACACATT
This sequence comes from Panthera pardus, assembly GCF_024362965.1. Classification (NCBI taxonomy): domain Eukaryota; kingdom Metazoa; phylum Chordata; class Mammalia; order Carnivora; family Felidae; genus Panthera; species Panthera pardus. The sequence goes on along the minus strand of NW_026526688.1, from coordinate 81,878,506 downwards.
TCCAACATCTGAAATTAAACTTATGTAAGGAAAAAAACCAAACACTAAATCTAAGTTTTATATTAAGCTGTTTATAAAAAATACTTTAACAAAGTTATTTTCTACTTTTTATGGGGGCAGCTACCTGATAAACAGATTTTGAACAAAGAAAAATGGCAATGCCAGGAATTCACCTGCCCCTTGAACGCATATCCAAAATCTCTTGTCCAGGATGGGAGTGAGGGTGAAGGGGGAGGGGAGGAGATAGTTCCAATGTGGGTTTTTATTTAATGATTTTGTTAAAGCCTTCAGAAACATTCCACCTAAGAAGAGGTTTCTGCTCTAAAATACCACAGCAGCGACCGTCAAGTGTTTTGTCCCCGATGGCCATCTCCCATCCCAGACCTCCTCCTATCCCCCCGATAAGGCCGTCCTCGGACATTTCGATGGTACTGATAACCTTCATCTCGGCTTCTGCTTGGCTGCCCCTTCCAGGACTCCTCACCTCGCGCATGTTGATAACCTCCTCTACCAGAAGAGCCCCAATCACTTTTGTACTTCCTGCCTCCATAAGTCTGATTATAAAACTGCTTGGATCTACCACTTCTCAGAATATTAGATACTTCGTTTTCATCTTCTGAACTCTCTTCTTTTGGTCTTTGCACTCTGCTAGCCACAGAGTTGGCCCCACTGACCACATCAGCAGCAATCTTAGGATCTTTCACTTTTTCTGACTTCTCCTTCAGACTTGGAATGGTCCTCTTAGGCTCAAGCTCAACAGGCACAGTTTCTCTCTCTCGGTTTAGAATCTGAGTGGGAAGATGAGCCTTTTCCTCTGCTACAGGAGGGATGGTAGCCGATGCCAGATCTGCCTTAGGTGTCTGGGATGACTGCTCCGCTCGGCCCTCACGCTTACTCATACTAGCTTCAGGGAGAGAATGTGTGCCTTCGCCTCTAGCCTCCCGAAACTCATCCACTGCTGAAACTGAACCACATTCTTTAGACAGATCCAGATTTTCCAGGGGGAGATCCAATTCTTTCTCATCAGAGGGCAGAACAATATTCTGCCGCATTACTGGATTTTCTATAAATCCCTGAAAAGGGTATCCATACCAAACATGAGGAAAGAAAGGAGGTGCAATAGGAACTGGGCCTAAGAATGGACTAGGTCCAAAGGACGGTTGTGGGAACATATTCTTGCCACTTAGTGACTCTTCATATTCAGCATGAAGAAGCTGCCCAGAGTTTTCAGATTCAAGATCAGGCTGGTAAGACAACTGTCCGTGACCTTCAGACACCTGAGATGGAGGGATGACCAGAGGTGAAGAATATGTTGGTGGTCCAATCTCTGCCTGTGGCATCTGACCATTAACACTGGCCTCAGTCTGCATAGGAAAGTGTGCATCGGTACAGGTACAATCACTTTCATTCTGAGCAGAAGGAGCTTCCTGGAACCAAGGATTTGGAGGATACACAGGGACAGAGACCTTTGGGTACATCCTGCAGGCTGCCAGGTAGGCCTGGTGCAGAGGGTACAGGTAAGAATGTGGGGCCCACATAGGACAACTATACGCCTAAAAGAGACAAAAACAGTAACATAAACAAAAAGGGGAAAAGAAGTTTAGAGTGAGTGCATCAAATGTCTCGTGCCTACCAAGACCATATAATCACTGTGATATAGAACATGAAAAGGACTTACAAAATTCAATCACTGCTCTAAGATTCCATTCTTTATTCCTATCTAGAAATGAACCCAAACTCCTGGTACTGAGGTGACAGGAGACAATGTAATGAACTCACCCACAGATTATCATAATCATTAATTCCATCCTTTGGATATAACTACATCCCAGATCTGTAACTAGATCCCAGAAACAACCACCATTAAGCACTTGAGCTGCCAGCTTTGAATAGCTCAATCGCTGGTTGTTTAGCTTGACCTGCACTTGTATTCTGGCTCCACCACGAACTCACTGTGTCACCCCATGCCAACTAGTTAATGGGTCTGGACCTTTCTGTTCTACCAGAAAAATATTGGTATAGAAGTAGATGATCCCCAGTGTTAAGACTCCACAGGTCTAGGAGCCAGACCCAAGGGCATTCCAACGGCAAGGATTAAGTCAGAGAAGGTAATACTGAAAATAATCCGAATCCTTCCCCTGCAAAGGGCCAGCTAACCACCAAACATGAAGAAAAATGTACCAGCTAATTGGCAAATTAACCAATTAGCTAAAGCCAACATTAACTAGGTAAATATAAAACAAGGCAGTGAATACAGTAGACGATAAAATTAATTAAGTCTCCTTGTATGAACTCACTGGTAGATTACAGTACAGCAATTCATTTCATATTTTAATAGTCTAAAACCCACAGAAATTAATCCAAGACAGGAGCTAACACATCAGGACACAGAGTTCTCCAGCCTCTCTTTCTAAGGCAAGTTATTTCTAGGTTGACTACTTCCGAAAGGATACCTCTGCTACGCTCGTGAACACACCACCTCCCATAGGAGAAGTTTTACAAGGTTTTTCCTTCTACCTTTCAACAAATGAGGTAGATGGAAGAGTATTATCCACATAACACAAATGAAAAAAGCTAAGATACACTAAATGACTTGCCCAGAGACAGGCAGCTAAAAAGTGATGAAGCAGAATTTCAAACCCAGATCTTCCACTGAATTCCCCAATGAGGGCATTTTCACTAGGCTGCCCCAGGAATGAGGACCATTTCCTGAATATATTCACAGGGTTAAACCATTTCCAGTTAAAAAAACAAAAAACAAAAACAAAACAAGCAAGTTCTAGAGCCTCAACCACTACCAAAAACACACAATACAGTGCTGAAAATCCTAGTTCTTAAAATAATGTGATCTAGTAAACCTTAGGTTGTTATTCACTGACAGGGTAGGAGTTAAGATTATTTAAATACTGGTAATTTAAAACAGCATTAACTTAAAACCAACTTTTAAATGATAAAATGTAAATACCTTTACACCAAGATTAAAGAAGAATCGAAGAATGTTCTTATCTAAAAATAAATAACAATAATTACTAAAATCATACACTCAAAAAGGGGTTTTTTTCCCATTATCCTCAAACAATATAGCTCTGAAGACAATTTTGCCTACTCAAATTGTTTCCTCTAACCTGTAATATGAAACACAGGTAAAAACTGTAATAACCCAAATCAAGTTCTGTTACTGTAAGGTAATTCCAGGTTCAATATGCTTTGTCTGTGCTAACATCTAAGTCCTAAAATGGCTTAAATTGAGATTTTTATCTGATTAAAATTAATTTTGTGTGAAGGAAATTCAGGTGTTCAGTGTATTGGTTTCCCAACTTCTCCGTGGGGTTTTAAAAATTACGAAATAAAAATGTTGGGGGATAAGAATAAAATCAACATAAACCTAACTCATTATTAACATTAGAAAGTATTCATTCGACATTAACCAGTTATCCATAGACTCAAACATCAAACCACTAATAAAACAAAACTGTCCACAAAATCCAGGTAAAGAGCATAAAGTCACTGCATTACTTTCAATTTTTCTACAGATAGAAAATTCTGCAAACTAAAATTCCTTTAAAAAAAGGCAAACTTAAAAGAAATTCTTAAAAAATACATAGTTATATTCATTCCTCTCATTTTTTTCATGGAAAAATAGGAGTGGTCTCAAAACCCAGTCCAGTGAAGAGAAAACTCAGTAATGCTTAGTTACCTAGTTGGTGACATTATTAAAATTTAACTCAAAATGGTTTTAGGCTGTTTTTGAAAAAAATGACATACGGGAGGGATAGTTACTAAATATACAAAAACCATATTCCAATCAAACACAAGCTGAAACAAAGTGAATGCCTCATAGCCAAATCCTTCTCTCCCTACAGTCAGCCCTTCGGGTTCCTCCTAAGTAACATAACCTCTGACCCCTATTCACATTTCCTGCTGAACCCATATCAGTATTTGATAAATAAAATCATTCTGAACTAGGAAAAGGATCTCACCTTTAGGCAGGTCCTCCCCGGTGTGACACAGTGAATAAGGTGGTGCAATGGCTCGATCTCCCTTTTCATTATAAGGAAACCCAGGGTAGAGTGGGTCCTGGTAAAGGCTCAACGTCTGAGGCAAAGGCATCAAGGGCTGGTTAACTGCCTGTATTGACACAGGAACTGGAGAGGGTGTTAAATGAGCTTGGGACACAGCAGAATCAGGTCCAGTAGTCAGAGTCTGTGTCACTGACAAAACAGGAATTTGAGCAGGGACACCTACAAAAGAGAAAAAGGAAGCACAAGCTATAAAAAGGTGAAAATATTTCTCCCTAAAATATAAGTCTACATGAAGCTAAAAAGGTAAAGAATGCTGTACAACTAACATAACTGATAAAAAGAGGCGTTTAAGCAATCTTTTATTGATTATTGATTATTAACCTTTTGCTTTTTATTAAGCACCTTTTATACCAACTAAGGACCCTCCGAGACACACAGGAGGAAATGAGGCCAGGAAACAAGCCTTGAGTCAATGTCCTCTAACAGTAGCTCTTACAAACATGAGCAAGACACACAGCCTGGCAAAAGGTTCAATGGCTGGGGCAGGGGGAGTATCAAGTGCTGGTCAATGGGAAATGCAAACTGTGATTGTCAGTGCTGAGCAATCGAAGCAACTAGTGGGGACAACCAGCTCAAACATTTTGCTCCTGAGATCCTGAGGGTCCATGTCGAATACCAAATTAAACTGGTCCTCCCATGCTAGAAGCAGGGCAAAACAGAGGATCACAAAAAGCTCTGTGAGGCTCCACACGCCTAACCCTGTTCTGAGGTCAAGCTATCAAGAATTTGAAGTCTCTGGGGTGCCTGGTTGGCTCAGTCAGCAGAGTGTGCAACTCTTGATCTTGGGGTCACTGAGTTCGAGCCCCATGTCGGAAAAAGATTACTTGAGAAAATATTTTTAATAATAATTTTAAAAGTTTAAAAATAAAGAACTTAAAGTCTCTGACTTGGAAAGCTTTCGTTGGCTGGTTCAAGGAACTTTTTAATTCTTATCTAACCTGTTGGTCCGAAAGTTGTAGGTTCACTTGGCCAGGCTGGCACAGTGGCTGGTAAAGAAGGCACCGCAGGAGTTAGATGTACCTCTGGAGAAACTAGAAGGGGAGCTGGATTTGACAAAGACACATGTTCTGCTGGCTTCTTCAAGAGAGGGGGTGGAAAAAGACAAAAGTTCATTTTGCTTAACACTAATTTTAACACCAAATGTACCCTGAGCTGCCTTTTACATAACTACAGCTTCTATATAGATTTTTCTGATCTCAGAAATGAAAAACACAGTAGATAAAATTTCCACCCAAATTTAATCCTAACCAAGGATTGCCTACCAAAAGTCACAGAAGACACTGGCAGAGACATAAACAAACTCTAAAGCATCTTAAATAATGCTTTTCCAGGAAAGAAAGAAAAATCACTGAAATCATTTTGAAATTCACGAGTTCTTTAGAACTGCTCTTCACACACAGATATACCATAAACTGTATGCTTTCTAACGAACATGAAGAATGTTAACTGAGAGGCAAGGAAGGACTAAGAACTTTATTCCTATATTAGACTGAGACCCTCCCTTCTATAAAGTGTTAAAGATTCAGACAACTCTTTAGGAAGTTTTAAAATACTGCAGTAATTTGTAATTTCCCTTCAAAAATCTAATTTTCAAGCCAACCCAACCCACCATAAAAATAACACAAGACACCAAATATTAAGTTTATTCAAAATCAATTCACAAGTAAGGCTTCTATGTCCAAAATATGGTGATTATAAAAATAACATTCCAGGTGGCACCTGGGAGGCTCACTTGAACACCCGACTCCTGATTTCAGCTCAGGTCATGATCTCAGTTAGTGGGTTCAAGTCCTGTGCCGCACTCTGTGCGGACAGCTCAGAGCCTGGGGCCTACTTCAGATTCTGTGTCTCCCTCTCTCTCTCTGACCCCTGCCCCTATGCTCTGTCTCTAAAAAAATAAATGTTAAAAAAAATTTTTTTAATAAATAACATTCTACAGAGGAATGTCTGGCTGGCTCAATCAGTAGAGTATGTAGCTCTTCAGGTTGTGAGTTCAAGCCCCACACTGTGTGCAGAGATTACTTCAAAATAAAATCTTTAAAGGGGCACATAGGTGGCTCAGTCCCGTAAGTGCCTGACTGATTTCAGCCCAGGTCATGATCTCACGGTCATGAGATCTGAACCCCACCTCAGACTCTGCACGGACAGCAAGCAGCCTGCTTGGGATTCTCGGTTTCTCTCTCAAAAAAAAAAAAAAAAAAAAATCCACAGAAACAGAACATTCTAGACTAAGCGACAAAAGAATTACAGATGAATCATAACTGTACCCAAATTATGACGCCAGAGTAAATCCTCCCAATTTATTATTTATTTAAGAGAGAGAGAGAGAGAGAAAGAGAGAGGGAGAGAGGGAGAATGGGGGAGAGGGGCAAGAGAAAGAGAGAATGCTAAGCAGGCTCCAAACTAACAGAGGGGCCCTGATGCTGGGCTTGATCCCACTAACCATGAGATCATGACCTGAGCTAAATAAATTCAAGAGTCATATCCTCAAACAACTAAGCCATCCAGGCACCCCTGGGTTTCTTTCTTCTTTGTATGATCATTTAAAAACAGGGGCACCTGGGTGGCTCAGTCGGTTAAGTGTCCAACTCTTGATTTTGACTCAGATCAGGATCCCAGGGTTGTGGGATCGAGCCCCATGGTCATGGGATTGAGTCCCACATTGGACTCTGCGCTGACAGCATACAGCCTGCTTGGGGTTCTCTCTCTCCCTCTCTCTGCCCCTCCCCCACTTGCTCTTTCTCTCTCAAATAAACATTAAAAAAAGAAGAAAAACCCCACAGAATGAAGCATTCAATGTCAAATTCAACAATGTACTTACTTGCTCTGCAGGTGGGCATTCTAATTTCTTTGACTTTGATGGTGATGAAACTCTTGTACATTTCTCATCACTAACATTCTTTAGAAGCAAAAGCGAAACTTTATGTCAAAAACCCAAATTCTATGATAATCATGGTTGTCTCTACAGTTCACCCTACCTGCACCTGACTGAACCCTCTCACGACTAAGTATTTTTTCAATTATACCTGGTCTTAAACAGGTAGATAACTTGGCCTGCACATCTTGATCCTATCAAACTATTAGACAGTTTTTACTGGGAACGTGATTTCAAAAATCTCTAAAAATCTCAATCTATATACAGTAATGGAAAGTAAAGCTACTCTCCACTCTCCACCAATTCAGATAGGTGATCAACATGTAGCCTTGAAGAAATGGTTATAATTTGTGAGTGAATTCTCCTCAAGTACTATCATCTTTTCCCAATTTTTTTCCTCTGCTTTTCTACTTCTGTAACACTTAGTTATTAAATGATGAAATCACCTCCAGCTTCTCCTTTTACTTCTTCCTGCTATACTACCCACGATGTTTAAGAAGGAAAAGAGAGAAAGAAAAGATGCAATTAGTATTTAAAACATTTACCTCCAATGCGCTTGGCTCAGGTTTTTTATCCAAGTGTGAATGTCCATGGACAGAGTCTATAACAGACCAAGATAAAAAAGAAAACAGTATCAACTACTAGACAGGTCTGAGGACAGAATAAAATATGAAGACAGAGCCTAAAGGACTATCTGAACTGTGTTTAGTCAGTGAAAAATGCAGTTTTCAGAATAACATTTAACATGCTTTAGCTTGAGTCAATGTGTCTCTGCAATAGTGAGATACATGACATTATACTGTTTAATGATTTAAAAAGGGTTCTTTCCCAATGTATGACTTTAAGCCAGGCACAGAGCTCTAGCATCTGCTTTCAAATGATGAAATAACATACCTTTATCTTTCCGTTCTTCGGTATCCATTCTCCGCCTGCTTCCTTTTCTATCACTTACATGTGACGATTTTCTCTGGACACATGGGTTGCTACTCTGAGAAGGTGACTGACTGACTGATGAGCTCTTAAAATGAACAAAAACCCAACACTTTGTTTTAAAGATTTACTCACAAATATATGAACAAAAGTCTTGCAATTAATCTTAACTCTTCATACAGCTGATCAGAAATCTCAATATTCATCGCCCTGTCTTTATACTTCCAAAACTACAAAAAATAGGACATGGGTTCATGTTTAATTAATACGGCAACAGCCTTATTAATAAATCAAAAATATCAGGCAATCAGACCATCGGCCTAAATTAGGAGTGAAACCCCCCTTCAGGAAGTCACCCTTACCAAACCTTCACCTTGCAACCTACACTTACATTCTTTGCACCAAGAATAGCACTCCTCATACCAACCTTCAAAAGCAGCTATTGTAGGGCCACAGTCCTTTGTGAGGGAAAGGAAAAATACCCAAGTGCAAATTAGCAGATACAGTACACTAGGATTCTTACCACTGAAAATGCTGACCATCGGCAAATTACTTAAGCTCTGCATGTGAGCCAACCTTCTAACTGGTGAAACAAAGGGACTGGAGTAAGTCAGGTTTCCAAGCTAACCTATCACTGAAGTCCTTTCCTCCTCTATCTCTTTGTGAATAAATGTTGCACACAGCTGAGAATAGGATCTCAGCCTTCTGTGGCAGGAGTTTCCTAGAAGACAAACCTGAGTCACTATCAAATCCAAGACAGATCAACAGGTCTTAAAATGGTGAGTATGACAACCCATTTTAATAACCAAAAAATTTCAATTTATTCCATCGCATTTACAGTAGTTGTATTTTTATCATTCACTAACAACAGCAACAAAAAAAAAAAAAAAGAAAAGAAAAAGCTAGGAGTACAAGCTTAAATGATTTGTACTTTTTTTATTATCTAAATGTTATGTTATGGGAAAATAACATCTATCACACTGGAGACAAATATACTTAGATATAGACCACGCCTAATGCACACACAGATTTGGGCACATCTTCCAATAACTAAGCTCCAACCCCTGTGCCAGACTGAACTGCTATTCCAGATTAGTGGTTTTCAACTGAGCATCTGATACTTCTAAAGGATTCCACAGAGGTCAGAGGACAGAGAATGGAGTGTATGATGCTTTAATATTTTATACTGGTATACCTGGTAGCCTCCTGTAACGTTCTATTTCATTTGTTTAATCCATTGTTAAGAAAAAAGTGCCCAACCACCATTCTGAATCACACAGCACTTGGTACTACTTACCAATATTTAAAAGACCACAGGCACAGGGCTACCACTACTTCCAAACTGAATTGGTTACCTTTCTCTCTATGCTGCCAATGAACCCTCCTCACAGAGCATTTTACTTCACTCTCTAGGAGAACTATTTTTCCTTCTGACTCCCCCAAAAGAATGAAGAAACCCAAGGGTAAGAGAACATTTCTTTCATCAGAGAGGTATTCATCATAGCCCAGCATCTGACACACAGAGCAAGGGCAAAGCCACAGGGGTTACATATAGCAGCACCTCCCAACAGCCAACACTCTGACAACTCTTCTTGGATATATTAGGTCCTGGTGTATTTAGTAAAGGACACTGAAGAGTTTCCTGATTTTATAGATGTATCTTTTTTACTGAATGTGAACATCTATTGCATAACTAACAGAATAAATATATTCTGTTTTGGTTCAGGAGAAAATACTAAACTAGAAGTGAGCTAACCAATTTACTTGCATCAACTCTGCCAACAACTAGTAATATCTTCAGACCTCATCTTCTTCATGAATAATGTAAAAAGGAAGGGCAACTAAATGATCTTTAAGGTACCTTTCAGTTTAAAAATAACTAGTCTACCATTAGAAACTATGGTTTCATATAAAAACTGTATTAAGGACAGACTTCTAAACAACTTTTAAAATCTCTTTTTATACATACGGAAAGGGCTGGGAAAGCCTGTTCATCTCTGTTCTGAATCTCGTAGAGTAAACGAGATTCTTCTATAGCTTGCTTCTCTCTGCGCTCTTCTGGGGAGAGGCCAAAATAGTTAGATTCTCGACTCGTGTGATCAAAATCCTCAGCTCTCTCACGATCAGGTTTTCTGTCAAATAAAACATTGTCATGAAAAAAAAAAAAAAAAAAAGACAAAATGTTTGAGTACCTAAAATAAAATAACCTTTTTTGCAATACAGTATTTGACTAACTTACCTACACTATGATATTACAGAACTTTTGATGGCCTAATAAATGTTCAGTAAATGGAAATTCCTGTAGCTCACGCTACATGACAGTCAAGAAGACTAACAACAGGGGAAAAAAAAGAAAAATATAACTCACTTCTAAATGATACAGAATTGAGTTTTTTTTTCTCTTTTCATCAGGGCAGAAATTTAAACACTTATATATACTCTTTATGCCATATTCCAATACTTTCATAGAATTTACTTTTAAAAGAAAGAGAAAGTTATTAGTTTAAAACTCAAGAGCACTCTCATTTTCTGTACTAAGGGAAACATTCAAAGCGGACACCAGGACCATCCTCCCGCTTTTTGGATGATACTGAAGAGAAATAGAAAGCTGAAAAGAATAAAAATAAAAATACACCCAACTAGATACTAACTGCAAATAAGACTACCATCACCTCATTTGGAAGTCTGGTCCAAGAAGGATGACAAAAAATACACAAGTAGTTTAATAACCTATAACGTAACTCTAATGTGTTTATATGGCTTATAACTATTATAAGCAGTATGAATACTATTTCTACCATGTCAAATAGTTCCACAATAGTGGAAAATGAAAATCCAAAACCTACAGGAAAAACACACTGTCACAATACAAAAACATATAACTTCCTTTAAAGAGTGAGGACACAATGATACCATCTCATTTTTTTTATGTCCAAAATTACGAATAGCCTTTTCATGTCTTCGGATAGTCCCACTTAAAATCACACCCTAATTCCAATAGGGCAGATGTCAATCCCAATTGGGAGGCAGAGGAGCAAATGTGGACCTTCATAATCTTAGTTAAACTAGTCTTTCTCATATCCCAGAGAGGATTCAGCACATGCTACACATCCCTGGAAAGCTAACACTACCCTTATTACACTGTGTCCCATCACCCAAAACTGTCCATCTCACCCTCACCCACCACACAGCAAAAATCAAATCCTTCCTATTTGCATTTTGCTAAAGAGATATCTGGCAATGACATTATTCCTTTTCAGCACTTGCACAATGAAAGTATCCATGTCAATCCTAGGTTTCTATTATATTTTATTATCTCCAAAGGGAGAGACCAATATCAGTAAGAAATGAAAAAGTGAGGTCTCACATCCAACATTACAATTATAACTTCTTTTATTCTATAAAAGAATTCAAAATGAATGTGTTAAATATAAGAAAGTCAAGATAAACCAATGGGCTTAAATCAATTGGACTATTAGTTATAAAATTCCATACTTTAGATTTTTTAATTATACAGAATTATCATTATTATTGAGTATTCAATCATCAGCAGTCTCTACATTTGTGTTAGTGTACTAGTAAAATTCACCCTCACAACCACAGTGGAGAAGGTATACTAACTGCAAATACAGCAGGCTCCTGTCATCAGTCAAATGTTAAAAATTCTTTGAAGCTTTATATCTATAAATCACCCACTGCCTTCTCCTATGAAGCGTTATAATACACAGCTAACACATTAAAAAAAAAAAAAAAAAAAGATCCTAGTAAGACAAAGACATTTCACAATTGGTTATTCTACCAATTCCTAAGAGATTGGATACAACACGAGAAACACACCGGACATAAATTCAATCTGTAGTAAATAAAATCATACAATTAGTTATTTAGTAGTGTATGTGTATTTTCTTTAATATTTAAAACACTAAAGAGTATCTGTGCTCAAGGGGAAAAAAATGATCCTTCTCAAGTCTACTAAAAAAGTGAGAATTTTATTAAAGGAAAATCTCAATTCTGCCTATGACATTCCTATATTTACTTCATATTTTTAGGTTTCCAAAGTTAATATTCAAAATAAGTTAGCCCTCTTAAACACTTTGCCTGCTTTGAATAAGAAGCTATTGGATATTAATGGAGTCTAATGTCCAAACAACAAACTTCAGCCACAACTACTTGATTAACGGTTCCAATTCTGTCTGTGGGGAGCAATAACCCACGAGGAGCCCTGAATGTCCTGACACATTATTGCTGGGTTTGCCAAGAATTCAAGGCCCTGACTACTCCTTGCCGAGGGCAATTCTCAGGACTGTGTGTGTATGACTAACTTTAAAGGATTGAAGTAACATCTTCAAGGATTTTTTTTAAATGAGTTTTTTATTCTTTGTTAACGCTTATTTATTTTGAGAGAGAGCACACGCATGCAGGCACGGCAGGGGCAGAAAGAGAGAGAATCCCAAGCAGGCTTCGCACTGACAGCTGGATGCAGGGCTCGATCTCATGACCATGAGGATCATGACCTGAGCATACCTGAGCCAAAATCAAAAGTCAGACACCTAACTGACTGAGCCACCCAGGCACCCCTCTTCTCAATGATTTTTAATCATTTGTTCTCATTAGAACTTTTGGAAAGTTGATTATGAATATATACCTACTTTTTACAAATATGTAAAGTATCCCTGCAGGGATACACAAGAATCTGCTAACACAGGATGGCCTCTGCAGAAGGAAACTAGATCACTGGGAAAATAGAAATAGGAAGAATTATCAAATAAATAAACTTTTGAATGTTTTGGACTTTGAACAATATAATTTCCTACCCCTAATAGTTTGTTAAACTAAAAAGAAAAATGTTAGAGACTTGAAGTAGTGGTGTTTTTTTATGATTAAACTGTGCTTTCGTAATTCAAATCCTAAACCTTGGTACCTGTGCATATGACTTTACTTAAAAATAGGGTCATTGAAGAAGTAATCAAGTTAAGATGAGGTCATACTAGGGTAGGGTGGGCCCTAAATGCAAAATGACTGGTATCCTTATTAGAAGACAGACAGACACAGAGGGAGAACTGCATGTGATGATAAAGGCAGAGGAGTGATGCATCCATAAACCAGGGAACACCAAGGACTGTAGGCAACACCACAGAGAGGAACATGAAAGAGATTCCCACCCACCCCCCCCCCCCCCGCCTTCAGAAAGAACATACACCTACTGACAACTTGATTTCAGACTTCTAGCCTCCAAGACTGAAAATAAACTTCTGTTGTTGGGACACCTGGGTGGCTCAGTCAGTTGGGCATCTGACTATGGCTCAGCTGATGATCTCACAGTTCTTGAGTTCAAGCCCCACATGGGGCTCTGTGTGCACAGCAAGGAGCCTGCTTGGGATTCTGTCTGCCTCTCTGCCTCTTCCCCAGTCCCTCCCTCTCTCTCTCAAAAATAAACATTTAAAAAAAAAATTATGATCCTTAAAGCCACCCAGTTTGTGGTACCTTGCTATAATAGCCCCAGAAAACTAAGTGTATTTGTAATGTCAGCCTAGGAACCTACAACTGTCTATAAGATGTTACATAAGCTGTCTTTAATGACAAAAAGTTCAGTATATTCCCAAGAAAGGGGAATGCCCAAAAGCTAAAAATAAAGGAACTTCAAACCACAGCTAGATACATTAGCTGATGCTCTAACTGTTCAGGCAACTGGGGATAGGAGGTTTGGAATGGGTAAGGCACTGGTCACAGCAACCTAGGAGGGCTCCAGCATCCACAAGACACAGGGCCACATTTGCATGAAAAGGACAGCCTCAACTTAAGACACATCCTCTCAAATAAAGTTCCTCAAAAGGGCTATAAACTACTCCACAAAAAGGCAGATTAGGGAAAAAATAAAATCCACTGCACAGGAAAATTATGATCCTGAAGTTCATCTGTCTCCGGATATTCAGTCAGATTGCTAATATTCATGATTACATTTATTTACAAAACTTGTAGCCCCATTCAATATGAGACACATTACCACAAACAACCCAACCTTATCAGAACTAAACCAACCATTTTGGTTAAATTCCTATATCAAGAGTATATAAAGGGAACATCCCCACCCAAGGAACAGGAATACAATTTGAAATTCAACATTTAACATATTACAAGCTACCAGAAAACAACTAAGTGCAAGAGTAAGATTTGGCTACAATAAGGTCTCCCAAGTCATTTGAAAAAAGTTATTCAAAAATAAAGACGCCTTATCTTCAAATTACTTAGACTTATCTGAAGAGAATTAGGTAATTCTAATAAATTAGAATAAAAATCTAAAAGAACTAAAATCTTCACATGGTATTTTATCAACAATACTTTTAATATACTACAGACAACTAAATGAACAAAAAGTTGTAAATGTTTAAACTCACATAATTTAGCACATAAAAGAAATGCCCCTCAATTTATATTTCTCTTGCATTCAGGAGGTTACCTTATGATCTGTGAGGGTGTCCTATTAAGATTTTTGTGCTCATTGGAGGGTTTCTGAGACTGTGACCCTGCAGAATGACTAGAGAATGCATGTGGTCTTATTCCTGAAGGATGCTGGAGTCGAGGAGGTAGTGCTGATGGAGCTTTTATTGGCTTGCTTTGATTCTTTGGCCCTCTGTAATCCATGTCTGTGACAAGAAGCCAAAAATACCTCATCATTTTCCTATAATAATAATTTAAAAAAAGCCCAAGTACCATCACCCCTCCTCCAAAGAAAGATTAACTGGACATAATCCTAACCAGAGTGGAAATTCTGTCCAGAAGTAGGTTTTCTCATCTTCTTCCCTGATACGGTGTTCCAGCTTTCTGAAGGAGGTGGTTTGAGGTTCTTCGGGGAGTGTCTTCAAAAGAAAGAAAAAGACTTATTATTTTCTTTTAATGTTTATTTACTTTGAGAGAAAGAGAGAGAGAGAGTTGCACGCACATAGAGGAAGGAAAAGAGAGAATCCCAAGCAGGCTCTGCGCTTCAGCACAAACCCAACACAGGGCTTAATCTCATGAATCATGAGATTATGACCTGAGTCAAAATCACGGAGTCGAATGCTTAACCAACTGAGCCACCCGGGAGCTCCAGAAAGACTTATAGTAACAAAATATTCCTAGAAAGAAGATCAATTTTTAAGTATTCTGCATAAATATTTTCAATTTATGGAAGAATTTAGTTTTATAGTTTCTTAGATTAAAAATTAACGTACAAAGCATTTAGCAATCCTAAATTCTAGTCAACTAAGATGACATAAATCAAAAGCATATTTTCCAACCTAAAAAACTAAAGACTAAAAAGCTTTAATCACAATCTAAGCAAAAGATCAGATTAAAAAGGAATGACTGTTTATTCTGTTAGATGTGATGACAGTGCTATAGTTAAGGTAGGGAGGAAGGAGTCCTTACTATGTGAGAGAAACACATAAGCATGTTAAGTGTCTATAAGAAATGGTGTGGTGACGGGGATTTGCTTTAAAATATTCCATCCCATTCTCACTTTTAAAAAGGGGGCGGTTAGGGAGAACAGATTAGAAAAGATTACCAAATGCTGTCAGTTGCTGAAAACAGGGTGATGCTTACACTGGGGTTCACTGTACTGTCTTTACATTTGTGTATTTGAAATTTTCCATAGTAAAGTTTAGGTGTGATTTATTACCCTTTTTTCTAATAAAGACAGCAGCAACTGAAACGAAAGGTGCTGTAAAGTGAGACTGTGGCAGCAAGTCAGCCATTTCACTACTCCATATGACATTTACTGAAAACTAACTACATGCAATGCAGTGTTAAATGAAAATCAGAAATGAATATTGGCCCCTGTCCTCCAATGCTCCCCACTTTACAGTTACAATTTATAGCCAATTTCCCAAACTGCCTTTGTGACAAATGGCACATTTAAAACTGTAAGCAACAAGTTTTTAAAATGTTAACACACAAAACACAAAATTTAAACTCAAACTGCTGTTTCATAAGATCTAAACAAATCCATTTCCTACTAAGAGGCAGTATTTTTGACTGTATTTATAAACACACAGGGCCATTTAGAATTCCTCATGATTTAAGCTAAATGGAAGAGACTGTAAATGTCTTAGTTGAAGAGTAGTACATACTTCTTTCCAAGTTCTTCAACCAAAACTGGCCCATTCTCAGAGTGAACCCCTTGAAAGTCTGCATTAGAAAATTTTCCATTGTGATCCAACCTAACCTGTTGAACAATTCCAGAAAGAAGAAATCAGTCACCTGCTTCCTTTGCGTTAATGATCACCTTTTAAATTTTTATCATTTTCAATTAGAGAGATGACGACTATACACTGTTAAAAACAAAACCAAGTTCAAAAGGGTACACCATAAATAATACTTCTCTGACTTCCCAGGCCTCTGTAGCTCTAGCTAAAATAAAGACTTTTCTTTGTTTACACTTCCTAAATTTTATGAACTGTTTTTGCAAGTAATTCAGGGAGAAGCAAGAGCACAGTCTATCAAGGCTCCAAACAAGAGGCAGCATGTCCTGGTTCTGAACAAAGGACTACAGCACTGCACACACCAGGATTCTAGGCCCATCTTTTTTGTACTTACCAGCAATATGACCTTTGGCAAGATACTTATGCTTCAGTGTCCTCCCATGCAAAATGGAGCTAATAATAGTACCTACATCACTCATGGAGATGGAATGAGGCACACAGGATATACAGAATGGACACTAACTGCAACTTTGCACACAGCAACCACTCTATAAATGAGAGCAACTATTATTTTAATTACTACTGTCTTCTTACTTTTCCAATATTGACAATGTATAACTGAGACCTTTTTGCCCTCTAAAAATAGATCCATCCCATGTTATCTAATATACAACTGTATTACCCAATGGCAATCTGTGACCAGAGAAAGCCTTTCAGTTTCCTCCTATAGTCAAACGACACTCAATGAACAGGGCTGATCACTGCACTAAAGCCCAATGTACAGCAGCTTCAACTTAACCTACTTTTTTTTTTTTTAACTAGATCAAAATCCTAAAGCTGAGGTTTCATTATTCATTAAGCACAAAAGGACCCTTTGCCTTCCTCTCTTCAAGAGTCTAACAATAAAACAGATCTTTCTGAAGTTAATTTGTACCAAAAACTTAAACTACATCTTATATGCTTGAGTATAAATGCACCTTTGAGTCATAGCAAAACAGTTTCCAAACAGATTTCAATTAAATTTTACCTGAGTGAAATAGTCTAGTAGATATAGAAATAAAATACTCTAAAAAAAAAAGCAAGTATCTGCTTAGCATCTACTTTACAAACGGCATGTATTTTACTAAAACCAACTGCAACCTCAAAGGAAATATGCATGATTTAAAACAATGAGTAACAGTTTTAGTGATGCAGCATAAGATAAGCATTCTTCTCTGTTAAGGAGGAGTGAGAAGGGAAGGAGGAGCCCTAAGCCCTAGATTTACTCTTTTGGTTTTTTCCAAATCACTGTAACAAAAAATTCCACAATTCTGTTCTGTGATTATACCACATTTCTGACAACTCCGTAAGGAAGAACCTAAATGAATCATATCTTCTTCTTCCACTTTCAAATACCTCAGAATCAGAACACTTTTACAACTTCTTAAGATAGATGGTCTTTGATGCTGGTAATCCTGGTCAACTGGCTTTTTACAAACTACTTTACCACACAGGAAATGAGTGTTACCTCTACAAGGAAAAATGTTTGTCAATGGCTATTTTAAAGTAGTTTGTAAAAGGCAACACTTCAATGAAAACCATTTTTTTTACGAACATTATCTCCAAATAGTATTTGGTTATTTCTATCACCAAATAGTATATAGGTTATTTCTGTCTTGGAATTAGTATTTTTTCATAAACAAAAACAGTAAAGGAACCTTGGAAATTACCCAGAGTTTCTCCAGCCTTGGCATTACTGACACTAGACTGGACAAGCGTTTGTTGGGGGCTTGGGGGGATGCCCTGTGCACTGTAGGATGTTTGGCAGTATCCCTGGCCTCTACCCAGATGTCAGTAGCACCTCCCCAGTTGTGGGACTACAAAAATTGTCTTCGAACATTATCAAATGCACAGTGAGGATTGCAAATTCACTCTAAGTTAAGAACTGATATAATCCAAATTTCCCCTTTTCCAATCCGCTACTTAAATCCAGAGCAATAGTTTATTCAAAGTAAATGGCATGTTTTCACTCATATGTGGATCTTGAGAAACTTAACAGAAGACCATGGGGGAAAAGGGGGGGGGGGGGAGTTACAGAGGGAGGGAAGCAAACCATAAGAGACTCTTAAATACACAGAACAAACTGAGGGTTAATGGGGGGGTGGGGGAGAGGGGAAAGTGGGTGATGGGCAGAGGAGGGCACTTGCTGGGATGGGCACTGGGTATTGTATGGAAGTCAATTTGACAATAAATTATATTAAAAAAAAAAAGTCAATGCCAAAACTTCCTTACTATTCACTCTTTTCTCAGTCTAACATAAAACCATTATGTATCTATCAAAATCTTCCCGGATGACTTCCATAAAACTGACCTGTAATGTCAAGTTCAAATCAATTTTGGTAATTTGCCAACTGTAATGAAACTATCTAAAAATCTAAAGTGCTATTGCTGCTTCTTTCAAACAAGTAATATCAAAGACTGACATTGTTCTTAAAGATCATGTGATGGGACACCATCGACATACCCACAATTTTTATAACGTATTCTAATGGATCAAAAAGCTAAATATTTACAACTATTAAAATGAGTATATGATAAAATATCTTCTAAAGTCTCCAATTAACAACACATCAAACTTGAGCTGTTTTCTTAGATCCTATTAGAATAAAATAAGATTTCAAGTAAAACCTTTTCTTCCTCTACATAATCACTTACTTGGCATTTATCTCCAACTTCATACTGTAAGCCAGCAGCAATGGAATAATCACGTTTTTGTTGAGCTGTAAACAATATCAGAATATCAAGTTGACTTATTTTCAAATGCCACAAAGCAAATTTATGGAAAATACGCAGATTTTTTTAACTCACCTTGCTTAGACTTCAGCCAAATTTCATATTCCACATTTCTATAGACTGCTGGATTAAGTGACTTAAGAACCTTTCTTGACAAAGGAAGGCTAGGAGAGTTCCCATTGTTTTTCTGGTGCTAAACAAAGTGAGGAAGTCCAATCAACACTGAAATGCTTTTAAAACACTTTTGAGATACGTACAAGAGTAAAATCAAATAAAGAAGAAAACTTACAAAATTAGGAAGCCTTATTACACTTTGTCAACTTCAATTTAAATTTAAGAAGATTTTTAATTAAAAAATAAAAAATAAACTAGGAAGCCACCAAAATTTTTCTCACAGTCAGATGATCCTGACTCCACTGAAAATGTTTAACAAAATTAAGACTAAATTCATGTACTTATATGGAAGAACTAGTTAAAACCATTAAGAAAAATACCTGATCACTTGACAAAGGTTTAACTCCATTCACATCATTAGCGGTGGTAGTTTTACTCCTACAAAGAAAGAAATATAACCGTAATTAAAAGTACAAAAGTATGTTTATGCAGTTAACGTATCCTAACCTCATATAAACATCTCCAAAGTCACAGTTATGTTCCAAAAAGTTAAAGCTGTATTCCAGTGAGCTCCTAAAAAGTCTCAGTATAAAGGTGTATTTATACACATACATACACATGTGTGTATGTATAGAAGATATAAGTCAAAAAGTTTTTTATCAGTTCTTTTTTTTAAATATTTATTTTTGAGAGAGAGACAGAGACAGCACACAAGCGAGCAGGGGACAGGCAGGGAGACAAAATCTGAAACAGGATGTAAGCTCTGAGCTGTCAGCACAGAACCCTACGTGCCCATGCGAACTGTGAGATTATGACCTGAGGCCAAAGTCAGATGCTTAACCAACTGAGTCACCACGGTGCTCCTCAGTAAGTCTTATTGTATGGCTCAATCAAAAAAACAGAAACAAACAAAAAACTGTTAAATTTAGGTGCATAGAAAAGTTCAGTTTATAAAACATTCAATGTAAAAATGTCCTTTTAATATACAGATGAGGCTCCATTAAACAAAATACTCCACAGTAATCTAATGAGAGCAGACACAAACTAAATTCAGTAATCAGTGTGTTAAATGCTGATAAGTGCTATCTATGGGGTGGGGTGGGGGCCAGGTAGCAGAAGTGATAGTGTTGACACAGGCTCAAATAATAAAAATTAAATAAAAATAATAAAAAATGACTTGCTGAGATGCCTTTTTGAATAAAGAATTAAAGGTGATGAGACAGCAAATCATATGGCTATTTAGTATTCCAAGCAGTATTCCAAGCTGTTTCAGGAGAACAGCAAGTGGAAAGACCCTAAGGTGGCGAAGAGACTGGCAAAGCTGGAATATAGTGATGGCAGGTCAAACGGCAGATGAGACGAGAAACTACTTACAGTCTTCTGTCCTACATTTCCTCCTTAGTAAATCAATCTCTAGTCTTCAGAACAATCTCCAAATGTATGCCCTCAGCAATATTTAAGAGACCCCAAGCATCTTCAGTCTAGACTAAAAAAAAAAAATCACCGACAATTTCCACTACTTCAGGACTAACCAATACGAATGTGAAAAGAATCCAGGCACAAGAGTATAGTGACATCCTTGGTCTTTCCTCCTTATTACCAAGCTATGCCAATCCAATCTATGCCACAATTATGTGGCATTCTTCTTTAATTGAAGCCTTGTCCTCCTTAAGTCAGACATAATACAAATAAAAAAGTATTAGCAATGCAACAAAAAGTTAATTTAAAAAAGGCTTCCATGTTCCAAGGGCTACCCTAGCACAGTATAAAAACATTGTGCATTACAATAATCACACCTTTTCTTGTAAACTCCAACATACTACCCTTAACTCCATACTTCATCTAATTCATCTGCCATATCAGACCCAACTGTTGCTAAAACTATTAGCAGCAACCAAAGGGCATGTGCCAAAGTCCCTAAGTCCCTCCACACCAACCACAAACAATAAGTTATAACAAGCTAGTCATTCTCTCCCTCAACTTCCCCTATGTTCAATGGCACATCCTAATCAGACAGCTGTTACGTTAAATGACAGAGCAGAACTTCCATCTGTTCAAGTTAATTAGCCTATTCTAAAATTAAATTTACCATAGCAGACACAGATTCTAACATCATTTCCCTCTTACAAAGAAATGGTAGTCAATCAAGTTTTCCGACAAGAATCAGAAAAACATAATTCAACAAATGCCTGGAATTTCAGATAAAAGGGATATATTTTAAGGGGTGCCAGGGTGGCTCAGTCGGTTAAGCATCGACTCTTTCATTTCGGCTCAGGTCATGATCTCAGGATTTGTGAGATCAAGCCCTGTATCAGGCTCTGCACTGACAGCATGGAGCCTGCTCGAGATTTTCTCTCTCCCTCTCTCTCTGCCCCTCCCCTGCTCATGCACATACTCACTCTCTCTCAAAATAAATAAATGTAAAAGAAAAAAAAAACAAGATATATATAAGTATTTAATGAAGAATTAGATATCCTAAGTCATAATTTCATTTATTTCTCTAGTTTTACAGTATATAACACCAAATAGGATTTTTTTTTTTTAACATTTATTTATTCTTGAGAGACAGAGAGTGAGCATGAGCAAGGGAGGGGCAGAGAGAGCCAAAGCAGGTTCTAGGCTGTGAGCACAAAGCCCAATATGGGGCCCAAACTCATGAACCATGAGATCATGACCTGAGCCAAAATCAAGAGTCAGCCACTTAACCGACTGAGCCACCCAGGCACTCCCCCGGCACCGCCTTTTTTTTCTCTTTTTCAAGTAGGATACCTTCATACTCTCGCATACTAGGAATAATATATTTTTAGCTCTACTAGGAATTGAATACAATAGGTTCTTATAAAATACACAGTAAATGTCTTAATATTGTCGATAAAAACTAATAAATGTTGAACACGGTATCTAGCAATTATGCTATACACTTTACACATTATTTCATTTAATTCTTACAAATTCCCTCCTTCAAGGAAATACTAATATATCCTAATTTTATAGCTACAGAATTAGGACGTGCTAGTGAATTTAAGTAACTTGCCCGAGGTCTAGTTAGTTGGCAGGAAACCAGGACTGAAACCAGGTTTGGCTGTCCACAGCCCCAAGCTTTTAATCACTACCCTAATATATCCCATCATCCTGCATGGAAAAAAACACACCTCAGAGACTCCAAGTTAAAAGATGCTTGTTCACCCCTCTTTCTCTCTCCTCCCCCGCTCATGCTCTCTCTCTCTTAAAAATAAACGTTGAAAAAAAAATTTCTTTTAATAAAAAAAAAGGGGGGGGGGGGCACTGGGTGGCTCAGTGGGTTAAGCATTCAACTCCGGCTCAGGTCATGATCTCGTGGTCCTTGAGTTCAAGCCCCGCGTCGGGCTCTGTGCTGACAGCTCAGAGCCTGGAGCCTGTTTCAAATTCTGTGTCTCCCTCTTTCTCTCTCCTCCCTGGCTCATGCTCTCTCTTCTCAAAAATAAATAAATGTTTAAAAAAAAAAAAAACAGATGCTTGTTCACAACCTAAACTGAGGTATTATTCAGAGCTGTTCACATACTTATACCCCAACTTGGGACCTTTATTATCCAAAAAAGAAAAAGGCATTAGAATCTAAGTTAAAAAAACAATAAAAGAAAGTCAAGGAGGGGAGCTTGGGTGGCTCAGTCAGTTAAGGTCCTGGATGACCTCACAGTTTGTGAATTCGAGCCCCATGTCAGGCTCCACACTGACAGCACAGAGCCTACTTGGGATTCTCTCTCTCCCTCTCTTTGCTCCTCCCCTGCTCTCTCTCTCAAAATAAATAAATAAATATTTTTTTTAAATATGCTAAAGAAAGTCAAGGAAATAAAAAATGGCTCTTTTGCATTACTGGATACGTAAACAATTACCCGGTTAACCTTAAAATTTTACATTACACACACTATAAATCTATTCTACACATATACATCTAGATTATGTAGAAATAAAGCCTAGCAACCAAAACATCAACTTCAAAAACAATCCCGTAATAGAAATTAGATAAAATCAGTGGCAGGAAAAAAGAAACTGGGACTGCAGGCTGCTGTATTTCAGGAATACCATTCATAATATCTCTATATGAGAGGCAAATCCATGCAGAAACATTCGTTGAACTGTTTCTTTGTATGGCACTATAAAGACATTTTAGGACTTAAATTCATTCTTACTTGCAACTGTCATCCTCTGAATCTGATACTTCACTGTTGTTTTCATCAGCTACTTCAGAGGTGTCTAGCCCCATCAAAATTTTACTAACATCAGTTTTAAACACCTTTTCATACAGCAATTCATAAAGGAGAGCTGCAATTAATAAGAGAAATATTATGCAACACTAATTTTATGTTTTAACATAAAATTGACAATGTCCATTGCCCAGGTCTCTAAAACCCTAACTATGCACCTGTCACACTTTATGATTAATAACACAATTTAATCAGGAAGTTACCTAGAGAGCAACTAGAATTTCTGTGCTATTAATTCAAAATCATTACATAAGATACTGCCATTTTTAAAACAACACAAAAGGGTATCATAACTGTAAAACAAATATGACAATAAAAGCTAAACATGCATACTGAGCAACTGCTACATTCCATGCACTGTGTGAAGCCTCTATGTATGGTCATATTTAATAGCCCAGCAGTCAAGTGTTATTATTGTAACTGTACAGGTGAGGAAACTTGAGAATATGAGATGTCACACAACGTGCCCAACCTTAAGAGACTCAGATACTGGATAGAAAACATTTCACAAGGGACTCAAAAAATAAATGTATTCTCAGCAGTCACTGAAGTAAAGAACTATATTCAGACAACTTTTTTGCTTTTAAAAAAACCCTCCAGGAACCATTGAAATATTTATTACCAAATTCTTAAAAACAAATTACATATGGCATTTAGGACTCTCATTTGGTTATATCGCAGTGATCTTTATGAAATTAAAAATTCATCAACAGGTGCCCACCCTTTAAATGAGTCCCCAAAAAGACCACTTTCTCACAGATCACCTTTCTTCCGCCCCTGATTATCATTCAAACCACAGGCACTGACAAGTACAGGTAAGGTAGGCTCCAGGAGCTATCCTTCCTAAAGCTGAAATGTTTAAATTTTAACCAGCTGGAAGAGAAGCACACAGCCCAAGATACAAATAAACTTTCGTATCTCAAAACAGATCAATCAATTTAAAAAACTGCACTACACATATCTTTACTGGTCACGACTAGCTTAAGAACAGAGGAAAGAGCTGCTATAGGCCCAGCATTGCTGCTCTGTGTGAGGTGCACTTCATCAGATAGATGGATAAAGGAAATAAAGGTAAGAAGAAGAAAGAAACTACTAAAGCGGTGACTCTCCACTGGGGAAGGAGAGGGGATTTTATCCTCCTAGGAAATACCTGGCAAAATCTGGACAGATTTCTTTGCTTGTCGCAATGGGAAAGAGAACTCTCTACACAGCATGTGCCAAGGACACTACTAAACATCTCATAACGCACACAACAGCTCTGACAGAGTTATCTGACCCAAAATGTCAATAGTGCCAAGGTTAAGAAACCCTGCTTGCTCTAGAGCCAAAACAATCAAATGCTTGATTTGTTCACTTAGATTTTCAAGGTCTACACTAACAACTTTAAAAATGCATACAAATCCTTATTACTGAAATGAAAGACTGCAAGAAAGAAAGAACTTCCTATTTACAGGTTGAACTCAAGCTACTAGCTCCATTTTTTCCTAGTCAAACAAGTTTTTAATAAAATATTAACATTTTTGCTAACCTGAGATTCTTCGTGTATCTTTTTATACAACAAAACAGAGTATATTTTCTTTGACTTGTCTGCATTGACTAGATAGCCTACAAATATAACCCCATACAAGCACAAGGATGATACTTACATTGACACATTGCAGAGTTCTCTTTATATTTTATGGGATAGACAATATCATAATGATTTCCATTTGAAAAACACAGTAATACCTGAAAGGGAAAAATTAAAGACATCTTTTAGCCCTTCATATATGACACTTACATAGCAACTTATACCTCCAATTTCTCTTACTAGTAAATAATTTCCAAATAGAAGATGATTATTTTAGAAGCAACCTAAAGCTCCAAGTTGGTCAATTATGGTACATCCAATGCTGAAATGTTACACAGCCATTAAATTAATAAGTTCTTAATCATGGGGAAATGCTTATAGGATACAAAAACTGGACACAATACATGAAAACAACATGATTTCAACTATTTAAAAAGACCATTAAAAGACTGTAAGAAATATTAAATACTCCAAAACCGTATTAAAATGCTTACCTCTAAGAGGCACAATCAAAAGTTCAATTTTTCTGATGTTTTACAGTTTTTTTCTTTTAATGTTTATTTATTCTTGAGAGAGTGAGCAAGCAAGAGTAGGGGAGGGGCAGACAGAGAGGAAGACAGAGGATCTGAAGCAGACTCTGCACTGACAGCAGCCAAGCCTGATGCAGGGCCCAAACTCACAAGCCAGGAGATCATGACCTGAGCCAAAGTCAGACACTTAACTGACAGCCACCCAGGCACCCTGATGCTTTACAGTTTTAAATGCTTTCTAGTCAACTACTCACACAAGGAGAAATACACACTGATTTTGATTAGATTATGTCATGATCCAAACTTGGATTGGAAAGGCCAAATCCAGAGCCAAGAAACTCCGAAGTCCTTTTTAAAAAGGCAGCATTTCGCTCAATTCTCCTCCGCCTTACCACCATTAGCATGATGACAAAACACTTCAACTTGGCTTGGATGATTCCAAAACAGGTAATTAAAACAAAGTTCTTTTAATAATGAATCAATTGAGGTTTTCTTCTTTCTAGGCTCACATAAATTTTCAGTTGTTTCCAGTCTGTGACTAGATATTAACATGTAGGCCAGTAAATTATCTTTATAATCAAAAATAAATCACTATTATCCAAGTATTTCTGGATGCAATGGCAGAACCTACTTTCACAAGTTATTTTACTACTTAATGTTTATACTGATGCAAAACAGTCTAGTTAATCATATACACTAGTATTGCAATGTTTTTTCCTCTAGTGAAATGTTAGGACACAGTTCTCCACTGTGATTTCTGGGGTAAATCAAATACAAAATATGATTCAGTAATGACTAACAGGAACTTTTAAAAATTATCATAAACTTCATAAAAAACATTTCAAGAAGTCACTTTAAAATTTTAGCTTACAAGGTCAAGGTGGCAAGTGATTCTTTTACTTAAATCCTTTAGAAACACTTAGAAAAATTCTTACCTTTTCAGGAAAATTATTTTCAGTTACTTGTGAAGGAGAAACATTTGGTTCCCGATAAATTATAAAATCTTTCCTGAAAATAAAATTTAGCAATTACTTCTGAGGGAATGTATTTCATGATTTGAGATTTAAGTATTCATTTATTCATTCATTCATTCATTCATTCATTCAAGAGCCTAATATGTGCTAAGGCACATATGTGCTCCAGGCATTGGAGATGGAGCAATAAATAAAAGATAGTAATAGAATAACTAAGTTGTAAGGTACCTATATAAAAGTATCTTTTTAAAAAATAAAACTTCAAATATAATTTGCATATATGTTATCTTTAAATATAATTCTAAAAGGAGTCTTCAAAATTACAAAAACTGTGAAGACAAAATTTTATACAGAAATTTCAAAAAGGAAAAAAATAAAGCATTCACCTGCTCCTCTACTAGACAGAAGTAGTAAAATAGTAACATGATTTTTTGCCTCAGTACTAGTGGCCATTTGATGCTACTGGCCCTGAGAAAGTAGGAAATCATTCCTCTATAAAGTTGATAAGTGGTATCGTTTACAGGCCTGGAAAAATGTATTTCTTTCCAAAAATATTTTGAGAATTAAAATTTCTAAACACTGACATATTTAATGTCAAAATCTTATTGAGACAATTTAAAAAACTTTAGAAAAGATGCTTCACAACCAAGCTTTGCTATTTTAACTATTTTAGTACAACGGAATATACTAATTTCCCACGGACTTTATTTTTGTTTACTTATGTTACTATAAGGTTTACCTGTACATAAGAGAAAGGGCACTTATTTCCACTTGTCCAACCCATTCCTACATTGAAGAAAAAAAGTTGGCACTTAGGTTATCTCATACTTTTTACAATACATATGCCTCTATGTAATACCTTAATATGTACCTTTATACGATATATCTAATAAGCTGGAAAAGCTCATTAATATTAGTCTTATGAATACTATGAACACATTTATATAAAACAAACTTTACGTATGTAACTAAAAAGTTACTTAAGAAAACAGCCCAAGTCTCTGTTGTAAAAATCCTTAGTAACACAGGGTAAAAGGATAGTTCGTATTGGTGTAATAAGACCCTAAAATGGCATCTCTACATGGAGCACCTGCTGACAAGAACTATGTCCTCTAACCTAGCACCCAAGACAGAGCTTGGAACGTGTATGGGCCCAGAAAATGAGATGTTGAGTAAAAGCAGAACTCAAGAATCAGAAAGGATAAAAAGGAGAAGGTTTTCAGGGTGACAGAGAACAGTGTCCTAGCAATCTTTCTGAAATGATTTAAAATTCTATAGCCCTAAATGAGTCATTTTTTTTAAGTCTTTAAGCCTTTTAGAAGGAAATGGACAGTATATATCAAAATTTTAAATATCCATATACTCTTTGACCCAGCAATTCAAATTCTGTAAACCTATCCTAAACAGGTATTTCATATGTTCACAAAAGTATAAAGAAGGATGTTCACTGTAGCTATTTGTAATAGTTTAAAAAAAATTTTTTTTTAAAGAAAGCCCCAATATTCCACTAGTAGGAAAGGAGAAATCGAACAATTTATGGTTCATCCACACAATGTATGGAACACCATGCAGTCAGGTATACACATATGAACTGACTTTATACTATGAAGTATAAAAACTAAGTCACGGTTAAAAACAATACAAAACAAACAAACACCTATTGTGTAAAAGAAAGAAACTGCTATGTTTAGTATATGTATGTGTATGTGTATGAGAACTGGAAGGGTACATCCTAAACTGACAACGGAGACAGGGAATTCAAGATCAAGGAAAATGAAGGACTTTCACTCTTCATTCTGTATTAAATCTTTTACCATGAGAATGTGTTTCTATACCACTTATGAAATTAGTAAAGACTTAAAACCAGGACTCACTAAAGATAATGAGCTGAGCTACAATAAGTGAATGCAGCCACGTTTTCCTTTAAAGAAACCTGACATAAGATTTTAAACACTGTTTTCATCTCAAACAAAGATAATCTTCCCCCCAGAGATTTTTCATTTTAATAGTTCTTAAAAGTTGGCTTTGGTTTTCAAAATGAAACGGGTGCCATATATTAAAATAGACTTCTTAAAATAGGCCTCTACCTAACAATCAGAGCTTCCCATAAGCGGCTACAAGTGACACTCTCTGGTGTAGAGGAGATCCTTCACTCAGACCAGTTTGCTTAAATCACAAACACAAGCTACATCTACTTCATGCAAAAGATGTTACCATCACTTCTAAAAATGGAACATTATTCTACTAGTGTCAACAAAATACTACCTCTCAAATAATGTACCATTTCATAAGTACTTAATCTTCAGAATAAATTCTGTTGTAGTCTGGTTAAGTAAACAATGGCTATCATAATATTCTGTCTTCTCTAACCAGGGTCAACTTTAAATTATAAAATGTATCTATGTTCTACCATTGTATTCTACCTTAAGGCTATAATTTTATTTACTCAGCACTTCTTATGATGTTTAATATACTTCCTTATTGTGGGTGACAGTAAAGCATTTCTGCAAAATCTGTTTTAACCATAATGAACCGTATTCAAAAACATAAAAACATTAAAAAAAACTTTTGTTCCTAAGGATGCCATTAAGAAAATGAAAAGATAAAGTCAGAAATTGGAAGAAAATATTTGAAAGATACATTTCCAATTACAGAACTCTATCCAGGTTAAAGAACTCTTACAATTTGATAAAACCAGCAACGTTAACAAAAGATGGTCAAAATCTACAAACAGACATTTCACCAAGATAAATGGATGGCAAATAAGCACATGAAAAGATGTTCGACATCAGAGAAATACACAACCACTAGAACAGCTACAATTTCAAAGGCTGACAAGACTGAATGTTCAAAGATGTAGAGCAGTTGGAATTTTTGTATACTGCCAATGAGGAAGCAAAATGGCAGAGCCACTTTGAAAAAGGTTTTTCAGTTTCTCATTAAGTTAAACATACATTTACCATATGACCCAGCAATTCCACTCCTGTGTGTTAATCCAAGAGAAAAGAAAATATATGTCCACACAAAGACTTCTATTATAAGCAAATGTTCTTAGCAGCTTTAATCATGAAACAGCCTAAAACTGGAAAGAACCCAAATATCCCATCAACTGACAAATACATGGATGTGCAAATTGCAGTACTCCGTATAACAAATGACCACTCATCAATAAAAAGGAACAAACTACTGACAGATCCAACAACATGGATGAACAGATGAACGTCAAGGTGTCTTCCATAATGTAACAGGAGCCAGATACAGAAACTACAGATACTACAAACTGTACCATTCCATTTATATAGTCTAGAAAAAGCAAAACTTACAAAACAGGTCAGTGGTTGACAAGAGCCAGAAGGTGGGGGAAAGGGGATTAAGTGCAAAAGGACATAGGGAACTTTGCGAAGTGATAGAAATGTCCCATGTGTGTCTGTAGTGGTGGCTACACAACACCTGTGAAATCTCATCAAATTATACACTACTTCAAATTGGTGAATTTCACTGTATGTCAATTTTACCTCCATAAAACTGACAAAAATATATTCTTGCAAAAAGTTTGAGGCATTTTTCAAAATGCTTCACTTGTTTATTAAGCAAAAGCATAAAGATGCCTTCTCTGAGAACTGGACGAAACATAACAGTTTATCAACTGTATTTCTCTTCATTTCATACATCCTAAGTATTGGGGAAAGAGAAAAACAAAGACATAAATATCTTTTTCTAATAAAGAAGCACAAACATCTGTTCAGAAAGTACATGTAAAACATCTGGGGAAGAAACCTGAGCAGACTGGGGAGAGCAAAGTGTCATAAAAATAAAAAAGCTGGCCAGCCAGCACCTTGGGAAAGAGGCACTTGTCCCACGAGCTCAAAAGCACAGCGACTTCCCTCCTTCCTCTCACACAGACTCCTAAATCAGTCTCAGTTCAGTTCACACTACCTCATTTCCTCCCTTTATCCCCTCTCTCCATTCTCATCTGGTCCATTCTTTCTCAGAACCTCTTAGCTTGATAGCCTAAATTGCTACACAAAAATTACCCTAACATTACACTGTGGGATTTTTCTTGAGTAAAAAGTTAATAAATGGGGGGGGGGGGGGGCATGACACTTGGATGGCTCAGTCAGTAGAGCGTGCAACTCCCAATCTCCAGGTTCAAGTCTCACGTTGGGTGTAGAACTTACTTTAAAAAGAAAAAAAAAAAAAAAAAGCAACAGGGTGCCTGGGTGGCTCAGTCAGTTAAGCGTCTGACTCTTGATTTCGAAGCAGGTCTTGATCTCACAGTTCGTGAGATGGAGCCCCACGTCAAGCTCCGTGCTAACAGCATGGAGCCTGCTTGGGATTCTCTCTTCTCTCTCTGTCCCTCATGCTCTCTCTTGAATTTGCTCTCTTTCTCGCTTTCTCAAAGTAAACGTTTAAAAAAAAGGAGGGAAAAAGTTAATAAATGGTCCTGTCATGTCCTTCATTTTCTGTAATTGGAGTAAAAATGACCAGTAACAGGAATATAAAGATAACAACATTCTGGTGTTTATCTTTCCTAAGATGTTATATATAATGCAATATGGATTTAACATTCATTCAACATACACAAACTAATCATCAGTTTGGCACCTCAAATTAAAAGTAATGATGAAAAAAATTCCAAAAGCGATAAAATAAACAAATCTTTTCGAAGATGGGGCACCAGGGTGGCTCAGTTGGTTGGGCGGCCGACTACAGCTCAGGTCATGATATCGCGGTCTGTGAGTTCGAGTCCCGCATTGGGCTCTGTGCTGACAGCTCAGAGCCTGGAGCCTGCTTCTGATTCTGTGCCTCTCTCTCTCACTGCCCCTTCCCTGTTTGGTCTCTGTCTCTCTCTCTCTCTCTCAAAAATAATAAACATTAAAAAATAAATAAATAAATCCTTTCGAAGCTTTTTTTTTTGAAGAAGCAGCTTTAAAATAAAAGAAAAAAATGAAAACTTCAGGAAAATGGTTATTTGTGACTATAGAACTCAATACTGAAATCACTGAATTAAAAATGAAGTTAGATCTAGAGAAAAGGCCTTCAGAAGGTAATTGTCTCCAAAACTGGAACAATGCTATACTTCTTTTTTGACACTTCATGTACTGTGTACATTTTTCCATGTATTCAACATTTTTTTAAAAAAACATGCAATTTGTCTTCCCACCTGTCTAGTCTCATCTACCTCCAAACCATCTCTGCACAGTATTTTATCCATCCATTCAGACAGCCAACAAAGATGCCAGGCACTATTCTTGGTTCTCAACAGTGAACAAAACATACTCTCTTCCTGCCTCAAAAAACTTAAAAGGTTTCCCAACACCAGATTCTCAGGCCCCCAGGCATAGACTTTGATTCAGGTCTGGAATAGTGGCTAGACAATACGTATTTTTACAACCACCTCAGGTAATTCCAAATGCAGATGGTCTATGGTTGACACTCTTGAAACGCTAGCCTAAAGCATAAGCTTCTAACTACTGAGCCTAGCACTGAATGCTCTTCTGTGATCAGCCCCACAGATGGCCCTCTGACTTCTCACTACCTCCTACCTTCACATGCTCCATACAAACTGAACTGCTTTCTGAAAGCTGCCTTGCTCACAATTTTCCCTACCCAGAAATGCCCTTAACCTTAGGCATTTTGCATCCAGCAATCTATTCAGACTTCAAATGCCAACCCACTACCTCTTGTTTTGTCTACTTCAGTAAAAATAAAAACTTGAATGCCTATAGTATCATTTCTGTACTTTTTAATGTTTTATTTATTTTTGAAAGAGAGCGAGCATGTGCACCTGGAAGCGGAAGAAGGGCAGAGAAAGAGGGGGAAAGAGGATCTGAAGCAGACTCTGCACTGACAGCAGAGAAACTCATGAATCACCAGATCATGACTTGAGCCAAAGTCAGATAGATGCTCAACCAACTGAGCTACCCAGATGCCCCACATCTATACATATGATAGATGTGCTTTCTCACTTGCGTTAGATATTTTTCCCTATTACAGGGAAACTTCTGAGAACAGCACCCAAACCTGTTACTTCTGCATTCCCAGAGTGCCTGGCAATTCTTGGCACTCAACAAGGACTCAAACTAGTGTCAGAGAACCAAATGAAGATACCAGTTGTTAATCAAACACCCTGTTCCTATATTATCCCTTTTCCTCCCTACCTAAATCCTCTTCTTAGCTTCTTCCTTTGCTAATATCATTTTAAACTCAATATAGAGATTACCTCTGGGGATGATGGAATATTCTACAGGGCATTCTATGTGGCATTTCATGGTGTTTGGATTTTTACAGGGAGAATAGTTTTGTAAGCAGAAAAAAAAATTCTTTTTAACTTCAACATGACTGAGAAGGCATGACAGTAGGATTTGGGGAAGTGCCATCCTTTTACTCTCAACAGTCTCTTCCTTCTTCTTAAGCTGATCATGGGAAATGGAACTATATAAAAGAATCTGTCTTCTCAGTGGCCTAAAGAAGCAATCAAATCTTGCACCCTGTCGATCATGCCCAATACCCGTACCAACACAGCATCCTGAAAATCATCACCAGTGTTATTATAGGTCTTTTATTCTACATTCAGATGTCATTATGACAAAGGTAAAGATAGCATGACTCTGTCCTTAGTGAGGCAACATCCAGTATACAGCTCCAACTGGCTTCCACATAAATGCTGCATAAAATGTGCAACTAAGAAACGTTTATTAAAGAAAAGTACTCACTATAACTGCTCCATACACCATAAGATTACATTTTAATGAATTTTGAATACATTATTTGAATATATAAAAAATATACATATATTACAGAATCACTGCATACCTGTGGATTTTCCAAACGTTTTAAATACTCTTCAAATGACCCTTCTATAAACTGCAAAAATAAATAAATAAATAAGTCTATTAGAAATACATCAAAACAAAAACCTTTTCATTGTGAATTCCTGAGTTCTTACATGAACCTTGGATACGTTAGTAATGATAACAGTAATACATGTATATACATTCAACCTAATTATTAAAATACGTAAAAATCATTAAGTAAAGACCGTAAAGATACAAAAGAATTCAGAAAAGTAAACATTATCAGAAAAGATCTCCTGGACAGGATACAGCCAGGCACAGACACAATGTGGTGTGAAGAGGCACTGTGTTGGGAAGACAGGAGTCAATTAGCCAGGAGGAACAGGAAAACCTGGTGGGGACAACAGACTGAGAGAGGAACTCAACTGGACACCTGTTTATAGAGGGACTTGAGCCCAGGAAGGACTTGCAGACTGAGGGAGAAGGCAATTCAAGGTCACTGCTGGTGACATTATGAACAGAGAAACATACAAAGCAAGCACTTAGGATTATTCTGGTAATGGCCAATGCAGAGAGGAGAATTAAAGAAGGACAATATACTAGCTAAGAAATATTAGTTTACTAATATAGATATGCATACAACTCTTAGGTCAGTCATACTAAAAACAGAGATGAGAACTAATAATGCTACATATTTTGTTGAACCAACTAGGTTTTTCATTTGCTTCATGCTTTAACATAAAAAGTTTATTTAAGCTGTTATGTTTTTTGTTAGCCATCACACTAATTTAATTGAGAAATCTCCCAAAGACATTCATCTGAAATACCAAACTCAATTTTATTTAAATTATAGTCCCAGTTAATTTAACAAAGTGATACACTTAGAAACATACACTCTCCAGTCTATTAAAATCTTCTGAACACCCATTTCCTTTTTTGAGACTGATATTCTTTTATTGATGATATGCTGTCAAATGCCCCAAAAGTATCTTAAGTTTTAACACATACTTATAATAAAATAGCCACATATTTTAAATATCCCACCAACCAGAGGCTACTCTTCTGTATTAGGTAATTATTTATACTTTAGGGGAAAAAATTAAACCCACAAAACCATTTAAAGTTAGAAGAGACCTAAGTGGTGTTCTGACACAAGCCTGCATCCAATCTGAGATTCTCCTTTCTAATCAGAAAGTATCCATCTAGACTCTGACTAAACATTTTCAGTAAACAAGGCACACATCCCCCACCCTCCTTCCCATGACAGCCTTTTCCAATTTTGGCCAATAGAAATTGTTTGAAGGTACTTATTATAAAAGGAAATTAAAACTTTCCCCATTGGAACTTCCAACTTCTGATCATACCTCTTAAGACTGTAAAGGCTAAATAAATATATGCAAAGCATTTAAACAATGCCTGGCACATAGAAAGTGCTCAACCAATGACAGCAATTTCCACTACTTGTGGTCAACAGTGTTTTACACTCTGAGGCCAATAATAATGATTAACTTGTAATTTCTTTAAAATACTTAAAGACCATTCCACTCTCCTCACCTCTCCCCGTTTTCTATCACACCCTAATACTTTTATCTAGCCTCCACACAACACCAGTTTCTTTTTGTAAGACAAGTTCTCAAATCTGATCAAGTGGGTAACTCTCCTTTCTGGAACATATTACTGTCTTTCTTATAACACGGTACCCGGAATACACTCAGAATGTCACCAGTAGTAACATTTTTCCTGAATACAGGAACACTAATCCAAAAGCACATCCAAATTAAGACATTGAAAGAAACACACACACACACACACACACACACACACACACACACACAAATTAAGAGCTATTTACCTATTAAGTTTTAGAATTGAGTTATTTACAAGGTGTCAATGTTTTTTTGGCAGTCAAAGGGGAAAAATATTAAAAAGTCATCATATGACATCATTCCAAGTCATAAAACCCAGAACTAGTAAATCCTACTAAGGCTTTCAATATAAAATGAAAACAGGCCACTGTGGCATCTTATTTCACAGCCTACTATATACTCCCGAGAAAATTACAGTAAGTTGTTATACAACATTATAGCATTAATCATTATTTACATAATTAGTGTTGTGATGTGTGATTCATAATGATGAATCCCAAAAAGTATAAATCTGTAACTGCCTCTGATAAAATCAAAGACTCAGTATTAGCTAAGTTCAGCATATTTTTTTTGCTCCAAGTCTGAAATTTTTTAAATTCACAGAGGATTACCAATCACAGAAAACTATTAGTTAACCATGACAAACAATTCCCTGACCATGACAAAGCTCCCTCTTAACATGCAAGGATTCTGTCCAAGTCATGCTTCCATTTTCCACAGCTCAGTGTCTTTATCATAGAAGCTTTCTAAATGTCTAAATAAATGAAAACCACAAAACAACCTAAAAATATCACAATATAATTGGATTTAAATCCAATAAAGCAGTTTTTTAAGGGGTTTATCTTCATAACCTGCATTAAGAGCCAGCCTGTGAAATTCCCACCAGATCACTTCTACAGGCTAAGATGTAAATGCAAATCAAGACACCATTTCATGTTTAAAATTACAAATTACCGCTTCAAATTTCTCTCTGTTCTCTCGAAGATAGTGAATACAGGCCATTCTGACTTCCACATGGCGAGACTGAGAATGCAATACCTGAAAAGAAAAAGCAACACGTTACTAAGCATTTTGTTAAACGAGGATTTAAGTTACAACCTAGCACTTTCTTTCACACCCAAAATAACCTCAAAACCGATAAAAATCAGTCTCTCTCCATTTGCCTTTCTGGATTTTCTACATCTTTATTCATTCCCACCTCTTCCTCTAACCACAGATGACATGACATATAAGATCGATACTACTCCTTAAGTCATTCTATAAAGCACTTATTACCATTTCTCCTTTAGGTCACTTTTGTGAGGAAATCTTTGTAAACTTAGATAATTTCCTCTCTTCACCAGCCCTCTTCTACCTCTGCTCTTCACAAAGCATGGCTAACAGAATCCCTGCAAAGTAGTGGTTACCTTCATCCTATGCTTGTTGGAAAAGAGAACAGGCAACTTCAAC